>NW_026126588.1:0-512500 GCF_943737965.1 Phodopus roborovskii | reverse complement strand
AGAAATATGAGACTTGTTTTTAGGCTGCCTTTCCACATGTGCTTGCACACACACACGCACAAACACACACCTCAAATGAACTAAATGAAGTGTCACATGTGATTTTCTGTCTGTCACAGACTCTGGGAACAGCTGAGGGCTTTATTCAGCTACAGTCAAGCTATTTGCCTAAAACACATTAAAATAAACATGAGACAAGGGAAGCTCCATGTTCAGGGGCTTCCTGTCAGTGGGAGGCAGGAGATGCCATGCTCGCTGGGTGTGTAGTCAGAGGAAGGTGGAACTCGGTGACTCAGACCTGAACTGCCATGTTCCCTAGAGTAGGCAGCTGGGGCATCCCAGACATCAAGGCACAGTAGCCCTATCTGAGTAGTGAAGGGACCTTGCCCCAGGGTCCCCTCACCTTCCTCTCATTCTCTGTGCAAAAGGCCTGAGGGTCTCACATCTCTCAGCTTCATCAGCCCCAGGCTGAAATGCATTAGTCATCATTTTGGGTAGTGGAACTGATTCAGCCTTTGTCATCTGACAGCCCTGAGTCATGGGTGTGATCCTAGGGCAGTCACAACTCTAAGCCTCGGGCGCCCCAGTTCTACTGAGTAGGATCTGTGCAGAGGCATGGCCTCTGCAGTCACCCAGGTGGTAGCAAAATCCGGCCTTGTTCCGGGTACCTTTAAAAGGGCATTGGGGGTGGGGGTTCTGGGTACCATGCCTTTAAAAGGGCATTGGGGGTGGGGGTGTGCTGGGTACCACGCCTTTAAAAGGGCATTGGGGGTGGGGGTTCTGGGTACCATGCCTTTAAAAGGGCATTGGGGGTGGGGGTGTGCTGGGCACCATGCCTTTAAAAGGGCATTGGGGGGTGGGGGTTCTGGGTACCACGCCTTTAAAAGGGCATTGGGGTGGGGGTGTGCTGGGACCATGACTCAGTTGATGTAATGCTTGTGTGCAAGCAAGAGGACCTGAGTGAAAGTCCTAGCACTTGTGGCAAAATTCTGAGAGCGGGGCCATACATCTATAATCCCAGGTCAGGGGAGGCAGAGACCGGGCCATCTCTGGAGTCAGATCATCTGCTAACCTAGCTGAATTGGTGAGCCCAAGTCAGAGGGAGACTCTGTCTCCAAAAGTAAATAGAGGGCACCTGAAAAATGCACCCTGTATTAACCTCTGCCCTATACACACACACATAGCACACATACACACAACACACAACACAACATGCACACATAGCACACACACATACACACATACATACCATACACATACACACACATACAGCACACACTCACACAGCACACACATACACACAGCACACACAACACACACACACACACACACACACACAACACACACACACACAGCACATGCTAGTTCAGTTTATCTAGAAAGAGATGACCGTGTGCTGGGTGCCAGGGCAGCCACAATCATGAATACAAGTGAACCAAAGGGACCGGAGTATTTTGTGTGGAGTAGCCTCATCTCAGGGTCATATACAAACCAGCCCCAAGTCACTTCCTCATCCCAGAAGCAGTAGACAAACCCTTGCCTTGTCTTAGCTTGCTTTCTATTGCTGTAATAAATCCCATGACCAAAAGCTACCTGGGGAGGAAAGGGCTTATTTCAGCTTATAATTTATAGTTCATGATGGAGGGAGTCAGGACTGGCACTCAAGGCTGGTACCAGGAGGCAGGAACAGAAGCAGAGGCCATGGAAGATGGCTGCTTACTGGCTTTATCTTCATGGTTTGCTCAGCCTACTTTTGTATACCACCCAGGACCACACTGCCCAGGGGAGACACTACCTACGGTGAGCTGGACACTCCCGCATCAATCACCATTCAAGAACAATGCACTAAAGGCCAATCTTACGGAGGCATTTTCTCAATCCAGGATGCCTCTTCTCTGACAACTCTAGCTTGTGTCAAGTTGACAAAACCTAACCGAGACAACCCCTGAGGGGAGAATGGAAGTTATAGAAAAATTCGGATTGATACAAAGAATGTTTCAACTATCAGAACTGTGTGGCTGTCCATGCAAGGGGCCACTTCCAACTGCTCAATCCTTGTTGTGGATGGCTCTCCAGAGCAGCTGCTTGGCAGGCTGCAGAGGAAACTCAGCGCTCCCACTGGGAGCCTGTGGGATGGATGCCATCAGTGTCGGGTCCATGTGGAGAAGCCTTCATCCGAGCATCCATCCCTGTTCTTTCATTGCCTCTGTCATTACCATCCCAGGGAGAAGGCAATTGACCCGAGTGACAGTCTTGGGGAAGGACTTAAGGCAGGGTCGACCTCAGGCGTCTCACTGGTAACATAGTATGCATTTTCTGCCCCTCCCCACCATGGGATGAGAGGACACACTACAAGCTTTATCTGATGCTTAGTAATGTTGCCATATTGAGTGAAGCATGGTGTGCCCACAAACCCACCTGACAGAAAGGCTCCAGCCACCGTCACCACATGAGCCCCATTCTGTGTAGATTTCTTTTATGGGTGTACACACATATGTGTGTGTATGTTCACGTGTACATGGGTGTATGTGCCTGCACATGTGTGGAGGCCAGAATTCAATTTTGAGCGTCATTTCTCAGGAGTCCATGAACTTTGTCTAATTATTTTAATTCAATTGTCCTTATTCTTGAGAATTTTATGTATGCATATGATGAAATATTATTGTATTTAGTCCCCATTTCCCCTGCCCCAACACTCACCATTTCCCCCTTAATTCCCTTCCCAACTTCACACTTTTTTTGTTTTGTTTTATGAATAGCCCACTGAAATGTGCATGGGCACAAGATTAAGGCAGCCAAAATTCCAGCGGGATTGGGAGGTGATCTCCAGGGAAGACAGAAATTACTCCACAATCACCTCTTAAAACAGACAGATCACAAACAGCTCCAACCATAAGATGCCACAACCCATTTCCCAGTGAATGGTGACGACTGTTACTGCTTTGCCACCAGAGGCTTTAGACTACTGAGACTCCCAGTCATAGGATTGCCTCCATCATTGTCTTAGTTTCATTTCTATTGCTGTGATAAAATACCCTGGGAAAAAGCAACTTATGGCCCAAAGGGTTTATTTTAGTTTAAAATTCCAGGCTATGGTCCAGCATTGGGGGGGGGGGGGGGGGGAGGTGGTGGTGGGGGAGACAAGGCAGGAACTTGAAAGAGATGGTCCTGTCACATCATAGTCCAGAGCAGAGGGAAATGAATGAATGCCTGTTCTACAAAGTCCACACAAAGACAGTTGTCTCCTGGCTTCCCTAAGTGGCCCTCACCTTTTCCTAGACACTTGGGCACAATGCTGTCCAGTAGCATTCAAGGTGAAGACATCTGCCTCCACCTAAATGTGTCACCACGGGGTCTGAATGGAAATGTTAATCCACTAATCTACCAACCTGGCTTCTGTGGCTCTGACCTAAAGATGCAGAGCATCCCAGTCAATGGTGGGTTTGAATGCAGTGTGTACATGTACACATGTGTATATACACATCATATATGCACACAGATGTGCATACACATTATATATGCACACACATACATGTATATACACATCATACACATGCCTGCACATACACACATACCTGCACACAAATACACACATCATATACATGCATGCACATACACACACACATACACACACATGCATGCACATGGTATTTTTTATGCACATTCCTACACACACACACACACACACACACACACACACACACACAGGTTGCTCTCATGTGGCAGCACAGTCAGTATTTCCCTCATCCCAGAGACTTAAACAACCTACTAGTTGGTTTTCTCAGTCTTCCTGCCCTGCCCTCATGATCTGGCCATGACCAGTTGCTCTCCTGGAGGCAGGTGTTGGCTTAAGCACTCTCTCTCTCGTAACGTTGGGATTGTAAGACCCTCAGAATGAGGAGTCTCCCAATTTCGGTCAGTACCCCCAAGAACTCAATGGCCAGTCCAGTTGCTGCAGCATGCAAGAGACTTTAATGAATGGGAAACATTTGCGCAAACGGGCCCCCTCAGCACGCAGGCTAGAGAGAGGCATCATTCTCCAGGCACAGGCGTTTTTAAAGGCAAAACCCCACAAGCTTAGGGAGGGGGTGGGACCCTCTGTCCATTGAATACATGACCCTTTGAGGCAGGATGGTCTGGCTGTTAGGGTCAGCAGACCTTAGGGCCTCGGGGTGTGCCAATTAATCTTGTCTGGGCAAACTGGAGTTGCAGCTATCTGTTTGTTTCTTAAGGACCCTATTCTCCACCTGCTGACTCACTGAAAGGAGGGGCAGTGTGAATTCTTGGTATCCTGCTATCTCAGGGCCAGTGGTTAGCAAATTCTGCCCGGCATTCCGATTATTTGGGCTTCGTTTCATTTCTTTGCTAGTTTAAGCCTTTCAGGATATTTACAGTGAGTGCCCCTTTGCCAGCCCCATCCAAAGACTAGAATCAGAAGGGCTCGGACTTGGCCCCCACATTCCTTCTCTCGGGGTATTCAACACTGCCCCTCCTCTGCCTCTGGACCAGTTTTCTTCTATTCAGCTTGGGTAGCCTGAGCCCTGGTCTTACCCTGTGGAGTAGGGAAGGAGCTGGAATGAGGACAGTCACAGCTTCTAGTCTCTCGGCCCATAGACCTCCTGCATCTCCGGAGGGCTATGAATGCAGCTATGAATGCAGACCAATGTTTTTAAAGACGAAGCTCTGTCTCAGAGTGGAAAGGCTGGACAACCCTGGAGCCTTCTACTCGGTTGAGCCAAAGTAAATGAATTAGGCATATACGCTGTCTGGTGTCTGTACAGGGTGAAATAATGTAACCCTAAAGTTCATTTGCTGAAGCCCGTGCCCCTGCACCTACACTGGAGCACCAGAGTCTGGGAAATGGACCCCCAAAGTCATTTGGCTTTCAGAGATACGAATGCTGCGCCCCTGTGACACCAAATTCGTCCCCAGCCTAGCACCTCGGTGCCAGCAGAGATCCACACAGTAGCATGGATGTGGAAGGCCTTCGATCTGGGTTTGAAAGACCTTGACTGTGGGGCCAGTTCTGCCTCCACTTGCTTCTTGAGCCAGGTGAGCCTGCTTACCCTTTTAAGTTTCAGTTTCCTTGTCTGTGGGGTGGATGGCACATAACACGAAAGCAAATCTTATTGCTTGCTGGGTGCCACCTGCCTTAAGAGTTACACACAAGGTTAGGGTCTGGAAGTTTTGTTCACTTCACAGGAGGCCCCTCCCTGCATGGCAGACAGTGCTGGGCTCCTTTGGTCATGAGCGGTACTTACCCCTGCTCTGCCCCTGTTGCCTTGGCAGATTGTGGGGACATCAGGTCTGGGGGTAGTCCCCCTAAAGGCATGGCCCAAGCCTGCCTCGAGTTTGGAGACATGTCTCTGGTTACACTTCCATATAGCAATGATTCAGCAGGGCTCGAAAGAAAGTAACTTCTGCCTGGTAACTGGTGATTAAAAACAACACAATTGGTCCTCACTAGTCTCTCCGTTCACTATATCAAATTTCTCTGCCTGAAGCCCTGCCCCTACCCTGAAGCCTACTTAAACATCTGTTCAGATCAATAAAACGAGTTCCTGCCCTGATCAGGCTCCCTGTTGTGTCTGATTGTCCTTGCGGTGGGCAGGGCCTGGGGAATGGGAGGACAATGCACTCACCTTTCCTGGGTCCTCTCCTCTGAGGGAGGAATTGAGGAGCAGAGACCCTGCCACTGGCGCCCAACACGGGGCCATCACAACCGAGGCCAAGGGGACTCTCAAGGTGAGTGAGACCCTTGGTATGGGTAACTAAAACTTAACCAAGCATGACCCAGTCCCTAAGGCTCTCTGCCTTGTGCTTCAATCTAGAGGGCTGGAGCTCACAGATGCAAATGCAACCAAAACCTGGGAGAGCATCTTAGCTTTAGCCCCTGGGTCCCAGCCACTAACCTCTTCTCTTGGGAAACGTGGGAGAGTCAGGAGGTTGGCGGTAGAAAGAGAAAAGCACTTTGGTGAGCCCCCCCCCAGGTTCCACCCTACTATCAAGGCCCTTCAGGCCGTTTTCACCCAGCCTCCCTCCCCCACCTATCTGGGCACGAATGGGAAAGGCTGATCTTAAGACTCAACCTTCTGGTCAGCTGCCTGCAACAGCCAAGGAAGGGGAGGAACAGGAAAGGATGGGCACAGGTGCAGATATCAGGCCAATGGCCCCTCCTGCCCCCACCGAGGAAGAGCAAAAGCAAAATTGGGCTGATTTTGCTGATGAAAGAGCCCAAATAACCAAAACTAAAAGAACAGAAATGAAGACCAAGGTTCTTAGGGAACCCCAGGGCCAAGCATGGGGACTACCATCCTCTTCCCCACAGCCTTGGAGATTCTAAATCACCCCTGGGCAGTCAGTTCCCCATATGCCACCCTCTGACAGGATCTTTGGTCTCATGACCCTTATGCTACCATGCCATAGGGAGCAACAGGGCTGGCCAAAAAAAAAAGGGTGGGGGTTGGAGAGTGAGGGTGAAGTGCCTGGAGTTTTTCCTCTTAATGTGACTCCTGGTCCTAACAGGCCTCTCGAATGGTATCCATGGGAGGTCAAGGACCTTACGAAGTTAAGGAAGGCAGTAGTGGAGGATGGGCCTAATTCCCCATGGGCCCAGGCCCTCCTGCAAGAAATAGCTTACAACCTTGTGTTCCCAAGGATTGGATGGACCTAGCCAAGGCCATCCTACCTAGTACCCAGTTCATTAAATAGATTGCCTTCTTTGGGAGGAGTGCCTGGTCGGAGCGGGACAAAACCAACAAGCTAATCTGGCCATACCCATTACCTATGCCATGTTGTCTGGTACAGGGGAAGCATTTTCATCAGGGATCCAACAAGCTGAGGCACCCACTACCCCGTATGGAGATCAGGTCCAACAGACCGGGTTATAAGCCTGGGCAGAATTGGAGGAAGGGCCCACAGAGTCACCCAATGCCAGGGAATCTCTCCCAAAATTCATTGATAGGGCCCAACAGAGCATCCACTGAAAGTTGTTCCCTGGCCGGATGAGGGATGAATTTGTTAAGCTAGTAATCTGGGAGGGAATGAATGGGGCCCCCTGGGCCCCCAGTGTGGGCTTGAAGGACACCTTCCTGAGCCAATGGGCTATAGCCACCCAAAATATTGGCACCCAACACCACCAGACAATCTCTGGTGGCAGCACTGCAGGCTCAGACCGCCTCAATGACCCAAGCAATTGCTAATGCGCTAGCTGCCCAAGGAGGCGTCCCTCAAAAAGATGCCCAGAAGGGGACATGCTTCAGGTGCAGTCAGCCAGGACACTTTAAGCGTGTTTGGCCCCAGGGCATGGCCAATAGCCCAGCCTTTTGCCAACAACATCTTGCCGGCATCCTCCACCCATTTTTTTGCAAAGAGAAGACTCCTTCTTATGAGTCTACATGGATGACCTGGTCTTAGGCCACCCCCATCCTCAAACCCTGGAGAAATTGGCTGGTGAAGTCTTGGATGCCCTTACCTCCCATGGTTTTTGGGTATCCCCTAGTAAAGTTCAGAAAATCCCTGCCTTCAAAACCCTGGGCATGACTCTCACAATGGGGGGGGGGTGTTAGCCCAATGAGGTCCACCCTACAGGTGTCAAGCCCTTTAATGTTATCCCAGCTACAAAGGTTGCTAGGAAAGATCAACTGGCTCAGACCCTGGGTGTCTCTAGGTACACAAGAGATCGAATCTCTCTATGAGCTATTGAGGGGGAAGGACCCCATGATCTTATCACTCTTGCGACCTGTTACCAAAAGATTATACAAAAGTTACAAGAGGCATTGGAAGGGTCCATATTAGGTCCCCTGGATCTGTTATCATTACGGCCCTTCTGCTTGGGTCATTAACCCAAAAGGGAGATCCTGTTGAATGGGTCCACATGGCCTTGGGGGTCATGCCCCGGATGTATTCCTGGCATACCAAATGGGTGATCTTATAATCAGGGCCCTGGCTATGTCCCTAAGACATTATGGGAGAGATCCTGAGGATATAGTCTTCCCTTTCTGCCTGGAGGACATTGACTGGCTACATAGGGCCAATACCTGCCTGGCCATGGCCCTCAAGGGATTTTTGGGGCAGCTCATCTGCCATTATGTCTCCACCAAACTGCAGTCCCTTGCCCAAGGGCTATTGTCCAGATTCCCCACTTAATTAGTTTGGTGCCAATCCCCAGCGCTATTAATGTTTTCACAGATGGGGGAACCAAGGGTAGGCATTTGTAAGTTTCAGGTGGGGGAACAATGTTCATGTTTACAAAAATTTTTTCCCATGCCATGGTTCAGCCCAGTACAAAGAGATGATGGCAATACTCACGGTCCTTTGGGAAATCCAAACACATGCAATCTTCTCACTGACAGTTTGCATTTGGCTCCCTGGGGTGCATATATGCCTAGATTCTAACCCAATATCTGCCCTCACGATCCAGCTCCATACAACAATGGAGGGAAGAAGGAAACCTATTTATACCCAACACCTGCATGGACTTGCTGGACTGCTGATACAGGGGAATGTGTCTGGCCACCAATTAGCTTCTGGTTCTGTGGTGTTGACCCTAGAACAAGCTGGGCTACTTCACTATCTAACACATCTCAATTGGAGAGGCCTCCAGTGGGTCTTTCCCAAGGTTTCCCTTAAGGACTTTAAAAAGCTAGTTCATGCTTGTAAATCATGCCAGCCTTACCTAAAGGTGCCACCTCTGCAGCCCCTGGCAGTTAATGCCTGAGGGCTTTGGCCTAATATTATGTGGCCCCTTTTTGGAAGCTCAAATATGTCTTTGTTACCATAGATACCTATTCAAAGGCTTCTTGGGCAATAACCCATGCAGGCAAAAAGGCATAATGATAACAGATCCAGGCCAACATCACCTCCTCCAAAGCTTTGCTACCCTGGACCTGCCAAATCATATTAAGACAGACAATGGCTCCTGCTTTATGAGTTGATCCTTACAAAAGTTCCTTCAAAACTAGGGCATTACACATACTACTGGTATCCCATATAGCCCACAAGGACAAGCAAGCTATCATAGAGAGACATCACCAAAGCCTTAAGGAACAGCTATTAAGACAAAAAGGGGGGATGGACAGCCCTCATATATAATTATATAGAGCCCTCCTTACATTAAATATTTTAAATTTTTCAAAAGGAGAACATTAATCAAGGTCCCCAAAACATTGGGGCACACTAAATGTTAAGCCTTATATAGGTCAAATGGAAAGACCCCCCCTAACCTTCCAATGGAGGAGACCCAACCCACTCCTAACAATGGGGAGAGGGTTTGGGTGTGTCTTCCCCTCAGGGGAGAAATCACCCATATGGCCACCGACCCGAAATCTTTAGTTTATGCCCGGGTCTGACTCTTCATTGGTACCAAATAATCATGATCCCAGGATATTGCCAACCCCTGGATACCCCCCTTTCTGTTTATCATCCAGGGCCTGGTAATAATGAAGGAGATATTGACGCTACTGGTGATGGCCCATGCCAGTGATGGAGGCTTTGGGAACCCACACGATGCCCGGAAACACATCGTCAAGATCTCCTGTGAATGTGAAGGCAGGACATACTCGGTAAGCAATGATTGGGGCCAGGGACCCATTACTAATGTGACTGACTGTGGCACCAAGCTTGCATATTATACTGTTCAAGGCTGGTTTTCTGCAAACAAGCCGAGGGGCATCCCACTAGCTGATGGTAAACCAGGCCCCTGCCCTTGTCCTGCCTTTTACCCTACTATGCATGCAGCTTGCTATGAAATGGCTCAACAGTGTACACATAACTCCCAGATATATTGGACGGCCATACGGGGCATGGGTACCTCACCCCTCACAGGCACAGGGATGCTGGGTCAGGTCACTTCCCCCTGCTATGGTGGGCAGGGAAAACAAGTACATTGGAATCTCGTTACTCCCTTAGGGTATTTGAATGGGGGATGGAGTTCAAGTTAATACTATTACTTAGAGCCTACACCCCCAACTCAGTTACCACCCCCTGGTCCTCCCTGAGACCCGAGGCAAACTAGATCTCTATCCCAGTCTTGAGGGGATTCTGAGCCACGCTTTCTCCCTCTTATATTATTCAAGACCAGAGATGGCAGAAGATGGGCTCCAAACAGGTCCATTATGGCTCCTGGCTCTTATTGGTAACACCAATGTGACCTACATTTCCAGAGGAAATTGCACCCTGTTCCCCTCTATCTCCATTCAGACAATTGACCTATCTAACAGTTCTCTCTGCTTGTGGGCACCCCTTTTTCCAAACATGTCCCGCATAGATGTTGGACAAATAAATCTTTCCCACCGCCACATCAATATAACTGTTGATTTGACCTCCATTATTTGTCCCCTGTGGGGATGAATTTTTGTCTGTAGGTGAGGACAAGCCTTTAGCTTCCTCTACTAATTGGACGGCTATGTGCCTTGGGCAGTCTGTTCCTTGATATTAGTCTTGTTCAGGGCATGAACCCCTTCATGTCCCGGCATTTGATTATTGGACTGGACACCATAAGAGAGTGTCCAATGATCCCCTCTTGGTGGGCCTTGGCATCCGCACAGGGGTGGCCACGGGAGCCACGGATTAGGGATAGCCACCAACCAGTTCATCAAGTTGTACCAACAACGGGTTGATGACATGCAGACTGTAGCATCCACCATTCCAGATCTTCAAGACCAGATTGATTCACTGGCAGAGGTGGTCCTCCAAAATAGGAGCGGGCTTGACCTCCTAACAGCGAGAAAGGAGGCATCTGCTTGTTTTTACAGGAAAAATGCTGCTTCTATGCCAACAAGGCTGGCATTGTTCAAAATAAGATTAAGAAATTAGAAGAAGACATAGAAAACAGGAGATGAAAACTACAAGACAACCCCTTATGGACTGGACTCCATGCTTCTTGCCCTGTCTGCTCCCTCTCCCCGGCCACCTCCTCACTCTATTTCTTATCTTCATTTTCATGCCCTGTGTTTTTAATAAAATTATCCAGTTTACCTGGCAGAGGACTGAGTTCATCAGGATTCAACAGGCCCGAGTGCTGTATCAGAGGCTCAAATCCTGCACTCTTGAACCTGAATTGGGGTCTGTCCTGTTCAAAATGGAACCCTCTCCCCCGTGGGGCACCCAATATCTGACCTGCTACCCCTCAGCTGGCCTATGACGTGTAAGATCCCAAAGGATTTGGGGCAACCTAAGACAGGTTCTGAGAAGAATGCTCTAACTAATATCCCAGCTAATGCGCTTCCCGATGATGGGTAAATCCTCCTTTGCCAGAGGGCCAACCTAAGACAGGGACCCATTCAGGAGGAGCACTATTAAAACAGAAATGTGGGGACATCAGCCTAGGGATGGTTCCCAGGCCTGTGCCCAGGCAGGGCCTAAAGGCATGAGCCAAGCCTGCCTCAAGTTTGGAGACATGTTTGCACTCCATATAGCGATAATTCAGCAGAGCTCGAAAGAAAGTAAATTCTACCTGGTAACTGGTGATTAAAAACAACACTATTGGTCCTCACTAGTCTCTCCACTCACTATCATCAAACTTCTCCCACTAAAGCCTTGCCCCTACCCTGAAGCTTACTTAAACATCTGCTCAGATCAATAAAATGAGTTCCTGCCCTGACCTGTCGTGCATCTGATTGTTCTTGCGGTGGGCAGGGCCTGGGGAATGGGTGGACAGTGCACTCACCTTTCCTGGGTCCTCTCCTCTGAGGGAGGAATAGCTGAGCAGAATACACACACACACACACACACACACACACACACACACACACACACACTCACACACTCACACACAAACACTCACACACATACACACAAAGCACACACTCACTCACACACACTCTCACTCACACATACACACATATACACACAAGCACACACTCACACACAAACACTCACACACACAAACACACACTCACACTCACTCACACACTCACACACACACTCTCAGTCACACACACTCACACATACTCACACACATACACAAAAAGCACACACTCACTCACACACACTCTCACTCACACATACACACATATACACACAAGCACACACTCACACACAAACACTCACTCACACACACAAACACACACTCACACTCACTCACACACTCACACACACACTCTCAGTCACACACACTCACACACTCACTCACACTCACACACTCATTCACACACACTCACACTCACACACACTCTCACTCACATACACTCTCACTCACACACACTCACACACTCACTCACACTCACATACTCATTCACACACACTCACACTCACACTCACACACTCACTCTCACTCACACACACTCACACACTCACACACACTCACACACTCACTCACACTCACACACTCATTCACACACACACACTCTCACACACTCATACACACACACCCTGCCCCCACAGCAGATAAACCTGGGGGAATCCTATAATGCAGAAATGTGTCTTCCTGTCTTCCTTCTGCTGGGTGGTCATCTTGTTCCATCCTGGGAAAACCAGTCTTCTTCTGTGGCATGCTAGAAGGGTGCCACACTCCAAAGGAGAGGGGACATGCACCTGGGGACCCTGCCATTGAACTTTCTACTGTGGTGACTACTTTCTGAACTCCCCAGGAAAGCAGTGAGGTGCTGGGGGCAGGGAGACCTCCCACCCATTATAAAAAGACATCTAGTGACAGCTGGCAGGAGCCTAGAAGCACTTGAAGGGTGCCGGGAGGGCCGTTTGGTGTCTCCGTCCTGGGAGCGAGGGATGGGAATCGTAACAGTTCTTTCCACTTGGTAAATGGAAGATACTGATGTCCACACAGTATTGATCCTTTTTACATAGTCCTGTTAATCCCATCTCCATGGTAGGGTGGGGAAACTGAGGCACAGAGCACAACGACTAGTCAAAAGCTTTATCACTAACAAACAGTAGAAGCTGAGAGTCAAACAGAGACAGCTTGGCTGCATTCCTGGACTTGTCCCCTCAGGCTCCACATCGCCAGGTGAGCCCATCCTTTGCAGCTCTGACTTCATTCCGGTGTTGCTGTTTTCATGACCCTGTTTAATGCTGAGCTAAACTCATGAATCAGGAACCCGCCCTGTTTGTTTCTCATTGTCCTCCTGGTCCTTGCCAGGTGCGCACTAGCTACAGCTTCATGGGTGAATGAGCGAAACAGTGAATGGAGGTAACATGGCAGATGCCATCAAAAATGGGGGTTGGAGTGCGTTGAAGGGCACCCAGAATACTGAGCGTGCATAGAGAAGGCAACAGGAAGGTGGCATTTGCAGGGCGTGTGTTACACCCCCAACATGTTGCTGGAGAGTCAGGATACATCAGCAGGGTTGACCTGGACTCCGACTGCATGGTAGCACTCTGGGAGCCTTCATCACCACCCCCCATCACCGCAGCGGGGTGGCCCTCTGAACCAGTGTCTTTGGGGGCCTCTGAAGCTCAGCGTGCCGTGCCGCATAGCTCCCCCCTCCCTCCCACCAGCCGAGGCCCCTGAGCTGCATTGTTGTCCAGATTGCTGGCATTACCTCTAATCCGCAAACTGTACCTTCCCCCAAGAAAAGCCTCTTTTCATGCTGAGGTCGGAACGCTAAGTGTTCTGGAAGCAATTGGAAACAATGATGAGAACAAGCAGGGGGTAGTGCACGGCAGAACGAGAGGAGACCCTGCTCCCCAGAGAAAACAGCCTTACAAAGTCCCTGGCTGGAGGATCTGAGGCTGAGGCAAGGGGTGACTGCAGGATGGAGGAAGCAGCCAGGGAAGGGTACTGGCAGCTGGGGAGGCCAGTCCCTCACCCGGTCAGCTTGTGCACAAGCAGGAAGCCAGGGCATAAATCTGCAGAATGGTATGTGTCAGTAGGAGAGACGGGTAGGCCTGCGGTGTAAGAAATAATGAGTTAAAAGAATCATTGGGTGAGTAAAGGGAAATATCAGGAATCAAATTGCAGGGAAGATTTCAAGTAATCATAAAGGGTTTTCTTCAAATATATTCGCTGCTAAGAGCTACAGATGTCAGGAGAGAAAATTGGTTCACTTACAGTAATGGTCATGAAGCTGGGGTGGGGTGGGGTGGGCAGGAGGGGTCTTAACCAGGCACCTCCTCCTCAGAGGTGCTGGGTTTGGGGGGGAGGGCAGGTTCATGGACCAGGGATGGGAGAAGGGTGTGGTTTCTTTCTGAAATGAAGCTGATGGCCAGTGCTGACTGAATAGAGGGACAGCTTGGAGAAGGACATTGTGATCCCAACAGCTATCAGCTCCCTGGATAAGAGATAGCCACCAGCTCAGACATTTGTTGGTCTGTGATGAACAGAGCGCTCTACTGGGTGTGTGATAGAGTGACTACACTTGGAAGTATGCTGGCTTCTCTGGGTGTACAACCAGCTAAGGGGATGGAAGCGACACCCAAAGGCAGATGGGAAAGATCTGCAAGACAAACCTCTGGACATAAGAGCTGTCTGCCATCACAGGGTGACTGAGCTTCAGGGCCCCTGTGGTGGCCACTTAGACTTCATTCTTTTTTTTTTTTTTTTTTTTTTTAATTTTTTAAAATTTATTTTACATAACAAAGTCCATTTAAATGAAAACAAACATTTATAGACAATATTTGGGAATTTGGGCGTCGTTCTTTCCAAACTACTTCCTGCTGGTAAAGGGCGCTGTCATGGGGGATTCGAAGAAGATTCAGAAATCCTGGCTGTAGTCTGTAAGGCTGCTTTTAGACTTCATTCTTATTTGCTTCTCTGTTGTTGTGATTCAACACTGACAAAATAACCTTGGTGAGGAATGGGTGTGTTTGGTTTACAGGTTCTAGTCCACCATTGGAGGAAACTCAGGCTGGAGCCTGGAATCAGGAACTAAAGCAGGGACCATGGAGGATTGCAGCTTATTGACTTTCTCAGCTACCCTTTCTACACAGCGCAGGACCGCCTGCTAGGGACAGTACCGCCCACAGTGGGCTGAACCACCTGCCTCGGGACAGTGCTGCCAAGGTGGGCTGGGCCCTCCTACATCAATTAACAACAAAGACAATGTCTCACAGCCACAGCCACAGGCCTATTGGGTCTGGACAATTCTTCAGTTGAGGTTCCCTCTTCCAAGGTGACTCTAGGTTTGTGTCAAGTTGACAGCTGAAGCTAAGGACAGCAGACCATCTTGCTCCCAGAAGCTGCTTTCCCAGGATCCCTCTCTGAATAAGACAATGCATTAAAAGTGGCAGATCCCACCTTGCACAGGGAAGGCCAAGGTGATCCCCTCATCTGGAGCCCAGGCAGTAGGTTGGAGCCAGCTTAAACACCTCTGAGGGCACATACAATATGATGGACAATTCTGCAAAAGGCAGGGGCAGATTCGTCTGGTTTTATCATTACACCTTTTATGCCAGTTCCCTGAGACAGCATTAGTTCTAATGTGATGATGTGGCCATGGGTTATCTGGCAGAGGTATCTGAATTAGGGAAGCCCTGCCTAAGTCATATAGTAAATGCCTTTTTCTTCAACGAGAAGATGGTTCCTTAGACTTCAGTGTGAGAATGTGCAGCCCCTGTGGTAGGAGGTGAATGCCGTTAGCCTTTCAGGGTCCTTACTTCTCTGTTTCTCATGTTAGTGTGTATTCATTGCACAGGCATTTTCTGTGTGCTGTTTTCCTATATGCACCTCATATATTTTGGTGATGTTCACCTCCTAGTGGACTTTTACCACACTCTCCCCTCCGACTGGTGACCTTCTCTTTCTTCTACTTCCATGTCTTGGTTTAAAGGGTTTTTTTTAAATCTATATTTTTTAAATGAGAGAAAACATGAAATATTTGCCTATATCAGATTAGCTTAATTCAGTCAGCATACAAATTTTGGATCATTTTCCTGCACGGTTTTGTTCTTTTAAAAACATATTGATATACTTTGTGTGTGTGTGTGTGTGCGCGTGCGTGCCTGCAAGGTTAGACCCAGGTTTTGCATTCCTGGAACTGCAGTTACAGGTGTTCGCAGGCTGTATATGCTGGTGTATATGCTGGGGTCTGAACCCTGGTTGTCTAATAAGGTAGTAAATATTCTTAACACTGAGCCATCTCTTCAGCCCCTGATTTTGTGATAGAATATTAATTTAAGATGTTTTACATTTGTTCATGCCATGGTGCATTCTTTTATGTTGCATTTGTTCAGCTCTGTGAAGCTGCGTTACTTTGCCTGTCTAAACACCTGATTGGGCCAATAAAGAGCTGAGCGGTCGATAGCTAGGCAGGAGAAAGGATAGGCGAGGCTGGCAGGCAGAGGATAAATAGGAGGAGAGACCTGGGAAGAAGAAAGATTGGGGTATGAGAAAGAAGGAGAGAGGACTCCAGGGACAGCCATCTAGCTACACAGCAAGCCGCAGAGTGAGAAGTAAAGAATAGAGAAAGAAAACCCCACTCGCAAAAGATAGGTGGGATACTTTAAGAAAAGTTGACTAGAAACAAGCCAAGCTAAGGCCGGCAATTCAACAGAAAGAATGAGTCTCTCTGTGTGTGATTATTTGGGAGCAGCCCCCCTTCCCCAAGAGCTAAAAGACTGAAGCAACCAACATGATTTAGTCCTTTTTTATGCCTAAGTAAAACCCCATTTTAGGGGTAGGGAGATGGCTGAACAGGTAAAAGTGACTACTGCACAGCCTGATGATCTGAGGCCTTTCCCCAGAACCCACAAAATGTGGTGGCTGAACATCTGTAATCCCACAAAATGTGGTGGCTGAACATCTGTAATCCCAGCGCAACTATGGTGAGACGGGAGGAGGAGGCAGGATCGAGGCCAGATGCTTGAATGCACAGTACAGCAGCCTCAAAACAAGGTAGAAGGAGAGAATTCATTCCTGAAAAGTTGTCTTCTGATCTCCACGTGCATGCTGGGACACACGTATGTACCCCCCCCACACACACACCACTATAAAATTTTATTTAAAATTTCAAAAAGTCCACTGGAGATATATGCTTCATTTTGTTTACTTAGTCACCCATAGTGGACATATAGGATGATTCTGTACCATGAACATGGGTTACACAAACATTCCTGAAGGGATTATTGAGGACAGGGTGTCATGACTTTAAGAGACCCTTGAATTATTGCTTCCCAACTAACAAACTGCAATGCTACAGTTTGTGCTCTGTTGCTCTGTGTGGGTCAGGGCTGAGGTCCTCGGCTAACTAATAGTTAGGAGTTCTAACCACCCAACAGGTGCTCCCCAAGAAATCTTCAGCATGCCATGGGGAGACTTGTTCTGGAAAGGTGAGCGCTATGTATTTGTTGCATTTCTCAATGCAACAAATGGGAGGAAAGATTTGTCCAGATTCCAGGTTTGGGAGGGTGGTGCCCATTATGGAGAAACAATGCTAGGGTCCTGGTGGATGAGATTCCTCACATCCCCATGAACCAGGAAGTACAGGAAAGGGGATGCTGGTGCCAATATGGCTTCCTTCCTTTCCCTGCCAATTCATTCTGGAAAGCCCAGCCCATGCCACAGTGCTACCCACATCTCAGGGTGTGTCTTCCCTGAACAGCTAGACCTCTCTTGAAATTCCCTCACCGATATGTCCAAAGGTGTCTCCTAGGTGAGTCCAGTAAGGTGACTGTGAAGATTAACCATTAAAACCCCACACCTTTTCAACTTAACAGCCAAACCTATCTATTTAAAATTGTAGCATGCTGCATGTCCCTCTCATACGCTGTCCTGTTTCTGTCAAAGGGATTTCCCCATGCCCATGAAGCAAGGAGGTTGCTGGGGAGACAGCCTCTCTTCTGAGTGCCTCCGCCTCAGGCGATGCTGGTGTCTCACCAGGCCCTAGGCTTCTTTCTCTCAGGTCTCCCCTCCCCCGCTCTCCTCTTTTCTGGCTGCTAATTAAAAGTATCAAAGCCGAACAGGGCTGTCTCATTACATGTCCTGTTTATGTGACTCTAATGTGCTTAGAGATGATTTGAAGGGCTGCAGAAGTTTCTCCACGTACGGCCCGGAGCTGGCAGCCCCTAGATAAGAGGATCAGGAACCGGGCTCCAAATGAGTTCTAACATAAACCAAGAACACATTAATGTGGGTGAGGAATTAAAAATAACAGAGATGTTGCACATTTCTCTGATTAATTAGCTGTTCGAGTTAATTTTGCTGCTTGTAGAGACAAATCATGAGTCTTAGTAGCCATGCAATTTCCCACTGACCACAGAGATGCTGGGATGGAGCATCTGGGGCTGGCAGGGAGATTCCTAGGAGGGCTGCAGCCACGCCTGGCAGGAACTTCCCTTTACTACTGGACTTGCCCGGGACACAGGCCCACAGGGTGAAAGGAAGGGCGAGGTTGGGGCCAGTGGGCTCAGAACTGCCCCTTCTTCCCCTGTCCATTGAAAGGCGTTGGTGATTTACTCTCTGAGGACAGGGGCCAGCAGGAGATGGTGAGCTGCTGGATGGCCCCGGACATCCAGACCCCAAACATAGTAGTTTACTCATTCATTCACTTACTCAACAATTAAATCTTTACACTAGTACACACAGTAGGCTTTTTGTTCTACGTGGGGAGGCCAAAATAAAATCATTAAATGTAAGACCCTCAGAATGAGGAGTCTTCCAGGTTCGGTCGGTACCCCAAGAACTCAATGTCCAGTCCAGTTGCTGCAAAATGCAAGAGGCTTTAATGAACAGGAAACTTTTGCACAAAAGGGCTCGTCCAGCACGCAGGCTAGACAGAAGCCCCCTCCCCCGGACACAGGTGTTTTTAAAGGCAAACCCACAAGCTTAGGGAGGGGGTGGGACCCTTTGACCCTTGAAGGCCGGATGGTCTGCTATTAGGGTCAACAGACCTTAGGGCCTCAGGGTGTGCTAATTAATCTTGTCTGGGCAAACCGGAGTTACAGCTATCTCTGTTTCCTACGGACCCTATTCACCACCTGCTGACTCACAGGAAAGGAGGGGCAGTGTGAATTCTTCTTATCTCAGGGCCTTGTGAGAGGAAGTTAGCAAATTCCAAGGAACAGATATTGGTTTCCAGGTTACATTACTTTTTTGGTCTTTCAGAAAAGATTTGTTTTATTTTTTTTTAATGGGTTCATGCATGCATCTGTGCATGTGAGTGTGCATATGTGTGAAGGGTCTGACGGGGTCCAGAAGAAGCTGCAGGTGGGCGGTCCTCTCAAGTTCCAGCAATGCTGGTGTCTACACACATTCAGCACTGTCTGGTTTTGATATGCTAGGCCCTTCCTTTTTAAAAAGAATCTTATCTGTGTAGGATCCAGGGGCCAACCTCAGGCATCATGCAGGTTTTTATATACCTACCCCCACTTTTAAAACCCCCCCCCCCGAGCCTCTCTCTCTCTCTCTCTCTCTCTCTCTCTCTCTCTCAACTTTTTCTTTTACATGCAATTGGTATGAGGGTGTCTGGTCCCCTGGAACTGGAGTTACAGACCGTTCTGAGCTGCTACATGGGCTCTGGGAATTGAACCCTGGTTCTATGGAAGAACACCCAGTGCGCTTAACCATTAAACCATCTCTCCAGCCATAAGCCCACCAGTTTTATTGAAGCAGGGTCTCTCACTGCCCTGGAGCATGCCAGGTAGACTAGGCTGGTTAGTCAGTGAGCCCCAGGGATCCACCTGTTAGTACCTTCCCAGTGCTGGGACCACAGGAGCTCCCCACCATACCCGGCTACTTCTCTGTGTTCCGGGGATCAAACTCAAGTACTGGTTCATGCACAGTAAGACTTTCACTGGCTGAGATACCTCCTCAGCCCTCAATTTTAAATTGATTTGAGAACAGAGCAAGCATGAAAAAAATGGAAGTACTTATTTCAGTGGAATCAGAGCCAGGACACTCGCCTTGCTGTGGAGTCACATAGGCAGGTTCCCTCTTCCATGCTGACCCATCTTTACATTCTGGGCTCTGGGGTGGTCTGTTCTCCACCTTGGTTTTGCCTGTAGTTAGATCCTTCCCCACTAGAGAAAAACCTCAGCACAGGGTTTTGCCAGACATGGCACTCCTGCTGGTCCTAAAAGGCAGGTGAGAGAGGCCAGGATGCCCAGGGCTCACAGCAAGAACTCTGCAATGACTATGGGACTGGACCACTGCCCCATGAACTCAAATAGCCAGAAGGAGCTGGACAGGGAAGCAGAGCGAAGTGTGCTCCGGGGTACTGTTAAAGGGCTCCATCTCCAGAAGAAAGGGACAGCTGCTGTTTAGCTGTTTGCTCGACTAGGCTGGGTGGTGACCCATGGCTGACAAATCTTCCATCTTTTTAGAAGTCTTCATTCAGCCTGTTTGTAAAGCAGAGAGTCTAGCTTTCAAGGCACTGGTCTTGGATGTAAAGTAGGGAATGCTACTGTGTGGGTGAACACAATGAGCCAGGGGACTGGTTTCTGTCTGTGAATGCGTCAGTTAGAGTTGGAGTTAGATGGTCATAACCCCTCTCTCTTACAAAACGTGGAGGCAGCTACTCTAGGCCTGAAGTGCTCACTGGTGCCGACTTCCTGTTTTGTCCCTCCACCATCCACGATCTCTGTTGCTAGCTTTACCTCATGGTCAGCTACGGTTGGCTGGAGCCCCAACAGTCGCATCCACATTCCAGAAAACGGGGCAAGGAAAGAAAAACAGCAGCGTCTTTTTCACAAGTGGAACAGTTTATTTCTCCTCACATCTCATCAGGGCCAAACAAACGTGGCAACAAAGGCAAGATGGTCTCCATTCAGGACATCTATTTTCCAAACTAAATTCTGTATTTGTTCGCACTGTTAGGGATCAAACCCAAGTCCTTGCACAAGCCAGGCAATACCTTTCTCCACCACATCATGTTCGGCCTCAACGTGAGCCCAAGCACTGGTGCTAAGTGACCATGGACTGAGCCCTCTAACCAATCCTCCCTGGCTGGGTTGATTTTCTTGGGGATTTTGTCACAGTGAAGAAAAGCAGATGGGAACCACATAAGAGAAAGGGCTTACTTGGAATCTGAATTGTGAGATCTGCAGTCCTTCAGGATGATAAGAGTGTGACAGCAAAATGAAGAGGAGGAGGGAAAGAGGAGAGAGGAAGGACGAGGATGCTTTATTCACTGAGCCCCATAACCCCTACCCTGTGGGACGGGGCCTCCCACTTCAGGGCCACACTTCGCTTCTGTTTTTTTTTTTTTTTTCTGTCATTATTCATTTTATTGTATGCAAATGATTCTACCACAAATGGAGGGATTCGTTAAGAATGCTGCATCACTGGTCTTAACTATGCTACATGGCTCAGGAGACATTTGGGCATCTCCAGACACCAGGAAGGAAATGGTAGCTTGTCTCTCTCTTATATTTTTTTTATTTAAATTTGAAACAATCATGTTTTACATGTCAATCCCAGTTCCCATACCCTCCCATCCTCCCCTGCCCTCCCCCCCCCCACCAGCCCCCATCCCATCTCCTTTCTGCTTCCCAGGGTGGGTGATGCCTTCCATGAGGCATCTTCAAAGTCTGTCATATCAGTTGGAGCAGGGCCTAGGCCCTCCCCCCAGGTGTCTAGGTTGAGTGAGTATCCCTCTATGTGGAATGGGCTCCCAAAGTCTATTCATATACTAGGGATAAATACTGATCCACTACCGGAGGCCCCATAGACTGCCCAGTCCTCCTAACTAACACCACATTCAGGGGGTCTGGGTCTATCCTGTGCTGGTTTCCCAGCAGTCAGACTGGAATCCATGAACTCCCCCTTGTTCAGATCAGCAGTTTCTGTGGGTTTCTCCAACCTGGTCTTGACCCCCTTTGCTCATCACTCCTCCCTCTCTGCAACTGGATTCCAAGAGTTGGGTTCAGTGTTGAGCTGTGGGTGTTTGCTTCTGTTTCTATCAGCTACTGGATGAAGGCTCTAGGATGGCATATAAGGTAGTCATCAATCTCATTATCAGGGAAGGACATTGGAGAGGTAGCCTCTCCAATATTGCTTAAATTGTTAGTTGGGGTCATCCTTGTAGATCTCTGGACATTTCCCTAGTGCCAGATTTCTCTTAAAACCTATAATAGCTCCCTCTATTATGGTATCTCTTTTCTTGCTCTCCTCTATTCTTTCCCTGACTCAATCTTCCTCTTCCCTCATGCCAATCTCTTACCTCCTCTTCCTCCTAACTCTCTCTCCTCTCCCTCCATACTCTCAATTTGCCTGGGAGATCTTGTCCCTTTCCCCTTCTCCAGGGGACCATATATGTCTCTTAGGGTCCTCCTTGTTTCCTAGCTTCCTTAGTGGTGTGGATTGTAGGCTGGTAATCCGTTGTTCTATGTCTAAAATCCATATATGAGTGAGTACATACTGTTTGTCTTTTTGTGTTACCTCACTCAGGATGGTTTCTTCTAGTTCCATCCATTTGCCTTCGGATTTCAAGATTCCATTTTTTTTTTCAAGCAGAGTAGTACTCCATTGTGTAAATATACCACATTTTCTCTATCCATTCTTCAGTTGAGGGGCATTTAGGTTGCTTTCAAGTTCTGACTATTACAAATAATGCTGCTATGAACATAGTTGAACAGGTGTCTTTGTTGTATGAATGTGCATCTTTTGAGTATATGCCTAAGAGTGGAATTACTGGGTCTTAAGTTAGACTGATTCCCATTTTCCTGAGGAGCCACCATACTGGTTTCAAAAGTGGCTGTATGAGTTTGCACTCCCACCAGCAATGGAGGAGTGTTCCCCTTTCTCCACATCCTCTGTCTTTGATATTTTTTATTTTAGCCATTCTGACAGGAATAAGATGGTATTTCAGAGTTGTTTTAATTTGCATTTCCCTGATGGCTAAGGATGTTGAACACTTTCTTAAGTGTCTTTCAGCCATTTTGGATTCCTCTATGAGAATTCTCTATTTAGATCTGTACCCCCATTTTTTAATTGGATTATTTGGTAACTAGTTTTTTGATCATGCTTCCATTTTTAATCTTCTCTGGAAGTGTCCTCATGGGCCTACCCATAGGTCTGTTTCCTATATGTCCCTAAATCCAATTAAGTTAACAAGGACGATTAACATCAAAATAATTTATATTATCATCATTAGTGCTATCATTGTTATTAACCCTTAATTCACCACCATCATCATTATCACCATCATTACCACCACCATCACCATCACCACCTCAATATCAGCAATATCACCTTTATTACCACCACCACCACCATCATTACCATTATCACCAGTCTCACTATCTCCACCAACATCATTGCCATCACCATCACCACCACCACCATCAGCATCAGTACCACAGTTAGAGCTGGCCATCATCACACTACAATCATTCTTTATATCATCTGTCTTCTTAATTCCAAAGAAAGATGATGCCCATACTTTTGCCAGAGGCTAAGAATATTAACCCCTATCCATAAGTGTAGGACAATTAATTGGTCATCATGTAATTATAATACATAGCATCTGTTGGTCATTTATCCTCAGAGAAACTAGTCTAATAACTTACATATGTTAACTCTCTTCATCCTTGAGCAGTCCATGACATTGCTTACATTTTGCTGACAAGAAAACTGAGGCACAACCAGGGATATTTTTTGGGGGGCAAACAGCATGAAATGAATGGTCATACGGAAAACACAAACCTCTTCAGGTCCTCTAGAAAAGGTGTTCGACGGGAAGAAGAAAGGAATCCTCTTCCATCTAGAATGGGTTCTGGGGGTGTATGCAGGGCATATCATCATTCACTGGACCAGAATGGCTGGGTGAGTTATGCTGAGCTGGTCCATCCCAGTGTATAGCCTATGCCCAGAGACCTGAAGGGAATCCTCCTTACGCTGGTTCTTCAATAATCATGGGGAGAAGCTGAACCTGTCCTTGGTACTAGTGGAGCAGACGAACAACTTCCTCTAGCTATTTCTAGAAACGTCAACTGAATATGGCTTCTTCCAAGGTATCTTCTCTTAGCCGCAAGACCCAATGCTTCACTGGAGGACTCTTCTGAAACTTAGAAATATCCACCCACCTGTAATTACCAGCATAAGAGTGTCTCACTCCAGGCGGGACATTGGTGGCACACACCTTTAATCCCAGCACTCAGGAGGCAGAGGCAGGTGGACCTCTGTGAGTTGGAGGCCAGCCTGGTCTACAGAGCTAGTACCAGGGCAGACTCCAAAGCAATACAGAGAAATCCTGTCTCAAAACACCAAAATAACATAAACAAACAAACAAACAAACAAATAAATAAAAGAGTGTCTTACTCCAGACTGTCACCCCAGAGAGAAAATTCCCCACACCATTGATTCATGCCAGGATCTAGCTAGTGTCAAGCCTTTATTAGAGTGTAGTTGCTGTGTATTTGAATGAATACCAACAAAAATCTGGGTACAGGGAATGAAGAGATAGCTCAGTAGTCAAGAGGATTCGCTGCTCTTGAAGAGGACGCAGGTCAGTGTCCAGTGCCCACAGAGATCAAACCATCTGTAACTCCAGTTCCAGGGGGTCAGAATCCTTTTCTGGCGTCCTCTGACACAAGGCACACATCCACAAAAGATACACATACATACATTCAGAGAAGCACTCATTCACATAAAGCACAAATCCCAAAATTCTAAAATTATGTGGGTGGATTTCTAGCACTACCCACCAGTTTTACCAGCTTTTCAACCCTCCGCTTTGTCTTCTGAAAATGGGTAAAAACTGGGTGCAATACTCTAGCACTGCCCGGAACAGTGCACAAAAATCTCTTCCCACAGGTGTGTGTGGCCAGTGCAAATCATTCATCCTTGTAATGGGTCTTCAAGGTAGAGTGTGGACACATCTACAGTTCACAGTGAGGACAGGAGACACTCAGGGGAGCCGGGCCTCGTCACGAAATCATCTCTGCAGCTCCTGTGGCTTCCAGCCCCAGAGATTTGTCTGCCAATGCCCGTTTGATTCTTTACTTGCTGCAGGGTCCTCACAAGGCTGAGGAACAGGAGGTGTGCTGAGGAAGTGTCCAGGCTCCCATCCTGATTCATTACCCTCTAGAAACCTCAGGGCTATCTACCATCTAACTTACGCTCCTGACACGTTGTGACAACAGGCAGGGTTGAAGATTTATTTGTTTGTTATTTATCTGCATGTCTGTATGAGTGGATGCCAGTGCCCGTGGGAGCCTGAACTGGACGCTGGATTTCCCGGGAGATGGGTTATGTGCAAGAGCCGTGAGTTCTTACATCCCTAACCCCGTATAGCCCGTATAGAGGGAATTGACCCCAAAATGTCTGTGGTTTTCTTTCTTTCTTTCTTCCTTTCTTTCTTTCTTTCTTTCTTTCTTTCTTTCTTTTTTTTTTCTGGGTTTTTGGAGACAGGCTTTTTCTGTGTAGCTGTCCTGGAACTTGTTTTGTAGATCAGACTGGCCTTGAACTCGGAGGTCTGCCCGAATCTGCCTCCTGAGTGCTTGGATTAAATGCATGCACCACCACTGCCCCACGTGTAAAGCCTGAAACGTTGGCTGTGCCAGATGTCCATTATCATGGTTCATGGAGACAGTTATTGGCAGAGTTGGGAATAAAACTCTATATTGATCATGCATTACAAGTTCCTCTCAGTCCGTGAGACTGGAATTGTTTTCTTTATGACTAGGGACCCTGAGGATGGATCAGGTCTGCCTCAGACTATAGCCCCTGACAGCAGGACTGGGTCACACTAGCTTTTGGAACAAAAGATTCCCAACAGCAGCACTGTTTTTCCTAAGACTAGGATCACATATCCCTCTTTAATTAAAAAGTTCATGCAGAGAACGAAGCTCTCTCATACTAACCTTCCCTGTCACCAATTGTACTTTGAGTCTAACAGCGCTGTCCGGGATGGCTATGTGTGGCTCTGATACTAAAGCATTGCTGTTGTCTTCAGCATCCCTTCCACAAGATGGAATGCCATTCCTTCCCCAGAGAGTGGGCTTCCCTTAATGACTTGTTTCTAATGAAAACGGAGCAGCTGTCTGGCTTCTAAGGCTAGGTCAAAAGAAGGGCTAGACATCCACCTTGCTGCGTCTTAGTCTCTCCTCTGCCTACCTATCATCTGTCTCTGTCTCTCCCTCTCCTTGTCTCTCTCTGTGTTTACTTCCTATTAGAACTCCAGCCAGATATGAGAAAGGCACAGCACAGGAGGAGCCGTGCAGCTGTTCCCAGGGGTCTCTTTTGGGAGAATTCCTTCCACAGGGAGATGGAAATAATGTCTGCCTCCTCCTCCTAAGGCCCCAATGACAAACCCAAGTTCACGCTGGGAAACAAGTGGCTTTATTAGGCTTACAAAGCGTGGGTCAGGGTTTCCTAACAGGAGTGTGAGTGACCAAGGCAGCCACACTGGAAAGGCTTCACCAGGCGTGGATAATGGCTTTCCCATTAGTGGCACAGGCGGGCCCCTGACTGTTAATTTTCCTAAGCCTATATACTCTAGCATCTTCCTGAGGCCCAGGAAGCTAGGAGCAATTACGGCAAGACTGCACACAAACAGTTGGGGGAGGATCCAGAAGCTCAGGTGAGGGTCCAGTGGCCCTCCTTACCCCCTCCTATGAGGGAATGAATAAGTCCCAGGGAGACTCTTGGGAGCAGGCACACTGGTCTGATGGAGATGACAGCTGCCTTACTGGGAGGATTACATACTGGGATGCGTCCTGTGATAGCAAGCACTGACCACCAGGGGCGTTAGTAAGACAGACACCTCTGAGGTGATGTTGTGGGATTGTCCTTGGTGAAAGATCTGAGGTAGGAACTCCCAGCTGAGCCCAGCCAACCCTCAGATTCATAAAAAAGACAGGCAACAATTACTGCTTCAAGCCACCACTTAAAGGGTTATCAGGCAGCAGTTAACATCAGGCTGTAAATAAAATCACCATGTCTAGCTTCTGGTTAGTATTTCATGAATCAGCTTGCCCTGCTGTGTCCTCCTTTGAGGGGCCAGGTGGGCAGCTCCATCTGAAATTCCTGTGGGAGAGGGCAGAGTGAGCTGCAAGAGCCCAGAGAACCCAAGAAAGACCCGAGTGGCCTTGGCAGACTGTTACATTTGACTAGAGACTTCCTGCTCCTCATTCCATCCCATCCCGTCTTCTACCCCACACCTATGCTCTAAGACAGGCCCAACTCATTGTGCAGAGCAGACGGTGGGTGTGTAGGGATGTGTTCTGCCGGCTTGTTTGCAGTCTGGAGCCTGCCAATGTGGTGCTGATGGGATACCAGCCATCAGTGCCCTGGCCCACACCTTTCTCTCCACTCCTCTGCTTCTTCCCATTCTCCGCCCATCAAGGATCAACTGATTAGGAAGAGCCCTGAGGTATAAATCAGCACTGCATAGCAGGGAGCCTGTTGGGCACCTCGCCCCAAATGCCCTTGGTTCGTTGGAGACCATGGATGTTGGTCAGTTCCCCTCCTTTGCTGAATCCCCAAACACTTGATAGCTCAGGCTGGGCTCCTTACTGCTCCCGTATTCTGTCTCAGTTCCCCATGATCAACCCTGATGCTGGAAAAGCAGTCCCTTTCTTGCCTCCCCTTTTCTGGGGACTTCTCCCCAGAGACCCACAGATATATTATTAGGTCCAGGACTTCCAGGTTACCACCACGTTGCCTCTGATTATTGTTTCTTTGGGGGAAACATTTCAGCTATTTTAGTGGTTCTGCATGGAGGCTTAGTGTGACTACACTGTAAAACTGCAGGTTTGTCTAGAGAGGCCTGTGGGGAAAGGCAATTGCCAGCCAATCATGAAAAGCAGAGTTTGATCCTTGAGACCCGTAGAGTAGAAGGAGAAAACCACATGGTAGAAGGAGAAGGTTCTCTGACCTGCACACATACACTGTGGCACACATGCTTGCACACACACACACATTCACACATGCACACACACACACACAGATACTAGTAATTTAATTTTTATTTTAAAATGTCAAGAGGATCAATTAAAAGGTATGTTGGATATAGATGAAATGTTGGAGACAGTGATGAAGATGATGGTCACAAGTATCCAATTTCCTCCCTTTCCTCTACTAGCCCCAGGAACCTGCTAGTCCTTCTGTGGGCGAAGGGTAAGTGTGCCAAGGCTTGGGAGCCTCCTGGGCTGAGGGATGATTCTCTTCTTGATCTCAGTGGTCTATGAGAAGGACGGAGGTAGCAACTCTCCCCTAGACTTGGTAGGGTTTTCTTCAGAAAAACTTGGATCGATTACCTATTCTTCTGGAAATAAATAGACCTGGTGGCCCAGGGCCGAGATTAATGGAAACCTTGGGCTGGAGCTGGGAGGTCAGACTCACTGCAGACCTGCCTCCACCCTGTGAGCAATTTCAGCACCCTGGACAGCACCAGGTGGGAGGAGGTGAAGGGAGAGGCCTTCCACCCTCCGGGGGCCCAGTTGCCTACCAGCTCTAGCCAAGTCCTGCAACCCAAGAGGAAGAAATGTCAGCAGGGGCCCTCCCCACGCCTCTGTATGTTCTGTCAGTCCCTGGAGGAGTAAAAAGCATAGGGAAGTATATTTTCATTCAGGGTCCAGACTTGTTAACCTTAAGAGAAAGGGCAATTTAAACAGAGCACATTAATTTCGTTTTATTTATTTTGTTAGCTTTTTAGATTTATTTTCTTTTTATTTATGTACCTATATGCAAGCATGCCAGTGTGTATGTGTACTTGAGTGCAGTACCTGTCGAGGCCAGAAGGGGCACCAGATCCCTTGGAGCTTGAGTCACAGGCAGCTGTGAGCTGCCTGATGTGGGGCCGAGCCATTTCTCCAGCCTTAGATGATAACTTTTATCTATCTAAAAGATAAACACTTTTAAAGAGTTTAAGACACTCCAATTCTTAGTCTCTCTAAGTATTTAGGTAAGTGGGGGTTACAGGATCTGGAGACTACCCAAGCACTGCTTGTGAAGGTCTTGGCTATCTCTATGCCTTCAAATTGAACCACATTCTTGGAGTAGATGAGCTGTCATTGTTCTGTTTCCAGCTACACAGAAGAATGTGAGAGAAAACAGTATAGTGGCAGGTCCCTGGGGCCCTTGGTGGGTAGAGAAGTGGATGGCTAGGCCTCGGAATCTACCTTGTTTGTTAAGACCTGACACCGCTCTTCTTGAATCCCAGGCACAAGAGTTCCTGAACTATTTCTGTGTCAGGTTCCATGTGGGCAATTTCCTGGTATCCCACTTCTACCTCAGTACCCACACGGAAAGCAGAACTGGCAGTCACTTCTGTGCAGGATAGTTTTTGTTTGTTATCCACAGAAGAATCAAACACAAATCCAGGAAACATCCAAGTCCTACTTTCCTTTTCTGATTCCCATACCTCCCTTTCCCCAGTACTAGGATTATAGGGTGCTCCATGATGTCCGGGTTATGGGGTGGTGGTGGTGGTGGTGTGTGTGTGTGTGTGTGTGTGTGTGTGTGTGTGTGCGCGCGCACGCGTGCACGTGTGACACATGTGTATGTGCAGGCCAGAGGTCGATTGATGAATACTTCTCTAATAACTCTACACATTATTGTTTAAGACGTGGTCTCTCATGGGTCTGAAGCTAACTGATTTAGGTAGACTAGATGGCTAGCAAGCCTTGGGGGCCCTCCCATCGTCTCCACCTGTGCTGCACACCAACATTCGATTTTGTGGGTGCTGGGGCTCCAAATTCAGGCTGTAATGCTTGCATATAAAACACTTGGCCAATGGCCCTAACCCTGAGTGTCTCAACCCTCTACAGCTCCTTTAGCGTATAGATGTTAATATTTGACTTTAGTTGCCCTCATTGTTTTTCATACTTCCTGGTTAAGATGTTGCTGTCCTGAGGAAGATGGCCAGATTTAAAATAAGCAGAGCCACCAGAATTACCGGGGGGGGGGGTGTATGAAGAGCTCTAAGGGGCACACTATCCCAGAGCAGGTGTAGAATCAATGTTACCTGCTATCTTACAATGCTATCTGTTCTAGTTTGCTTTCTGTTTCTGTGACAAGGCACTCTGGGGAGGAAAGGGCTTATTTGGCTTATACTTCCAAGTCATAATCCATCACTGAAGGATGTCAGGCTGGGTGCTTAGGCAAGAACGTGAACCAGAAACCATGGAGTAGCACTGCTTGCTGGCTCGCTTGAAGGCTCGTGCTTAGCTTTCTTATACAACTCAGGAGCACCTGCTCAAGTGCTGGCCACAGTGGGCTAGACTCCACCCCACCCTGTCAGTTACTAACCCAAACAGTCCCCCACAGGTGGGAAACTCTTCACTTGAAACTCCCTTCTCAGGTGATCTTGGGCTGTGTCCAGGTGACAGTCAAAGCTTACTAGGGCATGCTTAAGATCTTTGGACGGCAAAAAGAAGCACAGAGAAAGTAAGCAGCCTACCCAGCGACACAAAGGGAGGGAGTACATGGTAGCTTAGGATTTGACCTTAGATCTCTGTGCCCTAGGCTTGTGTCCTTCCTGCAGGGGAGCAGAACCTGCCTCGTTCCTGTCATGAACAAGCTCAAGACCCAGGGTTCCCCTATTCTGTTCCTTTTCCTGTGGGGCCAGAAGCCAGCAATTGGCTCTGAAGGCTTACCAGACCTTTCTCTGATGCCCGCGCACTTCCTGCCTGCCAGCCTTGTTATGTCTGTGCAGCACAAACCCCACCTCCTCTCCTCCTAGCAAGTCTGACAGGGAATATTAGCTCTACTTAGGCTGCTCTGGCCTGAGAAGCAGGGCTACAGCCTGAAGTCAAGTATGGAACATTCCTGCTTTCTGAGTCTTCCTAATTCAGAGGTGGCCACCAACTCTGAGTACAGCGGCTGTGTATCCCTTATCAGTGTCATGTCATGCTTCCTGTCTTACCTTTTTAATTTTTAAAATTCCCTTTCCCTCCATTTGTGGATTCTTTGGCTGCCGTTTTCCTTGTTCCTCAAAGTTGCTGAGGAGGAACTTCACAATTTCAAGGGCACAGACCAAATGCCTTCCTTTGAATTTTCTTTTGGGTTTGTCCTCCCTTCTAATTATCAAGCATCTTCCTGGTACCTTCTCAGAAACACTCAGAGCACACTCTTTGTTCCCTGTTGGGGTCCAAGGGCCTGCCATTGAGTTTGTGCTAAAGACTGAGAGCAATGTCCAGGAGCAATGTCCAGGAGCTTACTCTCCATTCTCAGGCACTCCCTGACTACAGAAGCATGCCTGCATACAGAACACACAGTGTGTTTTGTGCAGGTATATACACCCATATGGAACACTATTGCCCGGGAGAGGGAAACAACTGTCTAATCTCCCCACATGTACAAATGATGTCAGGATGAAGTAAGAATAGTACCAAAGTCCAACTTGGTGACTCAACCAATTTTACTGGGGTTACTTGCACGACAGAGTACAGTTACATCACCAAAGACCACTTCATGAGTGACAGCTCATGAAAGCTGGAAACCTGACTCACAATTCACAACTTGAAAGCAGCTCAACGGTTGGGAGACTTACTGCCTCTTTCAGGCAACTACAGTGGTCTGGGCCACTTCCAGGAAGCTCAGTTTGTCTCTCATTCTTCCAGGAGACTTGCTAGTGCAAGACTCTTCCAAGAGGCTCAGCAGTCCTTGATGTTTACATATGCTTGGAAGAGAGTCCTGGTGAATCTGGTCGGTTTCAGGAACTTCCTGACACCTTTGAGTTGTTCTTTTCTGGAGCTTAAGGTTTTTCTCTGAAAGACAGAATGTTTCACCTCTCTTTAGAACAATGGTTCTACACCTGTAGGTCATATGATCCTTTCACAGTGGTCACATATCAGAAAAAATACTGCATATCAGATACTTACATCACAATTTATAACAGTAGCAAAACAGTAGCAATGAAATAATATTATTTTATGGTTGGCAGTCTCCTCAACATGAGAAACTATTATTAAAGGGTCACAGCACTGGGAAGGGTGGGAAAGGCTGTTTTAGGACACCTTGTGTCTTCATGAGCTTCCCTCCAAGCTGGATGGTTTTATCTTGGATGAAATTGCTGTGTGAAGGTGGTGTAGTCTCCATCACTGAACATGCACTAAGTACATTGGCGGTCAGGACACAAGGACATTGCTCCTGTGAATCCGTGCACTTAGAGCTCCCCAACACACGTCTTCTATGTCCATATTTCCTTGGGAGCAGGAGAACAACAGTTAGAGATCCTGGCTCCCTCAACATGGCCTAAGCTCATTCCAGTGGAGACCTCTACTCTGCAAAGAGCTCCCTCTGTGCAGACATGAGAGGTTCTCCACCAGGAGGCATCCGTAGAGCCTTCACTGTGCTCCTTCATCCTCCTGCGGAAGTGAGGGGCCACTACTCAGCCACTCCCCTCATGGGTGTATGCCTCACATCTCCCATGGGTGTTCAAGAGGATGTGAGTGGGGATATTCATTATAGCCTTTCGCTGCAACGGAAACACTGGGGGGACAGAAACCAACAACATTCCTACCTGCCCAGAGAAAGTGATGGGCAGAGCTGCCTTAGCATGAACGCAGCTCAAACAGGCGACGCTGAAACAAAGAGAAGATGGGTAAGGGCAGGGAGATGGCTCAACAGCTGAAAGTGTTCCTGTCCGAGGCTGCCAGCCTGAGTGCTCTTCCTGGATCCCATCTACGAGAGGCATTGCCTGGGATCCCAGGCCTCGAGCAAGATGGAAACCGGAAGCAGGACGATTGGCCCTAAACCTGTGGGTATTCTATACAGCAGCAGTAACAGCAAGAGAGACTCAAAACAGCAGAGAAGATGAGAACTGGCTTCTGAAAGTTGATCCGAACTCCATGTGCTTACACACAAAGTAAAAAAGTTTAAAAATAAACATTTAAAATGTAAACTAAAACAAAAATTAAAAATTTTAAAAACAAAATCAGTTGTATCTTACAAATAATATATGCCATTTTCATGAGGCCAAAACCGTGATCCAGCTCTACATGCCTTTTAGAAGGATCTGGAAAGGCTGTTAGAAATAGACATGACAAACACCAGATCTAGGAGTCTGGTGGTGTTTATAAGGGCTTCAACTGGTGCTCTAATACTTCTCTCTATGATCTGCTTGGTGGGTACCTGACATCTGTTACATTGTCAGGGATGTGTTCCCCTCCAAAGATTTCATTTTAAATGATGTGACGCTGAAGGGAAAACCAGGAAGTGGATTTATGGAAGTTTTGACTTTTCCCCTCCTCCAAATAAGCATCTTCTATTTAGAGAAAATGACTAGCACTTCTTTGAAATGATGCCAGTGATTATCTGTGAGGTGGCTGGCTTTGTTCAGCTATTTAAAAAAAAAAGTTGGTGTGTGTGTGTGTGTGTGTGTGTGTGTGTGTGTGTGTGTGTGTATGTGAGAGAGAGAGAGAGAGAGAGAGAGAGAGAGAGAGAGAGAGAGAGACGTGCAAGCATGTGGGAGTGTACATGTGGGAATCAGGAGGTCCAAGTATTGAACTCACATTGTTGGGCTTGGTGGCCCTGCTTATTTGCGTTCTGACTTTAACTTGCTTAATGTAGTTAACCTGATGCTGTAGTCTGGGCCACCTGCCTACTTGCCTTTCTGTAGTGTGAGGACGCCTGTGTGAGACAGTGAGTGACACAGGTAGGACCTTTCCCTGTAGCTTGAAAATCAATGAAAACGGCAGGGCTGAGTTTCTTCCTATCTGAGGCACACAGGAACCATCCGAGAGAGCCACCCTCTGTCGTCAGAGTGAGAAAACCTCTACGTTCTTTCAAGTTACCTCACATGGGTACCACTCTTCAAAATTGTCCCGCCACGTCCTTTTCTAATTGACATTAGCAGCCAGTAGCTACTGTCCACAAGAGCTGTGTGGTAGCACCTTCCAAAACACCTGTTGCCTTAAAGGAGGAGCGGTACCCAGGGATGCTTGGTGGAGCCATGCCTTCCTTTCTCCCCCGCTGGGTGACCTCAAGGTGAAGATTACATGTAATTTATCTGCTGAAGGTGCCCAGGCAGAACAGGTGTGAGGAAAGGGTGATGCGGAAAGGTTGTGCCCTCGTCAGTGTGGAGCCAATCCCACGGTCTCCAGGCCCAGCTATCTTCCGCAGCCTCTCCCATTCGCGTTATCAGCGAGAATCAAATCTGAGAAAAAAATGGCAGGAGAAGTGCCTCATGGGATTTTTTGTAAAACTCAGTTCAAGTGGGGAATTGAGCTTGAAAACAAGCCATTGTGTTCACGCCTCTGTCAGACACTCCTTCCACACACATTGCTAGAAGGTTTGCCCAAGACCAGATAGGCTAGTGACAGACGCCCAGGCCACCATCCCCCCACACTCACACCGCCACCATGTCCACTCCTCGTAATCTCTTTATGTTGCTGTGACCAAATTGCCTAAAACAATCATTTGAAGGGACGACTTACTGAGTTTTGGCTTACGGTTCCTCCAATGTCAGCCCATCATGGCGGGGGAGGTATGGTAGGAGAGAGATGGGACATATAAAGTGTGCAAGGTCACATGACTAGTGGGTCAGAAACCCATGTTGGTCAGCCTTGAAATCCCTAGACAGCACAGCCTGTCCGTTCCTACTACAGGCTTTGGTGGGTACTTCAGAAGGGACCTGGCTTATATTCCATGAAGTTCTTCTGACTGCTGGTGAGGTTTACTGTGTCATATAGCTAGACATCTCGAGGAGAGGATTTCAAGTTTGAGACAGCTCAGCTGCATCATCAAAACCCCAGAAGTTTGCTGTTGGTCCACTCTGCCTAGACACTCTCTTTTCCCTTGGCTTTTCAAGATGGCAGCCCAACTTGCAGGCAGTAAGATGGGTGGACATTCCTCCTCACTGGCCAGAAGGAAGAGAATTATTATCAGCTGACTTCATCTCATGTAGCTACCTCACTACAGTCTTCCCCAAGTGAGTCATGTTCTGAGAGCACAAGGTATAGCCACAGACAGAGAGTCGGGCCTCAGGAGGTGACCATATACGTCTAAAGTAGCCAGGAAATAGCTGTTCCCAATAGCTGTTCCCAAGATGACAGCTGGGAGCTAGGGGTGGACTTGGGGATGGGCAGGGGAATAGACTTTACCAAGAGGCTCTGAGCTTGCTACAGCCACACTGTAGATGATGTTAGGACTTCATCCTCTACAGAGTCTCCTCAGGATGGGAGACATGGCAGGTAGCCAGCAGTTCCTGGGGAGGTACAGTGCCAACTCTCTGGTGTCCTGCAGTGTAGGAAGAGAGGGCTGTAGAGCCATGCATTGGATTGTAAAGGACTATGTGATTCTGAACAGGGCACTCAACTTCTCTGTGTTTCAGTTGCCTTGTCTGGAAGATGGGAGAGAAAGCATCTTCCTCAAGAAGTATTGGTGAAGAGTAAGTGAGTTAATATATACAATTAATAATAATATATTACTTCAACTTAATTGTGTAATTATCAATATATACTGTGATTAATTACATATCCATTAGATATGATTACTAATGCATAATTATATATGAATATTAATATGCACTCAAGAGCCACTCCAGGGAAGAAACTGAGGATCCAGTAGGGAGGAACAAGAGCCACTCTTTCCCAAGGCTGGAAGCATCTCAGTCCCAACTCCTTTTCCATTGACTCTATGACTGCCTTGAAGTCATGGTTAATGGGTCAGGCTCCCTCTGGAGAATGACCATGCAATAAATGCAGGGGTGATGAATGCATGCATGGTTCAGGACTTTGTTAGTCAGGGTGAGTTACGTTTTGCTATGGAAACAAATAGTGCCATATCTCTAGTTTCATAAAGAGGTGGTTAATCCCTTGCTCATGTTACATGCTCAGTAGAAGGAGAGTCTCATGTAGAAGGAGAGTCTATGTACTGTATCACATGAGGGTCTGACTAAGAAGAGGTGTCACACAGACAGAAGATTTTAAGTTTCCAAAGATAAAGGACACTGAAGTCAAACACCAACATGCCTGTATGCTTCACTGGCCATTGCATGCTGGATGCTGGCAGATCATAGGTCCATGTCTCACTTCAGTGGTGCAGGATCACACACACATCCTTCCATGTTTCTGGAAAGAGAAAGCACCAGAATACCCATGAGCCATTACTAGTGGGAGCACCTAGAAGGCCCCAGGACAGGTACACTTGACAGAATGGGAATGTATGCATCCTCCTGGAAATGACACTGTCCCGGACACATGCTCTGGAAACATACTTTGTCTTCTGTGGACTCATGACAGCATCCTATTTTGAAACTTCTACTTCTCATTATGGGGCCAGTGGCAGTCAGTGGAGTAGGGTTTCCCATGTGGAAATTTTCTCACAGTGTGGGAAGATGACCTCACAAAGCCAGTGCTTAGAGGAATCACTCCCAGATGCCTTGTGAGGCAGGCGTGACCCCCTCCTCTATCAACCCTGACCTGGCTCCATTGGCCTTCTTCCTTTTGTCAGATGCAGTCCCTTTACTTGGTGGTACCTAAGGTAAACACATATTGGGCAACTACTGAGTCTATGGCTGACCATAGTCAGTCATCTTTGCAACAACCAAGTAAGATGGCATGTCAGGCAGGATTCTTTAGAGGAACAAAAGCAGTGGAAGCGTGTGTGTGTGTGTGTGTGTGTGTGTGTGTGTGTGTGTGTGTGTGTAAAATTCAACTGGTTTAATAACAGGGGCTGAGTAGTCAAGCAATGGCCATCTGAATGCTGGAAAGGCTGAGAATCTGGTAGCCTTTCAGTCCTCTGGGGCCTGGACAGTCTCAATTTGCCATGGAAGGCATGAAGCTCCTGGAGAGCGATCAGTATTCAGTCCCTGCTGGAAGGCTGATGGATCTGGGCTCTGACGTCAGAGAAAAATGGCACGGGCAGTGAAAGGCACTCATTCAGAAAGAAGGCAAGGAAGACAGATAGACAGGCTATACTGCCTGTTAGAAGGTGCCACCCACTTCGAAAATGGGTCTTCCATTCTTGGCTCATGTTCTGTAGAAACACTGTCACAGATAATCCCAGGGGTGTGTCCCCTAAGTCTGCCCCACCATGCTGACACTTAAGACTAATCATCACAAATAGAAGCTAAAGCATGAAGAAAAGTGCCTGGCTTGAGAGCTAGCCTTGGAATTAAGGTCAAGTCTCCTAATACCAATAATAACTGTCAAAATCAAAGTGGCTCTTTGCCATTTACCAGAGACTGGCCTGCTGTCTAACTGGCATGACAAACGGGAAGCCTGTTTCCATTAACAATAAATAGAGCAAGGACGTCGACCTATTGCATAGACAGGAAGCTGAGGCACAGAGAACTTCAAGGAACTCCCCAGTCGGCACAGCTCGCTGATTGAAGGGCCAGGGACGTAGACCACTCACTGTGCTTATGCATGCCATAATATGCATATGCAATGCATCACACCCCAAGTCTGCCATGCTCACCATCCCGGCACAGAAGCCTGCTTCTGTGCAGTCCTGGGAGCCTGAGGCTACTTTATTACCTTCCATCCCTCATCTCTCTCTTGGCCCCAATCTACTTCCATTTCCGCTTAGGTGCATTCAGTCATGTGGTATCCTATACATGCAAAACAAACAAACAAACAACCAAAAACCTCAGAGGTAAGGATCTTATTTTTGGGACATGATGTCAGTTCACCCGTTCCTGGGCTTGCTTGGATCACACAGTAGGAGGTTTCACATGGCCCCTCTCTAGCCCCTGCCCGCCACCATCAAGCTATCAAGCTTCAAGTCACCCTTGGATTAGCTCCCACAGCCCCACCCTTATCTCAGCCATGGGGACTTGCAGTAGGCTTCATCTCTTTCCAGGTGAGCGAGGTTTGAGAATGGGATGGGTGGAGCATAAGCCCCGTCTGTCTGGCTCGGTGGAAAGAACCCCTGACGCTCCAAATGAACGCATCTCCCATACTACCTCCATTCTGAGGAGCTGCTGGAGAGACAGGGGTTAGAGCTACTCACACCCTCTCACTCTGCCTTTGCCTAGATCTTGGCCTCCTCCGGTCACCCCTCCCCACTGGCCCAGGGTGTCTTCTCTTGATCTCTGAGCACACAGCTCTGGGAGAACGATCTGCACAGCACGGGAAATCTGAGCCAGTCTGCACCATCAAGGTCAGCTTGAAAGGCAAGTGAGTGGGAGGATGAAGGAGATGCAGGCTTGCCCCATCCTCAACTCCCCCTCCTCAGCAGCCCAGTGTGGGGCCAGGGCTCCTGCCAGTCTTACAGCTTGTTGAGAACATGCTGCCTGAAGGACACTAACTCCATAAATAATCACAATGGAGAGAGAGCAAAGATGAGAGGCACTCCCTGAGGGGGTGGAGGGGGCTGGGCTGCAGTTCTGGGGCCCCAGCCCATTGTCCTGGCACTGGTTACTCCATCTGAGGAGCTGCTTTTAGCTCAGCCTTGGTGCTGTCAGCATCTCTTCCCACCCCCCCAGTGATCATCCCCCCCCCCCACACACACAGTATTGTTGCTACTGTAGAATAAGGCAAGTGGTCCAGGCAGGGTGGGTTAGCAGCCGCAGTCGTGGAGATGGATGTTGGGGGATCGATCTCTCTGAAGATGAATCACAGGGAGATGCACAAAGAAAACCCCTTAGGTCTGAACAGCAGATAATACTCCTGACAGGGCCACTCTTCCATGGTGATTGGTTGTGATTGGTGGGAGATAACAGGGGTGGGTGGGGACATGGGAACAGGAGAGGTGGGGTTGGAATAGACAGGGACCAGGACAAAGACACAACTGTGTGAAGAGAGATAGGCAAATGGAGACACAGAGAGAGGAAGGGCGGAGACAGAGGGAGAGATAAATGGACCCCCCAGGGGAGAAGGACCAAAAGGCAGGCATGCTTTGCTTTCAATTTAGGATATGATTTGGGCAGGGCCCAGGCAAAGCCTGCAGTAGTAAACCTTATCCAGGGCCTGGGGAATTGGTTCAGTTGGTCAAGCTCTTGCCTACCTGAGTTCAGATTCCAGAACCCACATTAATAGGCAGTGAGAGGGGAGCACACCTCTAACCCTAACAGTGGGAAGCAGAGAAAGCAGGCCTTTGGGCTTTCCCGCACACCCAGATAGGTGACTTCTGAGCTCTGGGCTCAGTGAGTGATCCCGTCTCAGAAGGGCAAGGGGAAAGCAATGTAAGAAAACAGCTCACATCGTCCTCTCCACACTCACACACGTGTCTGTGCCGTGCACCCTCACACTCACACACGCAACATATGAGCATATACATGCACACACACCCAACGCCCATGCACACAAAACAATAATAAAAAGTAAAACCTGCCAGGGGTGTTGCCTCTCACCTTTAATCCCGGCACTTGGGAGGCAGAGATGTGAGTTCAAGGTCAGTCTAGTCTACCTAACAAGTTTCAGGCCAGCAGAGTTACATAATGAGAGTCTGTCTCAAAATTTATAAAATAAAATGAAATGAAACCATTATTAGGCATTCAGGTCATGTTGGGCTTTGTTTAAAAAATCTTTTAAACAAGGGGCTAGCTCTCATTTATCAATGGATTGCTCTGCATGGAGATTCTTTATGAGGAGGAAAAAATACTCCTTCCTCCTCCCCCTCCTCCTCCCCCTCACACAAACACACTCTCACACACCACACCCACACACTCTTTCCTCTGTCTCCCCTCTCTCTCCCTCTCCCTGCCCCCCCACAATACACACTCTCTCACACACACAGACTGTCTCTCCTCTCTTTCTCTCTCTCTCACACACAGACTGTCTCTCTCTCACACACACATGGGCACACACACAGACTGTCTCTCTCTCTCTCACACACACACAGAGACTGTCTCTCTCACACACACAGACTGTCTCTCTCTCTCACACACACGTGCACACACTCTCTCTCTCACACACATACACACGCACATACACACAAACACACACACACAGACTGTCTTTCTCACACACACATGTGCATACACACTCTCTCTCTCACACACACACACACAGAGACTGTCTCTCTCACACACACAGACTGTCTCTCTCTCTCACACACACGTGCACACACAGACTGTCTCTCACGCACATACACACGCACATACACACAAACACACACACACACAGATTGTCTCTCACACATACGCACACACGTGCACACACTCTCGCGCGCACACACGCGCGCACACACACACACACACACACACACACACACACACGGGGGTGAGATGGGGGGATTTGATTTGCATTGTATCCCATGGCAGTCACAACAGGAAATCCAGACTCATCCTTCCCTTTGGAATTAACCCTGCTTGCCCGTATTCACTCAGGCAATTAAGAGGTAACCACGAGGGAATTCACAGTCTGGCCTGCACACTGAGTTGTTTCACATGACCAGATAGCTTCCAATGATCACCCCAGAGTGGACCGCCCCAGGATGTGGTTCTTCAGGGTTGGTGAGTACTGTAGTTTCAGTGAAAAGCATCCCTCATAGGCTCGTGTGTTTGAACAATTGGTTCCCAGCTAGTGAAGCTGTTTGAGATGGTTATGGGACTTGCAGGAGGTGGGGCCCTGCTGGAGGAAGTATGTCATTGGGGGTGGGCCTTGAGGATGTACAGCTTCATCCACTTCCTGTTCTTTTCCTGCTTCTGGACTGTGAGCGCAATGCTCAGGGCCAGCCTCATGCCCCTGCAGGCCATGTTTTTGCTGTCACGGTGGACTATGCCCCTGCTGGAGATACATTTCATATTACTCCCTTGAGTTGCCCTTTTCAGTTATTTTATCACAACAACGCGAAAGTTAGTCGTTAGGGCTGTCAGAGGCCTCCGAGGTCCCCCGCTGCACACTCTCAGTGTCTTCTGCCCCTGTGGGTGACCAGCGGAGCTAGCTTGCACTGCCACGTCCCAGAGAGAGGGCCTTTCCTCTAGCCCAGCCCCTCAGTGCTCAGGGCAAAGGCTAACTTACCCCTAATGCCTGCAGAGGAGCCTGATATGGGGGTGGGAAACATGTTTCCCCAAGGTACCTCTCTTGGAGAGCATGGAGACAGAGCAGGCAGTATATGGGGCCAGCTGTGAGGCAGGAGTTCCAGAGGACCAGGAGCAGGTGAGAATTTCTAGGTCATTCTGAGAGACATGTGCTGTCTCTGGAGAAGCTCTCCAGTTAGAGAAGTTTGGGCAGTGTCTGGAGTCACGCTCTATTGTCACATTGACAAGTCCTACTGTCATCGAGTGGGTAGAATTCAAGAGTTCTCTTAAAGACCCTGCAGTGCCCAGGATGGCTATGGAGCCAGCAGCCATGCAATTACCAAAGGATGAGGCTGAGCAACTCTGTCCTGGGAGAGGTCTTGGGTACCTCCTGCCTACACTCTCATTTCTAAGGCTGTGGGTGCGTTATCTCTGCAGAGTACACAGGCCTTCCTTACAGCAGGTTGGAGAGGCATCGTGGGGTGAGATCTGGAAACTGACTGTAGATACCTCTTCACATGGAGTCTCCTTGCTCTTTGCCTGTCTCACAAGACCACCATTCCCTTCCTAAGAGAAAAAAACACTTCCCAAGGGCAGTCTAGGAGCTGACTTGAAACCTGAGGCCAGTTCTCTGAGCTCTGAGTGTGTTGTAGGAGTCATGCCCATGATCTCCTATGACCAAGACTTGCCCTTGGAAGGAGGAAAGGGTGACCGTGACACAGCCCAGCACTTAGCCCCGTTCACTTTTTGAGCGATTCTCCTCCTCAAGGCGGAACATTGTGTAGAATGAAGGGCACTATCCCATCCTTTCCCCTGGAAACCTAGACCCCCATGCAGATGACTCTCCTGAAGACACTTTGGTACAGTGTCTGCATTGCTCTGAGTAGTTCACAGTCCATGCCCTGCAGACACCAGTCCCACGATGGCCTTGTGATGCTGGTTTCTCTTGATCTCTCCATTTGTTGACAAAGCAATGGACTCATGGGAGCTGCCTGAGAACCCTACAGGAGCAGCGGCCATGAACATGAAATGCATGGATCAATGTTTATACTATTAAACAGTGTGTGTGACTCGGGAATTGAGAGTGTGAACATTTGTGATAAAAAGCCTGGCTGGAGGGGACAATTTTCTGTGAACTATAAAGCTGCTTCTCCTGGAGGTGAGCATGAGTAGGGGAGGTGGAGGAGTTGGGGTTCTCATAGTTGCAGACCCAGATACTCATTCTTACTCTTTTTTTTTTCCCCCTGGTGGAACAGGTGTGTTTTAGACAAGTACCTTGCTGAAGTTAAGCTATAATTATTGTGTTGGCTTTCCAAGGGCTTTGTTTCAAATCTTGACCCAGCCCATTGCTAGCTTTGTGAATTTGGATAGATCACAGGACCCCCTGGTTATCAAGATCAGTGGAAATTCTGGGCAGATAAGTCAGTCAGTCCATCAAGTCCCCAGAACCCATGTCAAAAGCTGAGTCTCCTGGTTCACACTTGTAATCCCAGGAGGAGTGAAAAGAAGTAGATCCCTGGGACTCACTGGCCAGGTGATTGCATGCCTATAATCCCAGCACTCAGGAGGCAGAGTCAGGAGGATCTCTGTGAGTTCAAGGCCAGCCTGGTCTGCAGAGTGAGTTCCAGGACAGGCTCCAAAGCTACAGAGAAACCCTGTCTTGAAAAACCAACCCCTCCCAAAAGACAGCCCATGGTAACGGGGTCTCAGGGGACATGTTTATCTGGTCAACCCTAAAGGCAGAGAGGAGAAAACTGAGCCTAGACAGGGGCACTGTTAGCATAAGCACACAAAGTTGCTGGGAGTTGGAGGAGACACAGCTTCCTGATCTAAGTGGGACCCTCCCCAACCACACATGAAGCAGAGCACAGCCTCCAGGATGCAGCCCAGTACACTCCTAGCTCCTCCCCAGAGGGTGCGGGCACTCTGTCTAGCAGATCCTCCTGGGCACTGCTGAGTGTTTTTAAGGCACGTCTCAGCTCAGCATTTCTGCTGCACTACATAGCTAATAATCACTGCAGTCTCTATTACTCATCTCACAGAACAGTGCCTGGGAATGGTGTTGATTTAATTGTATGCTAAGGAAGGCTCAGAAAAGACCCATCACACAGCCAGATGTATTGACTCTCTGTAGTCCAGAGAGGAAAGGGGGAGGGCTCTGAATAATGGCTGGGACTCTGGTTTAGCTGGGGGCATGCTGGAAAGTGAGGGGAAAGGGAAAAGGAAGGGGAGAGGAGAAAGAGAGAGACACACAGAGAGAGAGAGAGAGAGAGAGAGACACACACACACACACACACACACACACACAGAGAGAGAGAGAGAGAGAGAGAGAGAGAGAGAGAGAGAGAATTATCCATGGACACATCTCATCTGGATATTAAGATGAAAGTACATATCCCATGAGTCACCTGACTATGTGTGTGCATGCTTTTCAAACATGTGCGCAAGCCCAAGAGAACTCCCATCTGATGTTCACAGCCAGCCAGCTGGTGACTGTCAAAGTGGTTCCCAAATATAAAGATCCCAGCAGGAAAGCAGGGATCAGCAGTTGACTGACAGCTGCTCCCCCCAGCACCAGGGTTATAAGTGCATGTGTTGCAACCAGCTGTTTACATGAGTATTGGGGATTTGAACACAGGTCCTTGAACTTGAGTCACAAGACCTTTCCTGAATAAATGGTCTCTACAGCAGCCTAGTTCTGAGATTCTGGATAGAGGATGATCTCAGTGTGGGGTGTTGCAGGGAAGATGCTGAATGAAGATGAGAAAAGGATGCAGGGCCCCAGAAGGGGGTGTCTTGTGCTAGCACAGTCACCATCAATGCTGACTCTCCTAATGGCTGATCCAGGTTCCATGCCCAGAATTCCAGCCCCAGTGATTTCATAGTCTCTCTCTTTGCTCTGGTCCACCACTCTCAGGGCATCAGTGGTCCTGAACCCTTCTGGTTGAAGAGCCTTTGCCCGAAATGAGGTGCATCTGCTTGTATCTGCTGGGAATCTTCACGTTACTTTTTATTCTCAAATGAGTGACAGCCACTGTGTATTAACACAAATGACATTTTAACAGAAATAAGTGCAGTTGACAAAATGAAATTGTAAGAACAGTGGCCTTGTTTCCCAGCCATGGAACTTCCTTCAACATCTGGCTAAGCACAGACAGCTGGATTCTCCTATCATCCAATCTGCCATGCTGTCTCATGCTGCACAACTTCTGGAATCTGAGAGAGCCCTGTGTGTGTGTGTGTGTGTGTGTGTGTGTGTGTGTGTGTGTGCTTGTGTGTGTATAATTGATCTCAGGAATCCCCCTTAATGACTTGCCACCTTCCTTTTGAGACAGTTTCTCTTTGAACCTGGCTGGCTAGCAGACCCCAGGGCTCCTTCTCTTTCTTCCTGCCCATGGCTGGGATTACCACCTTGGCCTGACATGGGTTGGCCATCTGAACTCAGGACCTTGCCTGCTCAGCAAGTGCTTTCTCAGCTGAGCCATCTCACCAGGCCTAGTGTTGACTTTAAATCACTTGCTTATTTTGCTTTGTTCTGTCTTTTGGGGATAAGACCATATTATACAGTTCAGACTGACTTTGACTTAAGATCTCCTTGCCTCCATCTCCCAGATGCTAGGACCACAGTTTCATGGACCATCTTGTCCAGCCCTTTACAATAATGACTCTGACCTCATTGATTCCTTCAGGTTGAGAGAGCTGCTTTGACACTGCTTCTGGGAGTGTACCCTGCCCCTCCTCCTTGCTCGGGCTTCCTGTACCTCTGTGCATCCCTGAAACTCTGTCCTGAGATGCACACTTGACGGAGGAGCCAGAAACACCAGTGCCTTAGATTTCTCTGCAGTTGTGCAGACATTGCATTGATTCACTGAGGTTCAGCCACTTCTTAGTTGAGCCGTCACTGGTAGGCAGCTACCTTCCTCAGGTGCATCTAGCTCTTGTCTCACACCAGGAGACTTTGAGTTGATTATCATGCATCATATGACATGGTGGCTACATTTGAATTTAGGAAACCAATGCAAACTCCCAATAACTTCAATAACAAGTGGATTTATTAGGCAACATAACAAAGTGTCTGAAGGTTGAGTGTGCTGGGACTGAATGTTCTCTTAATAAAATTCATGGATGACCCAAGTCTTTTCCATGTTATTCATCAGTGAGATTATACTTTCAGCTTTGCTTGTATCTCATGCTCACAATGTGGCTGCAACCCTCCCCACCATCACACGCACCTGCCACACTAGTACCTGAATTACCAGTTTCTTTCAAATCGCTTTGTATACATGAGACATGTTTGTCCCGAGAACTTTCTCTGTAATGCTATTGGACAAGGTGGCACTGCACATCATGCTAATTTTCCAGTATTAATATTTTCTGCTTGTTTTGACTGGTTTTGTTTTCGCTACCCAGGGCCACCATAATAAATTGCCACACGCTCAGGGTCTTTGGAGCCACAGAAGCATATCTCTCCCAGTTCCAGAGGCTGGAAGCTGAATGCCAGGGCTCCCCTGGGGCTTTCTGGAAGTCACATGAGAAGAATGCTTTTCTGCTGACTCCACTAATTCCTCCATTTCCGCTCCAGCCTCCCTTGGCTTGTGGCAGTATTGCCTGGTCACTTCTGAGTGACTTCTTCCATCTCTCCACGTCCCTGTCCTCTCCACATCCATGCCTGTGCCCCAGCTCCCCACTTCTGAGAAGACGCAGTCTTGTGACTTCAGCACAAGGCGGGAGGATAGGGACTAAGGCAGAGGTGTTCAGTCCAGTGACAAGTGTGTCAGTGGCCACTGCCACCAAACTGGAAACCCCTAGCTTGACCTCAGCGTCACTGAACCACAGGATCAGGCTGGGGAAGCCCCTGCTCTTATCAGAACTTAGAAGAGGTAGAAGTGAGCCTTGAACGGTGGCCTGGTCCCAGCCTTCCCTTCTTGTCCTCCTGGAGCAGGGCCACAGAAAGGCCAGCCTGGCACACCTCCAAGCTCGGATGCAGCGCCTTTAGCACACTGTCCCCTTCCCTGCAGTTCCCCGTGTGCCGTGTGTCTCTGTGCAGCGTGTGTAAGAGGCACAACAACCTGCAAACTCCAGGGACTGTCCCCTCCCCAGACTAAGATCTGTGTCTCTATACATGCACACTCCACCCCCAACTCTGTCCTGGGAGACTTACTGGGACAGACTTGGGAGAGGTCCTGTGTGTGCGCAGGGAGAGGGCTCTGTTACACCCACATCACAAAGGAGATGAAGCTACTGCTGTTGGCTTCCAGTGGACTGTAGCCAGGGGAACACCCTTGGGGACCAAAATCCACACATCCTGACATGTACACACCAACAGAACCCTGGACACCAGCCAAGGATGGTGACACTCACCATGTGTGTACCAGAGGCTCGGGAGGAGGGGCAGGGGTACGGGAAGGCCTCTGGTGAAGGTGGGACAGGTCAGCTGATTTCCAGTGTGTGTCCTTCCAGGGTGTGGGGCTGAGCAGTACTCTTAAGAGGGAGGAGTTGGCTTCCTGGGTTCGGGTGGCTCCTGAGAGGTGGGAAACAGCATCCAGAAGCACGTTTCTGTGTGATTGTTGCAGTTCCCTCTCCTTCCTACTCCCTGACCCTAAGTTTGATGACATAGTGGGCTAGGGGAAATGAGTCCGTAAATGATGCTTCCCAAACAGCCGCTCTGCTAGTTTTCATTAAAGCGCGTGTGTCAGAGAGGGGGCGGCAGGAATGCTGTACACCCGGGCTCCTTGAGCCACGGCACGGGCCAGCTCCACTGTCATGGCTCTGTGTTTGGACCCCTGTCTCCCAGGCCTCTCTGTCTCTCCTTGCTCTCACCCTAGGCATTCCTGTTTGTCCACTGGCCTATTGCGCTTCCTCCGGATCTTTTGCAGACTGGATGCCTGCCTTCCTGTGTACTAGAGAGGTTAAGTGGAGGCACCTCTCCTTGTCTGCTACGATAGAGATAGCAACTTTCTCCCCTAATCAGTCTGTCAGGTGCCATTAAGCTGAGGCAGGGCTTAGGCTCTTCACAGCCTGGCCCATGCTACTCCTGTAGCTTCCAGCCTGGACTCATGTGGTACACACAGTCACACAGACAGAATGAAATACACAGGACACATGCATATATATGCACACATACACAGTGATAGACACATGACCCTGCACATACATGCAGGGAGACAGGTACACACATATACAACTGCACACATGCATGACACATATACGCACCTGCATGCATGCACACATAGACACACATGCTTAGGCACACATGTGTACACACAAAGACAGACATCTGCACACACGAGCAGTTGCAGGTATGCACACAGGGACATATATATGTACAAAGACATATATATGTACACACACACATATGTACATATACACACCTATGCACCTTCACAGGTAGACACATGGATCTGCATGTATTAACACATAGACAAACATGCACACACAGAGACACACATGCACCTACTGGCATAAGTATGTATACATATGTGTTTGTAAGGCAGACCTGTGAATATACATACACATATATCTTCCTAGAATAGGCCTGGGACCTCACATCTATGACTGTGGGAACTGTTTAAGCAGGAGAGGCTAGGATTTGGGTGGCCAGGTCATTTCTCCACTGAGTCCATAAGCAGCTGCCAAGTGACTCCTTTGCTCCAGGCCCTGTTCCAGGATCTGGGTAGGACTGGGTGCCAAGCAGGGTGATGCGGTTGCCTGGGTGGGTTTCAGGGTGAGAACCCCAAGTCCTCTCACTCTGGGACCTGCTTGCTATCCAGAGCTCATGGATTGAAGTCAAGCAGTGTCTGCTGCTAATAAGTAATTAACATGTGGCTGTCACTCACTCTGCCAGGCTGCAGGCTCCTCATTTGTGAAGCCACTGGGCTGCTAACACTACTCCCTCCCCATAGACTGCCCTGAAGGAAATGAGTTGCCCAGTAGCTGCTGCAGACAGGGCTGGGCTAGGGAAAGTGAAGAGTCAACAGCCTGCATCCATGTGAGGCCAGAAGCGGACAGAGCAGGGGGAGGGATCTTCAGCCTAGGTGGGAGATGGCATGGAAGAGCAGGAGGTTCCTCCCTGAAACGGGTCCTTGAAGACTGAGACCCCGACTCCAAGACACAGAGCAGGCGCACACTCAGAGGTAGGAAGGGATGGCGGAGACCAGGCAGGCTGCAGAACAGAGGTACATCTGGGTCAGCCAGCGCCTCTTGGTAGAAGTGCTTTTCCTCTCCAGGGAGCTTTCTGTGCCCGCTCCCTAGCAAGTCATGAGCTGTACCTACCGGTCCATGCACTTTGTGTTGTGGTCTGGGGGTCTGGACTCCACCAGATTTCCTGAGCCTGGCCTGAACATTCCTCCCTGCAGCCCTTCCAGCACGGAGACCTCTAAAGTGGGAGATGCCAAGATCAGTGGACTCTCACAACGTGGATATGCATAAATAAGTCAAGCAGAAAGTTCCAGAACACAATGAGGACATCCTCAGTCCATGGGGGTCTCTGTCCTCCACAGCCCAGGACAGGCCTGAGACTCTAACATCTCACATTCCACATTCACTCAAAGATGTGTCTGCTGTAAGAACTCCTGAGATTGGGTCTAACACCCAGGAACACAACTAAAATTGGTAGAAAAAGGAGATATTACCTGAGCCCTGCTCAGAGAGACATCCTGTCTTCAGAGGGCCCCAGGCTTGGAGACATGGCCTGTCCTTGAAGATCCCCAGTCTGAGGGGGGCCACAGCTTGCCCTCAGAGAGCACTAGGCTGATGGAGATATGGCCTATCCATGAACTAATCCAGTCCGAGGTGGGACACAGCCTGCTCTCAGAGGGCCCCAGGCTTGGAGACATGGCCATATCCAAAACTCAGGGAGGCCCAAGCTGAGGAGCACATGGACCCTCTTCAGGAAATTAATCCAATAAGGAAGCCAACAACAGTGAAGTCACAGAGCTGGTGTATGGGAAAAGAGAACTAGAGAATGAGCACAATAGGTGGGAAGTGTAAGACCCGCAGAATGAGGAGTCTCCCAGTTTTGGTTGGTACCCCAAGAACTCAATGTCCAGTCCAGTTGCTCCAACACGCAAGAGGCTTTAATGAACAGGAAACATTTGCGCAAACGGGCTCCTCCAGCACACAGGCTAGAGAGAAGCGTCCCTCCACCCCCCACCACAGGTGTTTTTAAAGGCAAACCCACAAGCTTAGGGACGGGGTGGGACCCTCTGTCCATTGAGTATGTGACCCTTTGAGGCTGGATGGTCTCACTGTTAGGGTCAACAGACCTTAGGGCCTCAGAGTGTGCTAATTAATCTTGTCTGGGCAAACCGGAGGTACTGTTATCTCTTTGTTTCTTAAGGACCCTATTCACCACCTGCTGACTCACAAGTAAGGAGGGGCAGTGTGAATTCTTGGTATCTTGTTACCTTAGGGCCTTGTGAGGGGAAGTTAGCAAATTCCAAGGAACAGATGTTGGTCTGGGTTAGTTTTCCAGGTTAGTCTGTCCTTCATTTCAAGTGGGGGGGGGGTTTCTTTAACTTTACTTGGTTGTCTTTCAGAAGGATCCTGAATTATTTGGGAACCGATGAGGTGGGAAGAAGCCCCACCCCCATATCTACCCCTCCTCACCAGGGTTAGGCTAGAGGCCCCCAGCACAGCCCTGGGCCTCCCTCTCTCTTGAACTGGATTCGCCACTTCACACGGCAGGGTGCACATGTGTGTGAGGAAACTTCAGCTTCCAGAAGTGTCACAGCTGTGAGGTGAGGCTGGCAGGAGTCTTGTCCTCAACCTGTAGGAGAGGAGACCCAGGCTTTGGAATTGACAGGGTTCTCCCAAGAGACAGCACATCAGAGGACCCCAGAGGTGGCTCAAATGATCCTCAGGTCCTTCTGTCTGGCACCTGATTCCTTTCATTCACTGCCATTGCTCAGCCTACTACCTGTCTCACAGGTTTCTATGCCAAACAGGAAGCCCCAGGCCAGGGTTCTCTTGGGAGTGAGCCCTGGCAGCAGGAGTGAGGGAGGAGAGGAAGGAAGGAAGCTACTGTGGCTCAAATTCATGAAGCTGCCACCCACCATTTAGACCTGGGCACCATGCGGCACAGGCTTCAGGCTGTTCCCTGCCGGGGCATCACCCATCTCCCATGCATTCCTGACTGCTACGGGGCCTTTTGTGCCTGGCTGCTGGGTGTGCCCTGGGCTTGGGTCAGAAGAAGAGGCCCTGAAGCACTAAATGGGAAGGACACTGACCACATTTGCTGTGTAAACCCTGGTCTCTAGGAAACAGTTCTCTTCACTGGATACCACTGAACCCTGGCAATAATGCTTTAGTCCCAATCCATCCCCAAGCTCTGAAAGCAGGGACTGTTTGGGGGCACTCCTGTAACTCCAGAGTCTATGCTGCTCTACACACAGTTTAGAAAGCCCCTTGTGCAGAGCTGAGGAATGCCTTTGCCAGAAAACCATTGTCATCCATCTCTGTCCCCATTTATGCATGTACATACTTGTCTGTGCACGTGTGTGCAGGGGAATCCAGACGCCGATATCGGGTTTCTTCCACCTTTTTATGACTTGGAGGTGGGTGGGGAGAAGATGGCAGGTGTCTGTTTTCTTCTTCCGTCATGTGGGACCTGGGGATGGAACTGGGCTTCTCAGGCTTGGCATCAACACGCTACTTATTTAGCTACCTCACTGGTCACCCACTTTACTTTAAGGCGGGGCCTCTCACTGAACCTAGAGCTCATTGACTCAGCTGCACTGGCTGGTGAACAAGTACCAGGGGTCCTTGGGTCTTCATGTCCTGATGGGCGATGTCATTCTGTAAATATGTTTCTCATACTGGTTAATGAATAAAGCACTGTTGGCCAATAGGAAAGCAAGATAGGCGGGACTAGGAGGCAAGGAGGATTCGAGGAAGTGGTAGGGAAGAGTCAGCATGGAGACTGGGGAGAGCAGACGCCGGCCTCACTCTCTGGTAAGATGAGACCACGTGGAAATACTTAGATTAATAGAAATGGGTTAATACTTAAGACAGAGCTAGCCGATAAGAAACAAGTAACTGGCCAATAGAATTATATCAAATACAGCGTCTCTGGTGTATGTTATTTGGGGCTGGCACAGCGACAGGGAAAACTTACTCCTTACAATGCCCTGCCCCAGTGCTGGGGTTGTAGCTATGTACCATCAAGCTTGGGCTTGTTGTTTGTCTGTTTTAAACATGGTTTCCAGGGAATTGAACTCATGCTTACAAGACAAGGACATCACTATTTGAGCCATCTCCCTATCCCTTCATTTTATTACTAATGGAGGGTTCTCAGTATGCACAGGGACCTCTGGGGGAGCCCTGGAATTCTGCAAAACTCCAGGAGCAGGTGCCTGACACATAGCAGGTGCATACAATATGCATGTTGTTTGACTGCAGGGTATTCAAGGCAATCAGGACAGAAAAGAGCATCCTGGGTAGGAAGGATGGAAACAGAAGGCAGATAACTATGAACTGAGGCTGGGGTCACCCAGGGAGAGGACAGCCATTCCAAGAAGGCTGACAGATGAAGACTGGAGGTGTCAAAGCCACCTCACCAAATGGCCAAATCGGCTGGCTTATCAGATTTGGGGCTGAGCTGGCCCTGTCTTCCAAGAATGCTACTGTAACCAGCCTATGTTTGCAAAAAGATAACTAGGGTTCTCAGGCAAGGTAAGTCTGCAGGGGAGGCTTGGAAAGGACTAAGGGAGGACCCCCGCCCCAACCCATGTCCAGATGCTGTAGTTTTGTCAGTGTGAGTCAATAGGAAAGCTGCTGAGACTCTGGGCTTCAGCAGCCTGGACTCTAGCCTAGAGGATGGTTGAAAGGCCAGAAGAGATGAGAGCAGGGGACACAGCAGCAGCTGTAGGGGTAGGAATGCCACATTACATAATCTTTCCAGAGATCTGTTTCCTCCAGAAAGGGCCAAGCTCACAGTCACTGCTAGTTGCTAGGAAGGCATACTTTTAAAAGATGTAACAGTCAGTCACTATTGCAGTAATGCCTCGTGACAAAAGCAACCCCAGACTCAGTTGTCTATGAAACATTTGTTTATTTTCATGTGTTACTTTAAAGATTTATTTCACTGCAAATTATGAGTATGTGGGTGTGTGTTTTGAATGCAGGTGCCTGCAGCTGGAGTTACAGGGGGCTTCTGGGATCTGACCTTGGATCCTCCAACAGAGTAATACATGCTGTTAACTGCAGAGCCATCTCTCCAGGTCCCTGTTTTCCCACCTTTTTTTCTCAACTTCTGAAATATTCTTGCTGAACTGAACTTAGGGATCAGCTAATCACTAGCTCTGAAATGGTCAGCTACAGGTTCCTGGAAAGCACACATTATCTTTCTTTTGGTCAGATGTTCTTCACAGCTAAAAGGCTGTGACACTGGATACCACAGAGACATTTTTAGTTCTGATTTCCACCAGAAGACCTGGAGACACGTTCCCTGGCTGTGTGGCCTGGATTCAGTCTGAGCTGTTCTTGTTGGGCCTGGACACACACATCTGTCGTTCAAGCCTTTGGGTGTCATAACTTTGAGTCTGACCATAAGGAAGAGCCTGTCTCAAATAGCAAGGGCACAGTGTAGTGACAGAGTGCTGTCTGCTGTCCTGGCTTGCCTCTTTGTTGCTGTGATCAAACACTAACCAAAGGCAACTCCCAGGTCATGGCGTGTCACTGAAGGAAGTCGGGGCAGGAACTCACATCAGGAGCCAAGGCTGATACCATGAAAGGACACTGCCTATAGCCTTCCTTCTTATTATACAGCCCAGGACCACTTACTCAGGAGTGGTACCACTCACAGTGAGTGTGACCCTCCCACATCTATCATTATTCAAGAAAATGGCCCAAGCCTATGGGGTTCTGAAGAGCTGCTCATTCAAGGGTAGTACAAGGTCAAGTTCCTAGGGACCAGTGAAGTAGGAATTCCTGCATAGCAGGCTCTGAAGGGGATACATCCAGGGCTCTACAGAACTGGAGGCAGAGAGATGACCAAATTATAGGCCGATTGCTGCTCTGTTTCTGGCTTCTGTATTTCATGTTTGTTTCATAGCTGTGGAGTGTTGCTCTGTGTCTGCCAGGTGTGACTCCTCCTGGAACCTCACCTGTTACTGCCACATGAGCTTGTCTGTCTGTCTATCTTCCTCTCAGTCAGTGATGTCTCTGAACTCCACCCTCCTCCTCAGCAAAAATGAGCCAAAAACACTTGCTGGCTTCCGAGGAGCACATGTTTGTCTCTGGAAGGTCTTCCTGAAACCCTTCCTCATGCCACAAACCTTTTTATGTAAACACATTAAGTCTGGAGGGTGGGCAACTGCAAATGGCATTTAGAGGCAGGTGGCCGTCTCTTCTCTGGGCTGCTGATGATAGAGACTTTGATGGCCCGTACAGAAGGCAGACTCTGCTCTCTGTCAGAGATGTTCTTGCATATTTAGTAGAAGCTGGAATGGCACAATGTCAATTTCCTTTCCTTCAACAAACTGGATGAGTGCATTTGACTGTAGTTGTGTGAGGAGTTTGGAAAACAACCCCGGGTAGTCACTAGAAATGGTCCCCTTTCTAACCCCTAGGTACTTTCCCAGCCCTAATAGCCAAGCCTGGGGGAGAATATTAACACCTCCAGTCAACACCCACATTTCCCGTAAAAGGTAATGAGGAAGGACATCTGCCCTGTGTTGTTTGACTGGCAGGCATCCCCCACATGCATTTGTCCCCACTCCCCATCTGGGAACCGAGCTGGTGTCTACTTAACACATGCAGATGACTAATACTGGAACAGAAATCTCACTGAGCGCAGAGGGGGCTGCAGGCTCCACAGTTTGGCCCCCCTTCCCCATTTCTGTCCCCACTATGGAATGACACTTTCTCCCGCAGTGCAGCTTTGCAACATCTGCACCCATCTTCCTTCGCTCCGCTTTAGCCCGGTGCATTGCAGCTGGTGCATTGCGGCTCGCATTGTGTGACTCCAGGCTTCCAACCCAAGCCAAGCCCCTGTCACTTGCTTAGGGCGAGCAGGTGTGGTGAATGCGGGAAGAACAAACAGGAACAGAAGGGCTGAGTTATAATCTGGAATAGCCAATCAAGAATGTTGGGAAGGCCCCTGACAGGGGTGACTCCAGGTTATTCTCACACTTTTTCCATGTGTGAGGCTCACAAATGACTATTGGGGCTGTGGCTGGTAGTATTGGCAGCATTTAAACCCAAGTTCTACCAGACCTTGGTGCAATAAGGAGTATGCCAAGAGTCTAGGTAGATAGTTCCATGTTTGTATATCATGACCAACTCTTCAGCCATGGGTGGCGTGTGTGTGTGTGTGTGTGTGTGTGTGTGTGTGTGTGTGTGTGTGACATGTGTGCAGATATGCACAGCAGCCAGAAGAGGGCACCAGATCCCATGGAAATGAGTTAGATGGTTGTTAGCCAATCAGTATGGGTGCTAGGAACTGAACTTGGGTTCTCTGGAAGAGCATCAAGTGTCTTTCAGCCCTGGAGCAGAAAGCAGACTGTCTGCATCATAGTCCAGAACTCAGGGCCTGAGGTGAGAAGGGCACAGCTTGCTGCTGTCCTGGATGCTCGCTCACTCTGCAGAAGGAGCTGTGGAAAGAACTTCACACATGACCCCATCTCATTCACACCAAGGATCCTATCTCTGCTATGCCACGGCCCTTGGGAGTGGTTACAGAATAGCTGTCTCTGTCACTAAACTGAAAACCAAACAGCAAACAAAACAATTCAGAGAGATCCCAAGGTCATGCAAGCAATTTGCAGGAGAGGTAGCCTTAACTTGTTCATTCTGGGCCTCTGTTCAGTAATAGGATTCTTAGGCCAGGCTACATGTCAGAACCAACAAAACCATAAAAATATACTCACAGGGACAGAAGGTCAATCTAATTGAATTGACCTGTGAAGGTGGAAACCTTGTCCATACATATGTAAAAATAGATCGAAACCTACCATTTCTTCTATACATGTATCCTATACATGTATCCTATACACACACGACTTACACAAGCTAACACACTCACATGAGACATGCCTGTTCCAGAAAGACAGTATGACAGGTTACCCAGAGTGGTCTGGTGCTCCTCACAGCCACCTCGTGATGACAACCGATGCCTGGGTCAGTGTGTCTTGTTTCTGACCTTATCCGAATGGAATGGGAACACTGTGAGTTTTGTGAACAGCTTTATTGACCAGATATTATATTCATGCAGGTTGTTAGTGTGGTGGCTATAGCTGTTGGCCCCACTGCTCTCCAGAACTGATAAATCATGAATACTTAAGTCATTTATTTCCACACCCATCCTCTGCCTGTTCTTCCATGGTGAGCACATGAATGGCTTCCTATTTGGGTTACTGTGTTCTGTGTTCTGCTACATACATCCCCCACCCCATATGTGGGTGCATGTGGTGTATGTTCATATGTATACACTAAGGGCTATGGCATTCACAGTCTGCACATACATGTGGAGACAGAGGTCAGTGTCTCTCTCTACCCCATCTCCTCTACACCAATGATCCCATCGATTTTTGAGACAGGATCTCTCACGGAACCTAGAGCTCACCAATTTGGCCAGGAAGCTCCAGGGATTCTCTCCTCCTCATGGCTGGGATGCCAGATATGTGCCACTGTGCCTGGACACTTACATGGGTGCTGGGGATTTGAACTAACAGCCTCGTGCTGCATGGCAGGCACCTCACCCAATGAAACATCCTGTCCACTCTACTATGAACATGGCAGGACACACTTTTTGGTATAGAAGATGAGTTTCAGGGGATGTGACCTAGCAAAGTGTAAGATCCAGAAGTGTAGGTGCGCTCACTGTAGCTGGCCCCAAACTGTTTTCGGATGTAACTGTATTGTCCCCTGCCACTCGGTCTCTGTGCATTCTGGTCACTTCACACACTAGCCAGGCTGGGTGTTGTCTGTGCTCTTCCTTTCAGGAACCTGTGGAGTGAGGAGTGGGCACACACAGTGGTTCCTTCTGCATTTCCCCGATGACTAGCAAAGCTGAGCACCTGGGCATGCTTATTCGCCATGTAGGCAGCCTCTTTTGAGGAGTGCAGTCTAAGCTCCTCTCCAAACATCTGCATTCTTTCAAAATCCCCAAATTACAACACACAAGCGGGTGAGATATTTGGGGTTTAACCACCTTGGCACAGAGCTTTGTGGTTAGGAATATGGGGTTAGTGGAGCCAGTGTAAAATCCTTTGTATGCACTCATGGCACACGTGTGTGTGTTTGTACATATGTGTATGTTTGTATTTGTGTGTGTGTGGTTGTATGTATGTGTATATGAGTGTGTTTGTATATATGTGTGTGGGGTTGTATGTTGTATGTGTATGTGTGTGTGTGGTTGTATGTATGTGTATGGGGTTATATGTTGTGTGTGTGTTTGCATGTATGTGTATGTATGTGTGTGTGGCTGTGTGTGTGTGTGTGTGTGTGTGTGTGTGTGTGTGCGTGTATTGTGTCTACATCAGCATCTATAGGAAGCCATCACCATAGACTACACCATACATTTCACATTGCCTTTTGGGAACAGCTAAGCTAGACAGTTCTCACAGACACATTTATCAAAAGGAGATAAGAAATCCTTGGCAAGAAGAAACCAAAGTCCACACCCAACCACAGAAATCCATGGCTAGTGGGTATGAAGGACAGGGCCTCATGAAGCTAGCTGACCATATGAGCCACTTGCTGGCACCCTGTGATTGAACACCCCCTGAATTAAGGGCTCTCCATAGCCCCAGCTGGAACCATCTTTATTAGGAACAAAATAAAGGAAGGTCACTGAGCCACATAAAGCAGGGGAAGTGACATCACATACCCACTGTAAAAGAGAAGGATTAATGAAGCTTTGTTGACAGGAAGACAGAAGCCAGCCCCAGCCTCCCCTCCAAGTGGAACCGAGAAGCAAACATTTCATTTTGACGTCTGCCAGCATAGCCCAGATAATCAGATTTCACTGGGAGGATGCATCAGAGACATCAATAAAAGAGAGCAGATTTATCCTCCAAGCTTCTGAGCTCGGCATGGGCTGGGATCTACCTCAAATCACAGCAAGACCCAGAGATTGCCATCATCACCTTCTCTGTCACCAGCATCGTCACCTGCACCCTTGGGCTGTTAAGCACCATGGGTAGGTGTCACCAGCACTCTGCTCCCCCCCCCACTGTCTTATCTGGGACACAGAGGGTCTTGTGGTTGTTAACTTTTATTGCTCTTTAGGACCTCATTTTGTGAAGATTTATTCGCTATTCATCTGTGCAGCCTCTTCAGGCCACCTGTTTGTGATCTGGTGCCCTGTGGTGGCCCAAATGAGGAGATCTGAAGGACAGGCTCCAGGCTGAAAGTGTGGAGATTACAGGCTCCCGATGGAATCCCTCGGGGCCGTGGCCAGCACTGAAGCTAGCTTCAGGTCAAGGTGGCCCTGGAGTGCAGTGCAGTGTCGTCCATATGGTCTTCCCCCTCTTCCTCCTGAACTATCTGTGATACCCTTGTCCTGTCTGCACCCAGCCTGTGGGAACATCAGAAGAGCCCCTGCCTGACCATTTACAAAGCAGACGGTAAACTAGTTTTCTACTTAGAAATGTCTCTACAAGGATTGACTCATCTCTTCTTCTCAGTTTTTACTGTCATCTTCATCACCATCATGATGAACCTTATTATCACAACTGTCAATACCACCACCACCAGCATCATCATCACCACTACCATGATCACAATAGCCACCCTCATCACTAGTTCAGTACCACCACCACCAGCATCATCATCATCACCACTACCATGATCACAATAGCCACCCTCATCACTAGTTCAGTACCACCACCACCAGCATCAGCATCATCACCACTACCATGATCACAATAGCCACCCTCATCACTAGTTCAGTACCGCCACCACCAGCATCAGCATCATCACCACTACCATGATCACAATTGCCACCCTCATCACTAGTTCAGTACCACCACCACCAGCATTGTCATCATCACCACTACCATGATCACAATAGCCACCCTCATCACTAGTTCAGTACCGCTACCACCATCATCATCATTGCCACCATTTGATCTCCATCCTCCTTTTCACTACCACCACCAACACTGCCATGCCACCTTCATTACCATCATCACCACCACTGTACCACTACCACCATAATGGCCATTACTATTGTCAGAATCACCCCTACCACCATCATTATAACCACCACCAGTGATCGTCATCAGAATCGCCTCCACCATCACATTTCCTGGGAACCGACTGTGTGCCAGGCACTACTCTGAGTATACTCTACATTTGATCCTATAAAATTGTACCACGCATCCACACAGTAGATACACCTGTCACTGTCATACAGGTAAGAACATGGAGTCAGGCAGCAGGTAAGTCCTTTGTCTGCTGTCACTTAGCCACATTGTAGAAAGAAATATAGACTTGAGGATGTAAAATAATGCTGTTGTCATCATGTGTTGAGTGTATAAATTACAGCTGAGGTTTACATGTTTCCTCTAAAGTCGTCTAAAGCCCCTTTAAGGTAGAGTATTGATTAGGAAGCTGAAGCTGCATAATAAAACACAACACACACACAGGAACCTCAGTTACTCAAAGTTCCTAAGGCTGAGAGTCCAAGAATAGGGTGTGAGCAGGATCAAGAGCCCCCCAAAGGCACTAGGTTAATCACGAGTTTTGGGTATTTCTTCCAGCTTCTGAAAGCTCCTTGGCTCTAGGCACAATGACCCTGTTCTTTCCATTGTGTTCTCTTTGGTCCATTTGCTCATCAAAATTCCCCTGTTGTGGTATTTGACTAAGGTCTGCTTGGATGATCTCATCTTAACTGCAGCCACAAAGAGCTTGTTTCCAAATGAGCTCGTATTCACAACATTATCAATATCAGAAGCAACACCTTCAACAGTAGTCAAGACCAATGCCACCACCATTGCCATCACTACTGTCCTAATCTTTCACTCAAGGTTCTGACTTCACTCTGTCGGAGGAACACTAGTCAGCCTGTTACTTGTAAGCATTCCCTTCCCCAAGGAAGAAAGTTACTAGGAGAAACTGAATGACTTGGCACTTGTGGTAGAGCTACTCAGATATTCGTGGATTCAGACAAGGGTACACATCAGAATTTCCAGGGGACCACTCCACTGTTTTGCTGCCTGGTGTCACCTGAAGACATTTCATTTGTTTCCAGGTTATTCTGTGTATAACAAAGGTTAAGGACCTCCGCATCAGAGACAGAGAGCCATGGCTATCTGGGTTGTGTCCTGTGTTGCAGAGTTATCAGAGATGACTGTGGCCTCATGCACTTCCTCTTGGTGCTTTCTTAATCTGTTTTGTTGTAGGCTGGATAACTTATAAATAATCTGTTTCACTTACATTTTTAGAGGCCCAGGAACGTGGTACCTTGGTTCCACCAACGGTTCCCCTTGCTGGTACACAATGTGGTGGAGATGCAGGAAGGAACCAGATGTGTAGAAGGAGGCAAGTTGTGAGGCGACCTCTTTCTCTAAAACAGTGCTCTCATGACATCTTACTCATTCCTGGGGACCCAAACCCCTGCTTTCCAAGGTCAGTGCCCTAATTACTCTGCACCAGGCCATACCTTGCAAAGTCTTATGACCCTAATGCTGCTATAGCATGTGTTTCTAGTTTTATTTCTCTTGCTGTGGTACTATATCTTGGAAAAAGCAACTTAAGGAAGGGATTCTTTGTTTTATCTTTCATTGGGATAAGTCAATGTAGGAATTTCAAAGAGAATATCATGTCACATCCACAGTCAAGACACAGAGAAATAAATGTGTGCATCCTCCTTGTTCATGTGCTTGTGATGAGCCACTACTTAGAGAATGATGCCACATCAGTTTCTTAATTAAGATGAACCCCAACACACATGGACTAAATATTGTTAACTGTGATTCTTACTTGATAACTGTTGTGTGATATATTTTGCTATGTTAAGGTTAAAACCATTCTTTTATTTAGACAGAAAAGAGGAGATGATGGGAGATGCAATTCTGTATATATTTTTCTCATACTGGTTAATGAATAAAGTACTGTTGGCCAATAGGAAAGCAAGATAGGCTGGAGTAGGAGAGAAGGAGGAGAGAGGAAGTAGCAAGGAGAGACTGGGGAGAGCAGCAGGCCCCACTCCCCGTTAAGATGAGACCTCGTGGAAATACTTAGGTTAATAAAAAAGGGTTAATAATTAAGACAGAGCTAGCTGATAAGAAACTAGTAACTGACCAACAGGGTTATATCAAATACAGCGTCTCTGTGTGCTAATTGGGGCTGGCATGCCGGTGGGACCGGCAGCGGGGAAAAAGCTTACTCCTAACACACAGACCTGCCTATGGGATGACAACTCAGTGTAGACAACCCCTCATTGAAACTCTGTTTCCAGATGATCCCAAGATGTGTGAAGTTGACAGTTAAAGTTAGGCATCACACTGGGGAACCATTTTCATCACATTTGGGCTTTGGGACACTAATCATATCCAGAGCACAGCAGATGTCCCCCCTTAAGGTTCCCAGTGTACACAATTCTCTATTAGCAGTCACCTTCGGAAGACTTTCTGCTCACACCACTGTCCTTGGACAACTAACCCTCCTGATGATGCTCAGCTCTGGGATTGAAACAGAGGATCCAGGGAGACCAGATATCTCTCCCTATACATTCCAATTAGCTCCTCAGAGTTAGCTGGATTTTAACTGGAGCACACCCGGCATGCTCAGAAAGACCTACTGGACATTGTGGTGATGAGGACATGTGATGGTCCTGGCTAGGTAGAGATGACAATGTCCCATGTAGGAGATACACAAGCCTGAATCAAAATGACAGCTAGGTCTCAACTCAAATGCAGAGGCTGTCTGAGCCTCCGTGTCTAAAAGATTCAGAATCAGTCAGAATTTAGGTGGCCCAACTATAACCAAAAGACACCACAATGCACTTGCTTAAATGAGACTGGTGGTACTTTCACTCTCAGTGTTGATGTTCCAAGACAGGCCAAATAACCTGGGTTCATGGACCCCCAGACAATGCTGGGAAGCCAGCATTGGACCGACTCAGAGCCCCTGAATGTGGGTCTCAGCAAGGAGGCCTGGGCAGTCTAAGGGAACTCTGACAGTGGAACCACGATGTATCCCTGGTTCACGAAAGGACTTTGGGAGCCCATTCCCCACGGAGGGATACTCCCTTAGTCTAGAGGCAGGAGGGAGGGCCTAGTCCCTACTCCAAACAACTTGACAGATTTTGATGATCCCTCCTGGAAGGCACCACCCTCCTTGTGGAGTGGGGGGGGGATGGGATGGGAGGGGGTTGGGGGGCATGTGAGGGAGGGAGGGAGAAGGGACTATGTATATACACAACCTGGGTTCATTTCTAGAGATGCAAGTGTCCCTTTTTTTTTTTAAGATTTTTTTTATAATTGTAATTATGTTTTGTATGTGTGGTGGGAAGGGCACATGTGCATGCAATTGCAGGAAGAGGATGATGGAGCCCCTGAAACTAGAATTATAGGTGGTTGTGAGCTGACTGACATGGGTGTAGGGAACCAAATTTGGGTTCTCTGGAAGAGTTCTAATCACCAAGCCAATCACTAAAAAACAAATCTCCAGCCATTTTTTATTTTTAATGCTTCAAGACAAGATTCATCAGACTAACCCAACACTGTCCTGGCTACACGGGCTAGTCAGTGAGTCCCTATCTTCACCTCACCACTCCCTACCCTCCATTTCTGGGGTTACAGACATGCCTGGCTTTTACAGTGGTCCTGGAGATGTGAACTCAAGTCCCCAGGCTCATGCTGCAAGCCCATTACCGACTGAGCCATCTCCTCAGCCCCTTACACATTTTATTTTAGACAAGACTTCACTATATATGTTTGGCTGGCTTGGAAGTCACCGAGATCTGATTGCCTTTGTCTCTGGCCCCTATATGTTTGGTTGAAAGGCATGCGTGACTATTGTAGCCTTCTTTGCTTGCTTTTTAAATGTTCACAGAAACTCACTTTCCCTTTTGTTCTCAATTAACTCCTGCAAGCAAGGAAACTAGAAGCAAAATTCCTGTGCTGTCAAGATCTGAATAATAATGCTTACCACCTTGACCTAATTGATATTTATAGAATAGCATTCAAAGCCGCAACACACATGTTCTTCTCAAGTGCACATGCGTGTTTTGTAAGGTAGACCAGATGCTAAGCCAGAAGATCAAGTTTAGTAAGTTTAAAATGGCCCAAATTAGATTGGGAATCAATAATTGGAAGGTATTTATAAACCTCAAGTACTTGGAAACTTAACATTCTTCTAGGCAACTATAAATTAAAGAAAAACCTTAAAGCACATACTTGTAGGGACTGGAAAGATGACTCAGCAGTTAAGTGAGAGCAGATACTGCTATTGCAGAGGACTCAAGGTTCCCAGCATCCACACTGGGCAGCCCACAACCACCTGTAACTCCAGCTGCTAGAGATCTGACACCTCCTTCTGGACTCTAAGCATTGGACTGATGTTCATATAACTGCGCACAAACCCAAACACATTACTTATGTGAGTAATCCAAAATAATTCTAATTTGAAAACAAACTTGTAAGTGAATCATGAATTTATTTTCTATTGGTATTCATTGGATGAAGAGGACCATATAGTACATCGAAATCTGGAAGCTATATGTGCTTATATCAGGAAAGAAAAAAATATATAAAGCCAATCACTAAAAAACAAAACAAAACAAAAATGCTCCATGAATGAAGTTGAGGACACATAAACAATAGAGAAAAAAATAAGAGCTATCAAGAAGCTCACAGTCCTCTAGCTAAGTTTAACAAGAGAAAAGGGGAGACATTTGTCACTGAGGTCAGGATGGACAAGAGGACCTCAAAACAGCCTTGAAAAGGCTGGGGAGAGGGAGAGGTCTCAGCAGGTACAAGCACTTGCTATGCAAGTATGGTGATGTGAATTTAATTCGTCTGTAATCCCATAGTCCTTGGTCCAGATGGGAGGAGATGACGAGAGAATCAGCAGGAATCCCAGGGCCAGGCAGCCTGGAGTACAAAGGGAACAAGAGATCTGGACCCAACAGGATGGAAGGACAGAACAGTGTGCATGCATGCACATACACATGTGCACATACACACATGCACATACACACATGCACATACACACATGCACATACATGTGCGGGCACTTGTACTCACAGACACACAGGCACATGCACAGACAGACACACACACACACACACACACACACACACACCCCAAATAAATAAATAATTAAAAGTTAAAATTGATTTGAGAACAAAGAGAAAAGTCCCAAGAGGTTGCCATCAATGAAGAAACTTCAATCCATAATTAAAACCTTCCCAACAGGGAAAACTCCAGGCTCAGTTGGTTCCACCCATGAATTCAGCAAACCTTCCAGGACAGACATAGCCCAGGTCTGCTAAGGATCATGTTATGTCCCTCTAGAGTCCGTATGTGGAAGCCCTAACACACAACATGACAGACTTTGAAGGTAGTCTTCAGGAGATAATGAGATGTAAATGAGGCCTTGTGCATAGAGCCCTCATGACAGAAAGACACACATGGTGGAGAATCATGGAGCTTGTGTGACACTCCATGTTGTGTGGAGACACAGGGAAGATGGCTGACACAAGAAACATCCCCATAACTCAACCATCTGATCTAATTTCCTAATGCAGAATCTGAGATGTTATATTCTGGGCTTTCAGTAGTCTGTGGTGTTTGGTTATGGTGGAGGCCTGAACTGGCTAACAGAACCTCAAAACATAAGGAATGCTCAAAACAACTCACTGTTACAAGGTCAGTATTACCTGAAGACTAAAATTAGCCAAAGTAATTTTTAAAAATGGAAAGACAATATCCTACAGGACCACAGACAGAGTTCTAGCAATGTGTTAGTGAGATGAGTAAGATGAGCACAATAATATTTGTGTATTACATGGTGTCCAGGACATCACGACTATTCTGGTGTTGCCAGATTGTTCTAACACTGAAAATCAATCAATATAATTCACAAAAGAAACAGAATGAAGGAGGGACATATTCACACCAGCAGATGCAGTCAAAGCGTTGGATCAAAACATAAAGTCTGACCTTCACAAAAGCCCCAAAATTAATAATGGGGAGGAGGTCCCTCAATTTGATTATAGCATCTGTGAGAGTCTTGTGGCAAACCATCCTGAACATGAGAAATGTAATCCCATTTCGTTTGTCAAGTGCTGCGGAGGGTCAGGTTACAGCCTCCTTGCAAGATAACAAGCTTACCAGGGCCTTGTGGATGGCCTGCTCAGAATGCCATTGCAAGTGCTACCGATAGCATTGCTGACACACAGAAGTCTAATTTCTCATAGTTCTGGAAGTTTGAAAATCCAAGATCACATCTCCAGAAGAGCTCACTTTTGGTAAGGATGCTCACCTTGGCCTGCAGGAACTGCTTCTTCCCAACAGGTCTTTCCCTTTGTTCTAACTCAGGGAAAGAAAAAGAGACTTGGGAGAGGGAGAAGGGGTAAGGCAGGGCAGAGGGATAAAGAGGGGTGAGGAGTGAGAGAATGAAGGGGAGTGGGAGGGAGCGTGAGGGAATGTGTTCTCCCATGTTCCTCAGAAGGACACCAAGCCCATTGGATTGGGGTTCTATTCTATAACTTTATTTAACTTCAGATTATCTCCTTATAGCCCCATGTCCAAGTAAAGTTGTATTAGGGATTCGGGCTTCAATTTGTCAATTATCATTTGAGTTATGACTGGGTGTATGAATCTCATTATGGTCCTTGCTCAACCCATAGCAAGTACTGACTGTGAGAATCTCAGTGAGAGATAAGAGCATAGTAAACAGCATGAGCTCCATGTTCTTACTGATTATCCACCAAGCCTCACCATACCTAACTGGACAACATACACAAAGTAAGTTTGTGTGACAGCTAAGGAACCCCCATCCTAGAGGACAAATCAAGTCTAACAGCTGATGCAAACTTGCCTGGACTTTGATCTGGAAGACAATGTGGTCAGCAAACTGACCTTGTTTCTTCTCCAGAAGCTTTATTTTTCTAGTGTGAACAAATAATATTTTAAGGATAGCTCAGAGCAGCAGGTGATAAGTGCTTCTCTCATGGAAGAGAAAATGCTTGCAAAATGTAAGTAACACAGAGGGGATTATTTGCCCATACTCCTAAGATGGAGAACATGGGGGATCTGGCACAGCAGCTAAGGACACTTGCTACTCTTGCAGAGGACCTGAGTTAGGATCCCAGACCCACATCTTGCCCCTTACAACTACCTGTAACTCCAGGTCTAGGGGACCTAATACCCTCTTCTGGCTTCCATAGGCGCATGCATTCATATGCATACATACCCCACACAGACACACATAATTAAAAATGAATAAATAAATACATAAATAAAAAGATAGCGAGCAGGGCAGAGATGTTTACTCTTAATTGAGACTATAATCTAACAATATGCTGTTCTCTTTAGCATTGATTTAGCCAATTCGATAAAGCAAGAAAAGTATAAAAACCAGAGAAGAAGAAGCAGGATAGTATATATGGTGAGCACTAATGATGGCGATGACACACAGGACCTGCTCTATGGAACAAGCATAAGAACCAATATGTGAATCTGGAAAGAGCCTGGGACAGAGGATATCAGGCCAAATTTTCAGCTCTCTATATACAGGCAATGAGAATTTGTAAAAATTTCACTTATTGCAGCAAAAAGTTATGAATTTTTTAGGGCTAAATCAAGTTAGTAATTACAAGAATAAAGCAATATATATTCAAGCTGATCAAAATTGGAAAACTCAAAATTTTGATGATATCAAATCTCCCCCAGTTAGGCAATGTCAAATCTCTCCCCAAAATCACACAACTTAACTGTAATATCAATGGCTCAGTGGGTAAAGACACTTACTGACAAGCCGAAATAACCTGAGCTTGATTCTTTAGGAGTTAAATGGGGGAATGAGAGAACGGAGTCTCTCTCTCTCTCTCTCTCTCTCTCTCTCTCTCTCTCTCTCTCTTTCTCTGCCTCTCTTCCTCCCTCCCTCCCTATCTCTATCTCTCTCTATCTCTCACACACACACATCTGTCTTTCTCACACACAGAGATAATCTTAAGAAAAAAAGTAAAAACAAACGAATGTGCAAAATATTAATGTAAGTGGAAATGCAAAAAAAGAATCAAACAACCAAAGCAATCTTTTAACAGAGAAGGTTGTGCCAATATTGTCAAGACATTATAAAGACTACGTTCATCCGAATGGTGTAGTTTGGTATAATTATCAAGCACACAGATCCATGCAACAGACATGTGCCTCAGGGTGTTTGTAAGCATGGTGGATAAAGCAGCCTTTGTGGCAAATGGTCCTGAAGAACCATACAGTAAGTCATACGGAGTGTATGAAGCTCAGTTCCCACACAAAGATGAGCTTTGTAGAGACAGCAAACTGTAAGACATGAAAACAAACAGTGGGAGATGATCTTTGGGTCTGCGGACTAATCAGGCTTTCCCAGATAGGGATAACGAAAATGACAACATAAATGATTGTTAAATCAAGCTTCATGAATACCTTTAAAATCCTGTTCAGCCAATGATATTGTTAAGAAAATGAATAGACAACCAAGAGAGTGGGAAAATGTTTGTAAAACATATTTCTTACAAAGGACTATTATCCAAAATTAATATATCATACCTTGTCACTCAGTAATAGGAGACAAGCAATCCAATTAAAGTAGGCAGAAGATTTGGACAGACACATTGCAAAAGAAGATAAATGAATGGCCAATAATTACATGGAGAAAAACAGATGTTCAACCCCACTCCTTATCAGGGAACTGTAAATTAAAAACACCTGTGATCCCAGCACTTGGAAGGTGAGGAAGAGGCAGGAGGATCAGAAGTTCAAGGTCATCTTCAACTACACGGTGAGTTTTTGTCCAGTCTAGCCTATGCAAAAGCCTGACTTGAAATAATAAAGTAAATAAAAGATGAAAATCTAACTGAAAGCTAGTGAGACTGACAAAAAAGCAACTTGGGGAAGAAAGGGGTTTGTTTGGTTTACATGTTACAGCCTGTCATCGAGGAAAGCCAAAGCAGACACCATGAAGGATGCTACTTACTGGCTTGCTCAGCTACCTTTCTTATACAACTCAGGCTCATGTGCCTAGGAGAGGAACAGTCCACAGTGGGCCTATCCCTCATGCATCAACTTTCCATTAAGAAAACTCACTCACAGACATGTCCACAGGTCAGTTTGATGGAGCCAGTTCCTCAAGTGACACATCTTCCCAAGAGCGTCAAGTGATTCAACACAATGGAGGTGAAAACCAGAAACCCTCATCAGTCAAAGAATCTTACTTGGTTCTATTTATATAAACCTTCAGAACTGGTGATCAAGGCTATGGTAAAGACAATCAAAATAGTAACTACTTTTGGGGGTTGTGACAAGAGTCTGCCTGAGAAGAGAGAGGAAACTGTGATGGTGTTCTAAGAACTTGGGTTTTGCGGATATGTGTATATTCGCCTAAATTCATCAAATGACATGTTTAAAACTAATGCAATCACTTGATGTAAATTTCCCCTAAAATGAACTATGCTGAATTATTTAAGTGCCATTAATGGCATATGTACTGAAGTACTCTGAGGTGAATTCCCTGGTGCCTATATTATACTTTGAAATTCTCTAGAAACAAGACACATGAGTGCATGGATAGAAATAAGGCTAGATGCTAGATACATTCACAAAGCAGACATGTTTAGACATTAATTGCAGAATATAGATGCTATGTATGTGTGTGGATGCTCAGTGAGAATTTTGTTTATCTTCTCAATAGGTTTGAAAGTTTGCATAATAAGAGAATATTACTGGGAGCATTTTGTAGAGAGTCTATAATTGTGGGAAATAAAGCTTTCCCTTCCGCAGGAGTCACAGGTGTATTTAGCTCTTAAGAAACAGGTTGGCAGAAGTCGCTTTCTAAAGACCTCAGATAAAACTCATTAGCTAAAGAACTTTCAAAGGAACATTGTTAGGAGTTGTTGTTTCCTGCAGCTGGTCTGGACCCACCGGGCCACCAGCCCCAATTAACACACAGAGACGCTGTATTTGATATAATTCTGTTGGCCAGTTACTAGTTTCTTATCAGCTAGCTGTCTTAATTATTAACCCATTTCTATTAATCTAAGGATTTCCATGTGGTCTCATCTTACCAGAGAGTGGGCCCAGACCTCTGTTCTCTCCAATCTCTCTACATGCTGACTCCTCCTTACTACTTCCTGGAATCCTCCTTGTCTCCTAGTCCTGCCTATCTTGCTTTCCTATTAGCCAACAGTGCTTTTCATTAACCAATAAGAGAAACGTATTAACAGAATGACATCTCCCATCATCTCCTGTTTTCTGTCTAAAATAAAAAGAAGGGTTTTAACCTTAACATAGCAAAGTATATCACACAACAGTTATCAAATAAGAATCACAGTTAGCAATATTTAGTTCATCAACATTTAGCAAGATTTGAAGAAAATATTCCATCATCTATCCTATCTTTGTGTGTCTAAAGTCTACGTAACTTATCTTTAATCCTAACTAAGGAAAACTATAACCATAACTACTTGTCTTCAACTCCCTTAAAGACCACAGAAGGATAATATATAAACTCTAGAAATGACAGAGACAACTCACTGCCTAGTCAGTCACCCAAAGTTCTTCTGTAATCTTCCATCCCATAGGCCATAGTGTGTCTGGCAGACTCTTCAGCAAAGCAGAAAACTTTAAACTGTCTTCTTGTATTGGCAGTTTGTCAGTCACTTTTCTCTGTGTCCTGAAGACTGTTTGGCAGACTCTTCCATGAAGCAGGAACTCTGTAGCAATGTCCATCTTGAATCAGCAGTCACTTTTATGTGGGTCCAAACAGTCCAGACAAGAGCAGTATCTTGTCCAAATGGCTAGTCTTGCCATATTGGAAGTAACTTCATAACACATTTCTTAGATGTCCATCTTCCATCTTCCTTTCTGGTACAGGTGGTGTTTCCAGGAGCATTTATGTCTCACTGTCAAGAAAAACCCTAAACTATTTTAAATGTCATATTCTGTAGGTCTTTGAAAGGTCTGAAGAATGCCTATCTATCTCAAATACATCTCTGTGTATCTTGAAAAACCTAACTAACTTAAGCTTTGACTATCATAGGTAATTATCTATAACCTATACTACATTATACATTTTTAAATGAACTATATAAGCATAATACCTAAACAAGAGGAGAAATATACATATCACAAAATTGAACTTAAATTTGTATCAATAAATGAAAATCCACTCCAAAATAAAGTATTCACAGCTATACCATAATCCCCTTTTTACCTTTATAGATATTGGTTGTGATCATTAACCATTTATAACTAACCCCATATAAATGAAAACAAACACTTATGAACAATATTTGGGAATTTGGGCATCGTTCTTTCCAAACTATTTCCTGCTGGTAGGGGACACTGTCATGGGGATCCTAAGAAGATGCAGAAATCCTGACTGTAGTCTGCAAGGCTGCCTTATCCCAGCTGTTTTAAATGTAGGATCACTTGGTACTTTGTTTCATGGGGGCTGGCTTGCTCATACCACATTAGTCAGTTAGGAATCCATGGTTTTTTATTTTCTGTGGAAACAGAAATAGAAATCCTTTTCCCCAGTAACTTGTCCTTACACTTAAATTTTGGAATCAAAACATTTTTCAAATATATAAATTGGTTTGATCCAGCAGCATTTGTTTTAACAATTGTTGTTATTTCCTCAGCAGTCAAACAATACAAAGACAATATACTGTACAGTATCTAGATTTTGTCCATTTTTATGTGGCTTTTATATTACTTTGTTTCTTTTACTTTTATTTTTTTATTTTTTGAGACAGGGTTTCTCTGTGTAACTCTTATCTGTCCTGGAATTCACTCTGCATACCAGGTTTACTTTGCAATCAGAGATCTGCTTGCCTCTGTCTCCTGAGTGCTGGAATTAAAGGCGTGTGCCACCACACCCAGTTCCTCTCTGTCTTTTAAAAACTATTTTATTCTTTTTCTCTCCCAAGCCTACATATATTTTAAAACACACTGTAAACTTTTAGAGGTTTTCTTAATGTGGATTTGTCTTTACTGTAAATCTTTATCTTTTTCTGGCCATGAGTCTTTTATCTGGTAAACAACAACATTGTTAAAATGAAAGTCATAGTTGTATTAGCCATGATCTATCCAAGATGGTGGTGGGTACTTTTACCGCCAGAACTGAGAGCTGTGCTCAATGCCTTGGTCTACACTGCCATCCAGCAGCATGTTTCAGGCTTGGAGATGTGGTCACTGCCATTGCCAGTTGTTAGCAGAGTTTCTTAAAAGCTGTGTGGTTTTTTGCCGCTTATGCTGAGTCAGGAGCCGCTCAAATCTTTGCTTGTCTCATGCAAAACAGAGTCCAACCCAAAAAAATGCTGTTAGCAAGAAGCCTTGCTTGTCTTTGTTCTTTTGTTTCTGAAACCCTTTTTTAAGCTTTTGTTAAATTTTAAGTGGAAGTTCTTATTAGCCACATTGTGGCGCCATAATAATGTTTCAAGTAGCGCCCCCCCCTCCCCGCAGCCGGTCAGGTCCCAATTCTGCACCAACTCCAAATAACACACCAAGACTCTGTATTTGATATAATGCTGTTGACCAGGTACTTGTTTCTTATCGGCTAGCTCTGTCTTAAGTATTAACCCATTTCTATTAATCTAAGTACTTCCACTTGGTCTCATCTCACCGGAGAGAGGGGGCTGGTGGTTCTGCCCTCTCCCATCTCTATATACTGACTCCTCCCTACTACTTCCTGGAATCCTCCTTGCCTCCTAGTCCTGCCTATCTTGCTTTCCTATTGGCCACGAGTGCTTTATTCATTAACCAATAAGAGAAACATATTAACAGAATGACATCTCCCATCAGAACATGTTCTAGCTGGATGTGCTACTGTAACGAGCCACCAAGACTGAAGGCAACTTAAAGGAGGAAATCAGGCCGGTTGGCTTCTGCTTCCAGGTCAGACTTCATCAGTAGGGGAGTCAGGGAAGGAACCCAAGCAGACACTGGAGCAGAAACCAAGAGGAGCACTGCTTATGTTCACCTAGCTTTCTCATAGAGGCCAGACTGTCTATCGAGTGATGGTGCTGCTCAAGTGGGCTGGACCCTCTCATCTTAACCATCAATCAAGACAGTCCTTCATAGACATTTCCTCATAGACATAGACAGTTCTTCATAGATATAGACAGTCCTTCATAGACATAGACAGTTCTTCATAGACATAGACAGTTCCTCATAGACATAGACATTTCCTCATAGACATAGACAGTTCTTCATAGACATAGACAGTTCCTCATAGACATAGACAGTTCTTCATAGACATAGACAGTCCTTCATAGTCATAGACAGTTCTTCATAGACATAGACAGCTCCTCATAGACATAGACAGTTCCTCATAGACATAGACATTTCTTCATAGATATAGACTGTTCCTTCGTAGACATAGACAGTTCCTTCATAGACATAGACAGTTCTTCATAGACATAGACAGTCCTTCATAGTCATAGACAGTTCCTCATAGACATAGACAGTTCCTCATAGACATAGACAGTTCCTCATAGACATAGACAGTTCCTCATAGACATAGACAGTCCTTCATAGACATAGACAGTTCCTCATAGACATAGACAGTTCCTCATAGACATAGACAGTCCTTCATAGACATAGACAGTCCTTCATAGACATAGACAGTTCCTCATAGACATAGACAGTTCCTCATAGACATAGACAGTTCCTTCATAGATATAGACTGTTCCTTCGTAGACACAGACAGTTCTTCACAGATATAGACAGTCCTTCATAGACATAGACATTTCTTTATAGACTAGACAGTCCTTCATAGACATAGACAGTTCCTCATAGACATAGACAGTTCCTCATAGACATAGACAGTTCTTCATAGACATAGACAGTCCTTCATAGTCATAGACAGTTCTTCATAGACATAGACAGTTCTTCATAGACATAGACAGTTCTTCATAGGCAACCTGATGAAGCTAATTCTTCAGTTGAGGCTCCTCCAGAGTCTCCTGGGCAGCAGAGAGAATGGGACCACATCTTTATTCATGTGTTTCCCAGCTCCTGCCCAAGCTCAGTCAACATCGCTATTGCCTGTTCAATATAATGAACCCATTTGTTCAGTTAAAACAAACAAATGTTTTCTCTTGAGGGAAGAAATACCTGGAGTCTAAATTTGTTAATTATCGTTCTTATGAATGTTAGCCAATTATTCTGTTTTTCTTCCCAAATATATAGAACCTCCAAGCTGTTTGTTTTCTTCCCAGGAGGATGGGTCTGGGAACTGTCTTCTACTCCTGACCTGGTTTCTTCATGCCCAATTAAAATGAATACAAACCATGTTTAACATACGTGCAGAGAGAGGGGGGCCACACAGCGTCAGAGTCAGAGAGAATGGAGACATAGAGACAGAAAACAAAAGATAGGCACATAAAGAGAGACAGAGAAACAAAAACAGGCAGAAACACAGAGACATACACAGAGAGACAGAGATCCAATAATGGATGCAAACAGTTAATTCCAATGAAAGTGCCATTGTTTAAATAGCGCTAGAGGTGCTGGAAAGATGGCTCGGCAGCTATGAGCACATACTGCTCTTGCAGAGGACCAGGGTTCATTTCCCAGAACCCACAACAGGGATCTCAGGGAGCTCATAACCATTTGTAACTCCAGTCCAGGGGATCCAACACTCTCTACTATCCTCCTTGGGCACTGCATTCATGTGCACACACACACACACACACACACACACACACACACACCAAAATTAAATAGCTCTTTAAATTTGCTATGAAGTATGAGGAAGAATTGCATTATGAAGCACTATGAAGGACATGTTACAGTGAAAATTACCTTCAGACTGTTGGAGCTATGTTAGGCAGAGAAAGGGTGTCTGCTCATGTCTGAGGATGTGACACACCCATTGAGTCATATACAGCTATGTCCTAGGAGCTCTGACTCTCTCTGTCAGAGATAAAGGTTTGAAGACACACACCTTTCACCTCCTTTGGAACTGGAGATGTTCCCTGTGTGTCACTTGAGTGAAGAGTGGACAGTCCCACAGCAGATGAGAATGGCCAGTGTTCTGTTCAGTCCAGAGAATAATCGAACATGGCCATACTTTCAGTTTTTAACCACTGAGTTTATTAAGCACAGAAGAAGCAGAAGTAAAATGGCCAGTAGCAGATAGAAACAACAGATAGTGAGATGCTGTCAAATCCAGGGCTTTGAACATCCAATAGACATGACTGGATTGCTGAATGAGCAGAATGATGTCCTTGAATCAAAGCAGGAAGTGTCCAGTGGCAACTGGCTGAGGAAGCTGGCACAGTCACCTGGAGCAATGGAGAGCTTTGACTCTGTGGATGAACCCACAGCTTCTCATTCTCACTGTGGGCATTTTTACACCATAGAATCAACAGTAGCTTTCTAGCTGTTCTCAACACTCAGCTGTCGGTGACAGGTAGGGGCAGCCTGCTCCAAGGCAGAGGGACCTGGAAGATACTTGACATGAGCATGCTGAAGGTTTAAGACATGGGGAAGCCTCCTTGCTCTTAAGGTCTACTTTTCAAAAGCTTACACAGTGTGACAATTGACAAATGTAATGAATTTCACAACCAGAAAACATGAAGACCAACAAGATGGGAGAATGTGGTTGACTCCTGGTTCTACGAGTACATGCTCCCAGCCTGCCATTCCACCCTCACTATGGAATGAATAGTATACAGCCTCGATAAGGTCTGCAGCTCAGTCTTGTTCCCTCCCTTCCTCTGCTCCAGATGTCCTCAAGTTGAGGATGCAATAGAAGTAGACACATATTCACTGTCCTCTCTCTGCAAGTCATGCTGCAGAGGAATCTGAGAAGTAACAGTCCCTTCCAATCCTAGGCCACTTTGTGTTCCGGGCACATATCCTGGCCATCCTCAATGATCAGTTCCCAGTTGTTTGGAAGCCAGCTTCATGGCTCTTTGGGGTCCTTGGCAGGAGTGTGAGTGTCGTGTTAGCTCTGTGTTGGGCCTACTTCCAGGGCTCCTGCTCTAGCCACTGCTACAAGATCAATGCATGGTTGGTGAACTTGGTGGCAAAGTTCAAGGATCTGAGGACACTTCCTCTAAGATGCACTTTGCAATCTGTCGGGTGGAGTTCCGGGCTTTCACATCAGGATGAACACCTGCCCCACCACCTGAGATATACTAGCTCAGTGTCTTTCTGTGCAGGGCAGCAAGGGACCCTGAGCTAGTATCTCAGGCTCTCCCTTTGCCTGCAACACCATCTGGAAAATGGATTTGTATTCTAATAAAGGATTCTCGAGAAGTGGAGTGCTGGAGGGTGATCCTAGGTTGTGGTATGAGGATGCTCTGTGGGTGACTATCAGATGATGACTCTAGGAAGGTCTGCAAGCCACAGATTTGGTGATGGGCATGCATCCCACTGATATTCCATGGATGGAGTCCTGTATGGAGCAGTCGCTCGGAGCCAGACAAGAGAAGGGCAAGAAAGTGGACAAGCAACCTGGGAAGGAAATGGATGCGGAAACCAATGGAGATGCTGATGGAGAAAGTAGAGGAGGAGATGCAGGAGGAGGTGGAGAGGCAGACGGGAGTGCAGATAAGCAGGAGCTGTACTCTGTACATTTTCTATAGCTGTGATAAATCACAGACCATAAACAACTCAGGGAAGAAAGGGATTATTTCACTTCACACTAGCATCTCACACTAACAGTCCATTACTGAGGGAAGTCGAGGCAGGATCTCAAACAGAAGAGAGGCAGAGCCCACAGAGGAATGCTCCTTACTGGCCTGCTTGCTCCCTGCCTTTACTCAGCTAGCTTTCTCATGCAGTCCAGGACTACCCATCTGGTGTCACCCATAGAGGATTAAGGCCTCCTACACAAATTAGCAATCAGGAAAATGCCCAAAATGGCCACATGTGAGTTTGATGGAGGCATATTCTTTCATCGAGGCTCCTTCTGTGACAAACACTGTCACAGATATGGAGGTACATACAGGTGGCAGAGATTGGAATTTTACTAATGAGCTATTTCATTCATCATGCACAATTCCCAGCATGCGGCTGACCCTCTGTAAATTCCACCATTATTACTACTCAGAGAGAATCTAAAAGCAGAGGCTGACCTGAGGTGGGGGTGGGGCATGGCAGAAATGTGTACAGAGTCTGAGAGTCACAGGAGAAAGTCCCAGTGTCCTGCCAATGGGCAAGATAAGCGAGGGGTGGTTGTAAGGTTTTGGCAACTCTTGTCTGGATGGCCAGAGAAAGAGCTCTTCTCTGCACGTGCACATGTTTGGCAAAAGTTCTACACAGGATTGATTTCCAACCAGCAAGACCTCCTGGCCTGCAGAACACATGCTGTCCCATCTTCCACCGCTGTCCCCCATTTCCTATGTCCTCCATGAGTGGAGATGACTTTGTACCAGCTGTGACCTTGGGAACTGGTCTGAGTGGGGAGTTACCCGGATCCCACCAAACCAGAAGTTCTGGCAGAGTAGGGACCAAGTGAACCCTCTCCTTAGGAAGCCCCTGGACCTCAGAGTTGCATCTCCCCCTCCAACTGGGGAGCCTGGTACAAGGTGGGTGTAAAGGTGTGGCTAACCGGGGCAGCCACTTACAAACTTCCCCAGGCAGGTCACAGGCTATCTGAGACCTTTGGAGTGGAGATGATGGAGGCTGCCCTGGGTCCTTGAGAAGTGTGTTACCACCACTCCCTTGGTGCCAGGAACAGGTGTTAGTGGTCACAGGCTGTGTGGCTATGGGAGCTGCTGCTTCCCCCCCTTTGGGTCTGTTTCCTGGGTGCACATCCCATCTGCTGCTCTGAGAATGTGTCATGCTGCACGGATTGTTGTAGCCCCACAGAGATTCGCCACAACTGCCAAAGCGTGTCATGTGCATCCTGCTAATGCCAAACTTACTGCTTCCTCCTCTCAGAGGAGGGGACCATTCTACTGTCTTGGGTTTAGAAACAGGACATTAAAAGTGACGTGTTTTTATTTCCTTATTTCGTTGGGCAAAGGTTAGAGGGAGAGAGAGGGGCGCCAAGGACCAGCAAGGGAGAATGGAGGAGACACATGGAGGAGAGACGTGAGGTGACAGGTAAAAGAGGAATGAGACAATGGGACCTCGTGACCAGAAGAACCGAAGATGTGACCTAGTGACCGACCCTAGTGACCGACGGTGGAGGGCAGGAAGCAGGCGAGGGATGGTGGGGCATCTGATAAGCAGTTATTACACACACCGAAGCACAGTGAGATGCCACCACTCCCGTGTGTCCCCTTCCTAAGAGCCAGGGCCCACTCTGGTGGTGGTGGGAGAAATTCAGCTCTCTGCAGGCACAGTCTGACTGTAGAGATGTCTGAGTGCAGAGCTGTAGAGAAGCAGCCAATGGGAAAGTTATTTCAAGGTATCCTGGATCCAAGCCATCACCCTGGGACCAATCATCCAACACTTCCTCACTCTTTGAGGCAGCATGCAGAGCTGTTCTTGACTTTGGAGTCCTCCAAAATGCATATTCTTTTGGTTCACTAACTCCTTCACTGTGCATCAGCGATGAAGGTGAGGTCACACAGAGGGGATGAGACGCCATCGCTACTCTGCATGTCTCCCTGCAAGTTGCCTTTGCTTCTCCAGTCACAGTCCCTAGACATCCCTCTCTCATCTCCATGGCCCAAGTTTCCCACTGTCCTGCTTCCTTTAGGAAGTCACTCATGCCATCTGGCCGATGTTCCATGTCACCCTGCGCTCATCTTTGTTGCTGTGTTTGTCACTATATATTCTCACTACAGCCAGTATTACTGGTTGAGCAGTAGCCTGAGGTCTGAAGGGGCAAAGGGATGTCTTATCTATCTTTACACACTTAGCATGGTGTTAAGAACACAGGCCTCACCTGCCACCCTTCAAAACAAGAGGAAGGAAGAGCCACAGAGAGGTGGCCATAGCACCAAGCGACCTATGACCATGGGTATAGACAGCTACTGAAGCATCGCTTTGCTATCCCATGCCCTTGACAGACCCCTTGTCAAGGTTGCCAAGGATACCCAAAGGCTCATATATGAATCAATTAGTACAGACCCTAACACACAGTAGCTGCTCAATAAACACAGAAGTGGTTCTACATGAACCCAAGGGGTAGGTTTAATCTTCATATGCTCAAGTGTCCCCTGACCCTTCACCAGCTCCTTCAACATGATCTCTGAACAGCCTTGTTCCCAGAAGCAGACTTTGGTTTATTTTCATGGAAGGAAGCTGTTTCCATGTACCTCCCCAGCATCCTCAGCGTCTACCGTGGGACTGTGGATAGGAAGTGTAAACACATTTCCTAATTCAAGATGATGGCGTTTGGAAAGCTTGTCACACTGGTTATATTTAGCTGCAAACTCCCCAAATAGTATCGGAGAGGAAGAATCTCTCTACTGAGTATCACTCTTCCAGTTAAAAAATGCAAAATTCAGAATTATTATTTTTATTATTGCTGTGATTATTTCTTAAGGAATTAGTGGGGTTTGGGTATTCATAGGAATTGGAAGATGAATTTGAAAAGCATCAGGACTCAGCAGCATGGCATGCTGTACAGTCAAAACTGACCTATACTGCAGGTGGAGAGGCTGGGCTTGAAGAGGGGGTACAGCAGGTCTCACTGGTGACAGCATTGGAAATGGGTCCAGATCCTTGAACTCTTGGTTTGATGCTAGAGAATGTCAACCAGGGTGCTTTCCTCAGGAAACTTATTCAGACTCTGACCCATCCTGAGTCGTTTCCAAGACTTCGCTCCAAAGACATTTGGAGCATTGGGCTCAGGCTTAGCTCTGCCCCCAAAGAGTTGTTGCTGCGAGTTTCGGTAGGCTATTTCACTTTTCTTGCCTCTTCTTCTTTCCTCTTTTTCCTTCCTGCTTATCTGCTGGCTTTGGGTGTTTTGGGGGCGGGGATGGGGGAGCCTCATGTAGCCCAGGCTATCTTCCAAATTGCTATGTACCTACAGATGACCTTAAAATTCTGATCCTCTCGTCTTCACCTTGTGTGCTGGGACACTAAGTGGGTGCCGGAATACTTATGTGGTTCTGGGGACTGGGCCCAGGGCTTTGTGCATGTTAAGCACACTATAGGCCTAGCCCTCATTTTAGTTTTAGTTTCTTCACTCACCTAACCCCAACCCTTTAGCTTCAGTTCCTTCACTCATCACCTCTTCATCATCCATCTATCCATCTATTCATCCACCCATACATCATCCGTCTATTCATCTATTCATCATCCATCCACGCTTCATCCATCTATCCATCCATACATATATCATCTATTTATCCATCACCCACCCGGCCACCTATCCACCCATCCATCCACCATCTATCCACACATGCATCCCTCCATCAGCCATTATCCACTCATCAACACAGGCAAGTATGGTATGTGGAAAATCTCCATGTTTAATTAGGAACTCTGGGTTTCTGAGGAAGGGCTGGCATCATTTCCTCTTCTCAGGACACATGTGCACCCTATTGGCAGGAACAGTAATAATACTTGACTCCCTACGTGAGCGAGAGATGGGGAAAGGTGGCCATGCCTAGAAAGGGCCGCACAGTGCCCAAAATACAAACACCCTATAGATCCTTTCTTGGTGTTCTCACTGGTACTGAAAGGTTATGAAAGGTGATCACTGAGCTCCTGCTTGGACAGTATGTGCAGTGTGCACATACTGCTTGGACAGTATGTGCAGTGTGCACACACACACATATGTACATACATACATGCATACATACATACATACATATATACATACATAACACACACACAGGGTAGGAGGGGGAGAGGGAGAGGGGGGCATAGCGCATGCTTGCCTATCTCCACCTCCAATTAGTGAACCTCCCTAACTAGCCCTGGGAAGAACTAGCAAATAAGAGCCCACGCTCAGCTCAGCCTGGCCAGGCATGCTACAGACTACAGAACACAACACAGCAAGCTGTGGGGAGAGGGTGTACATTTTCTCCTTCCTGGAGAGATCCTAGTGTGCCATGGTCTCAATTGTGCGTTAAATGCCACATCACTAGGCAACCTTGGGTCATAGAGCTCCTTTCTGTGCCCATCTTCACAGCCACAAAATGGGGAAGGGATTCTAGAATGGACTCTGTCTGAGGTCATTCCCACTTCAGGAACCTCTGGTTTTAAGGATGTGTGATTCCCCAAAGACTTTCTGCATGACTCTTCATGTGTATCCCATGTCCAAGCTCTGAGATGTGTGTGAGCTCCTGTGAGTGTGGAGATCAGAGGTAGAGGCTGGGTGTGGTCATTTCTGGCTTGCTCTTTTTGTTTTGAGAGAAGGTCTCTCACTGTACCTGGAGCTTAATGATTATTTGGGGCAGCCTGGCCAGCTAGCCCCAAAGATCCTCCCGTCTTTGCCACCCCATCCCTGGGATTTTAGATTGCACCTGCTTTTTATATGGGTGCCAGGGATTCAGACTTAGTCTTCATGCCGTGCAGTGCTCCTATTACTGACTGAGATAGCACTCACCACCACCTCTGTCTCTCAACCTGCCTTTTCTTCATATGTTTCCAGAATTTTATGTCCCAAGCAAGTCATCCTATCTCTCCATCCTCCTCCATCACTGTCTGTAACCCAACTCCTGCTGCCTTGAGTCCCTTTCTAGAATCTGTTAGTCAAGCTAGAGGCCCTCCACTAGGCGGATGCCTTGGGCCTGCCTCTCAGCCATGTACCAGTCACATTGGGCCATCTGTGAAATACAATGAGTCCGGATCCCAAGAGGGATCCAGCTCTTGTCAAGTTAATAGGAGAAGGGATGAAGAGAGTGGGGTAGAATTTCAATCATGACATGACTGTCGGCCTTTCTGACGTTTGGCTGAGGTTTTGTTCTTTTCTTTTTTTCACCTGGTTGGCTCAACATTACCAAGTCTTGTTTCATAAATCAGTTTTGCCCTAATTCAAATATAATTACACTCTACCTAGCTACCTAAAAGTAAGTAAGAAAGCAGAGGAGAGAGAGAGACAGAGAGAGGGGGGAGGGGCAGAGGGGGGAGAGAGGGGGTTTACACTTATAGACCAGGCAACTGTATCTTGAATATTAAGATCTCCCCAGTTGTGGTGATGATTGTGAACCGGGCACAGATGGGTCAGCCCCGAGATAGAAGTAAACAGTCTTCTTGCAATCTGAAGCTCGTGAATACTGCATGCCAAAGCTGGGGGAAATTAGGAAGCTGGCAGTGTCGAGTGCTCCAGCTGCTTGGTTCTACGCCTAAGACTGCTTTTTGTCCTCCGGTTAGCTCCCATCTAAAGTATTTGTCTTTTTCCTTACACCTCCTGTCACACTCTTTTATCGGAATACTAATTCACACTAAAGTCTAAATGACTGCGGATAACTTACTTTCCCTGTTTACAGTTGCATTTTACTGAGAAGAAAATAATACATCAACCCACAGAAACATACCTACCACACAAATGCACACACACATGCACACAGCCACATATGCACACATACACAATAGTGTCTAAAACTAAAAGGTAACCAAAAAAAATATACACAAAGGTATGTTGGCAACTATAAAGCCATAACCAATAAGATACAGAAACAGGGAGGCGGGGAGGGAAAGATGTTGTGTCTAATACAGTCTAAGTTCTCAGCTGTAAAAATGTGAAAAGAAAGCCAGTTTGTGCAATGCTTTCCATGAAAGATGGATGTGTCTGACCTCTGAGCCTACTCTCCAGCCCCTTCATTCTTGCTTATTCGGAATGGTGCTGAGTCTGGAGCCACTTTGGAGCAATAACTCCAGTGTGATCAGAGAGGTGGACTACATGTCCTGAGAAGTGGGTGAGTGAGTGATGACCAGCCAAGACTGTCAACTTGATGAAGTCTTGATGAGTCCCCCAGGAGACCAGTCCCTAGCCATGTCTGTGGGAGAGTGTCTAGATGAGGTTAGCAGTTGAGGAGAGAGCTGCCATAACTGCGTGACACTCTCCCGTGGACTGTGCTTCTGGGTTGAATAAGGAGAAAGTGCACCGAGTTGCAACACGGTCCCTCTCTGCTTCCTGACTGTGCATGGCATGTGGCAAGCTGCCTCGTGCTCCTGCTTGCCATGCCTTCCTCCACCATGAGGGACTGACCCTTCCCTCCAACCATGATGTGAGATAACCCAGTCCTTCCCTACACTGCTTTTTGTCAGGCATTTATTACAGAAACAAAGAAGTTACTGTTGGGGAAACCCAACATTCTGCAGGCTGCTCCAGTACAGCCGCAGCCATCATGGAAGAATAATTGTTTTTAAAACATGCACAGTGTGAGGCGAAAGAGGACCCTGGAGGAAGGTGCTGTGGTACTGGAGATGCTGTCCCTAATCAGGAGGGACCCATAGGTCACAGATGGTTGGGGGGTGACTGATGAGGGGTGGCAGGGTGTGGGTCGGTCTAGGAAATGCAGCCCATGGAGGAAATGCTCAGGGTTGAGCTCAGGGGAACAGAACCTACCCTGTGTGAAGGGTGAGAATCATTGGAGGAAATTTGGGGAAGGAGGGTGAATGACAGATGGGACACATTACTCTCTGAGCTGACAGGAGGGATACTACACTGTGGAGAGAAATGCTATGCTTGTGTAGAACACAGGGCTGACCCTTCTTAGGAGAGCCGGAAAGGGCTACCGAGCCATGGGGCGGATGGTTCCATGCCCAATGGCTTTGAGTCTTCAGCATAGACAGGGGTGTCCCGCCATACACTAAACTGAAGTTGAGCAGGTACAGTGGCCTTTGGGGAAGCTGGGACAATGCGGGACAAAGGTTTCCTAGATACCCACTACCAGATGCAATAGGAGACAGAACAGGGTAAGATGCAAACCATGGTCTAACTTCATGTGCCTTCTCCCCTGATGCTCAACAGCAGAGGTTTATGGATACACTAGCAAATGGACTTGGGGCAGACACTTTCAACGTGCATGCAAATTAATGAGGAGATGAGGACAGAGGCCATTCTATAAGGAGCTAGTGAGCATGAAGGTTCCTGAGACTGGAGAGGAACAGAGATTAGTGGAAGAGGGGGGTCAAAAGCAGGAGAAACAGAGGGAAAGGAAGGGAGAGGAGAAAGGTTGTGAAGGCTGAGTGGCAGAACGGTTTTATAAACAGGTAGAGTGTTCATAGCTTGCTCTGTGAATATGGTTCACGGGACATCCTTAATTCGGTCTGGCTACTTCTTGGCTTTTCTTCCTACCTCCTCCATCATCCTTTCTTGCTTCATTTAGCAGGGCTAGACATGAATACAAAGGTACATCTGAAACCCCTTTCCTTCCTCCAAATGCCTTCCAATTCCAGCTACTACACTCAAAATAGAAATTATTTAGTATTTCATGCTCTTTGGAATTCTGCAAGCTTCTTTTTCTCTTCCATTGACACAGGCAATCACAGACAAGTTTTATTTGATCTTAAATAGCAGATATAACCCTGTCAATTGAGCAGTTCCATTCACCCTATGGGCCTCCCATCCCCTACCTTCACCATGAGTGGATAAAATGGGTGGTTTCAAAGTTTCTGGGCAGCTCTGGTGGTATTCTGGAACACTAAGCTCTGGCAAGTCCCACCTACCTCAGACCTAGCCAGCCCACCAGCCAAACCTATGCAGATTTCAGAACCGAGGCCAGCACCCATCTGCACAGGCAACTGCTTGGGAAGGGCATGTGGTAGAACAGCATCCTGGACATGAAACAAAAGCTATTTTAACCTCTCTAGTTCCAAAGGTCTCTGGAGAACTGTGCAATTAACCTGGGTCAGGGCTGCAGAGTTCTGCTTCCTATTTCTGGCAAGATGGGCACAGTGCTGTGGAATTCTTGACAGCCAAAGCAAAGGGGGGATTGCAATGAGATTTCTGGAGCATGTGCTGTCCTGCTCTGGCTCTCTTTGCCAGCCCTTATTTGCCTGCTACCAGTCCACTGAGTTTTGAGTGCTCCATTCCCAGCCATGTATTGGAACCTGGAATTGCATGAGGAGATCCCAAGAAGGAAGAGAGCTGGGACAAGTGGAGACATGTGGCTACAGGTCACTTCTTTGCGACTTGGTTTATTCATAAGGCATTGAGTCAGATGACCTCTAAGGTGTGTAAGCACAGATGAAAATAGATGGGATTCTCTGAGAAGCAGAGTGTGAGATGTGGGTAAAAGTGCAAGGGATAAGTCAGGTTGCGGGGCTCAGGGAAATGATATCTGTTGCAAAAGCGGCAAGACATGAGTTCAATCCTCAGCATCTGAGCAAAACTCTGGATACAGTGGTGTGTACCTTCAATCCCAGGGCTGGGGTTGCAGAGACACAGGGTTCCTAGAGCTTGCTGGCCAGCCAGTCTAGCACAATTATGGGCTCCAGGTTGAGTGAGAGACCTCTTCTCATAAAGTAAGGTAGAAACCAATGGAGGAGACACCCAACATTGAGCTTTAGTCTCTCTCTCTCTCTCTCTCTCTCTCTCTCTCTCTCTCTCTCTCTCACACACACACACACACACACACACACACACAGGTAAGTATGGGAAGTATCCATGGGGAATTAGGGACTGAACAATATAAAAAGCCAACACAGGCCTGTAGATGAGTATCTTTCTGCTGTGAAGATCTGGCATCCAAGCCACTGGGAAATTCTGAGACATATGGCATGGGACATGAGTTCCAGAATAACCCCACTTCAGGGATCATGACAAGATCATCAACCGCACAGCTTCCACTCGTCACTGATTGGGAGTGACTCTCTGGGTGCTAAACCCTAGCACTGCAGCCACTTTGGCATGAGAGCCAAGCCTATCCTTAGCAATAGTGAAGGCCCTCGGGCAGAGGAATGCAGGTGCATGCAATAAGAGGCACACAGCAGGCTGAGAACCAGTGAGCACCAGGGAATGTGGGCAGTGCTGCCATGCATATTTAACATCCTCTGAAACTGATCGCTTCCTTTGGCCAAATGAGGAGAAACAGAACCATCCACCTGGGAAGGATCAGTAGGGAAAGAGCCCTTTTTACTTCAGACACCAGAACATTCTCTTCCTTTAAAGCTAAAACCTCATATGTACTGAATATTTTTCCTTGGTTAAGAAAGCAGAATATTTGCATTATATTCTTGCAACTGTAGTTACTATGAGCAAGTTATTCGATCTCTGTGGTCATTAACTTCCACAGCTGTGAAGAGGGGATCCCAGATTGAACAGCTGTCATGATAACCAAATATAGTGGGTAAAGAGCCAGAAACAGGAAGATAGAGCTGGGCCTTGAAGGGACAGGGCCACTGATGGAAGCAGGTCTGATTCCCCCTGTAGCTCCCCCACTGGTCCAGGTCAATGCATAGCAATGGAAGCAGCAATCAGGCTTTAAGTCAGTCCAGCCCTTACATCTAAAGAAGCCTCCCCACCATGTCATAGTGACTCAACAGGGTGTGTGTGATAGTGCGATGTCCCAAGCCCTGGAGACAGAGATTTGGCTGCAGGTGTAGATTTCTTGTTTGGACTATCAGACATAAACTGATGTGGCAACAAGACCTAAACTCAGGAGGAAGGGGACACCAACTATGAAGATTGTGTTCCATGATAGTCCCAGAAGGGGACCCCAAAGTGAGGCATGATTCAGGGTAACATAAGAGGTGGAGGACAGTGACAGTATGCATACAGTGCTTACACAAGCAACTCCAGCAGCCGAAATATCCATTCAAACTCCACCTGATGGAAATGATAACATGCTGTGCAAATTTGATATGCATGACTGTCCTTAATAAAATGACCTCATGATTTGGGAATTAGACTCATGCAAGGTAGTGGCACAGTCAAACTTTAAAGTGAAAGGATTCTTTTGCATTGTACTTGCCCAAGTATTCAGAAGTTTACATGGACAGGCATGATAAAGGTTCTCCATCAGGGTGACCTCTGGGTGAAAGGCCAGAGTGATAGTACTTCTCTGCTGTGCCTTACTGGGGAAAGGGATGGATACAGAGAACAATAGTAATGGGGTGCCAAGTGGTGAGTAGACAAGGTCAAGTAATATGGCTGGAGGATGGGCAGACTCTACTTGTGAGAGGAGGGATTTTACAGGCAACCTCTTAGGAGAGAAAAGCACCAATGGTAGCTAGCCTGATGGTTACTTGGTACTTGCCTTGCTAATTCTTAGAAACAGCCCTCTTAGAGTTCAACCTCACCTCTTGATAAAGCGGCGGCCAGCTCTATCTTTTCAGGGATATCTCAGTTTCACTGCAGATCACCCATACCTCACATGGCACCTTGCAGTTAGGGACACAGAAAGAGGGATTTTAAGATGGAAGTCTCACCGAGGTAGAGGCATGGGGAGGATAAAAGACAGTCTTGGGGAAAGAAACAGAACCAGAGTTATGAGCAGAAAAGGAGAGATGGAGTTTTTCAGCAAGCCAGCTGTTGCTTGAGGTTCTGTGATGGATCGGCACCACGAGGGTGACTCTGTGACAACGTGTCATGTGCCATGCAGATGGAATGCTGTCTGAGATGCCAAGAAAACCACGCATGAGTGACCTAAGCAACTCTGTAGAGTGACACCATCCCCCAAGGGTGGCAGACATTTGCCCTACAGTGTACCCTTAGTCATACGCTCTACTTGGTCATGTACCACCCGATCTGTCTTCCCTGGGAGATGAGGGGCTCTTTCACAGTAGCCTTGCATGTTACCTACGTTTATTATTTTGGAGGAGGTGGATATTTTGGGGGTGTTAGGGTCTTATGTCATCCAGACTGACCTTGGGCTCTAAGTGTAGCTGAAGAGGACCTTGAAAGTCAGGTATCCTTGCCACTACCCCCTCCAGTAATGGAATATCAAGCATGTGCCACCATGCCAGGTTTATGTGACTCTGAAATTGAACCCAGCACTTCATGTGTGTCACACAAGCACTTTACCAGCTGGGCTACATCCCCAGACTCACGCATTGCTAATATTTGGAAGAAAGCTGATGGTGGGCCTGGAACACAATGGGTTCTTTACAAGTTCAGGGGATACAGGAGCCGTTTATGCATAGGGATGCTGGGCAAAAATGTGAGGCAGTGTGCAAGTGTAAGAGACAGATGTGAGCGTGAGGGGGTGTGAAAGCAGGCAGGGAAGTCTTGCTGGGGAAGATATAAAAGAAATATCATGACGGAGATGTGTTCCAATACCACATTTCTCAAGCTCATCTTTTCTAGGTGGTGTGGAAGAACTGGGGAGGATGAAAGTTAAGACACACAGTCCTCTAGCCCAACCCTGTCCCTATCAAATCTACAGTGGTTCTGATGAGCAGCCCGGGCTGAGAACTGGAGCTGCAGCAAGCCTACAGGAGGCTACTGATTTAGAAGCACCTGATTTATAGGCGAGCAGGGTGCTAAGGGTCCTTCCAGAACCTTTGGGGCAAACCCCTTGAGGATGAAAATAGCACAGTCCCTGAGGGATGGGCCTTACACAGAGCCACTCTGCAGCTGGTACTCGGGCTGCGGAAACATTACTCAGGCTGGGTCCATGGCCCCCAAAAGAAGTTAACCTAAGAAGCACCCTTGAGAGCATGATGCTCTGTCCAGATCTGCGTGGTGCTGAAACAGCAGGGTGATCTTCCGCAATGCGGTGAACTGAGCAGGGCTAAGAGGTCTGCAGTGCTGACTTCAATAGCTGCAGAGGCCGCTCTGCGCCCTGGACCTGAATCTCAATCTCATGGTCCCACCTCCTCCTCCACCCTGGGCTATCTCCTACAGAGCATTATCCCACTTTCAGGATGATTACAAATGACTACAGTTCGGAAATGGTGACCCTCTTGCCTGGCACATGAGTCTTATGCTCGCCGATGGATTCCCTCAAAGACAGAGGAGTAGATTAAAATGTAATGTATTGCATTGGAATGTAATGCCACACCACAGAATATTCAGCACATCTACATATGCAAATTCTCCCCTCCCTCCCAATTTCTCCTAGAGTTGCCCAGTATGCCATAGTGGTTAAGCATCTCTCACTGGTAGACAAAGACATTCAATGGCTTGAAGGGCTAGAACAGACTTCAGAATACCATGTGATCCAGCTGCCTATGTATGGCTCAGGAACAGTGGAATTCTGTGGGACTGGCTAATTTACTTGCCCTTAAATTGATTGAAGAAGTGAGGAGGAAGGCTAGTCCTCTGCAGTGTCCCCTCCTCACCTGGCCTTTCATCTTAAAACACGCTCCTTCCAGTTGGAAGAAACAGCTGCTCTTACTCTCCTATCCTGGCTAGCCGAACCCCACCCCCACCCACCCCTGCTGACTCTCAGCTACAAGTCCCGCCCACTCTCCTGTTTCATGGCCATTCTCTCTCATTTGATTGGGAGGCAATCTTATGGGGGAATGAGTTAAGTATCAGTATGCAGAGGCTTCAAATGTGCAAGGATAGGTATCAGAGAAGAGAATCCAGTGTGCTGAAAAGAATGACAGTCAAAGAATCTCATTTAATTTGATAGCACGATGAATATTTAAAGTTTTATAAAGAAATAGAGGAAAGCAATCAGGCTTATTCAGGCATATGCTCTGGAGAGCGGAGCAGCTCCCCATGTGTTGGCAAGATGGGGAAGGGAGATGGGGGTGTCAACGGGGGTGGTGAACACTGTAGGCACAAACTGTCTTCTTCTTCCTATTCTTTGTATTCAGGTGGAAGTAAGGTTAGGGGTGCAGCTTGGGAGGGGGTCCCCAGATAATTATAATAGCATGCTGCTGACACCCTAAACAGTTCCTTTTCAAAATTGAATTTTTAATATCCCAGCTTTGGAGATTATCATATTGAAACATGAATCCTTTGTAAAGTGGTTCAGGAATCATACACACTGTGTGATAAAGGCACCTGCCACAGAAACAGGAAGAAACATAAATCTCCTGCCATGAGTGCAGAATGCCTGATTTTGCCACCTGACTGATGGAGTGGGGTCATCAGGAATCTTCCAAAATGCCACCATGTGGATAGTTCATTCATTATAAACACACAATGGGTGTGCTCAATGTTACCAGCTCCTGCATCAGATCCATATCCAGAACGGATGATGGAACTGTATGAGTTTTCCCTTAAAAAGTGATGACTCAGCTAGTAACGGGTTTGCTGTGCACCCAAGTTCAATCCCCAGAACCCATTTGAAGAGGCAGGCATGACTACATGCAACTGCACTCTGGGGGTGTGGAAATGAGATCTCTGGAGCTCGGGGGTGCCAGCCTGGCCAAATCAGTGAGCTCCAGGTTCAGTGAGAGACCATTTCTCAAAAAGTAGGAGGAGGGCCAGCCAGATGACTCATGGGACAAAGGTGGTGGCTGCCAAATCAGACAACTTGAGTTTTAGTCTTTGGACCCACACATTGGAAGGAAAGAACCAACTCCTGAAAGTTGTCTCCAGAGCTCTACACAGGCACTTGGGAAAATATGTCTCTCCACATACAAAATAAATTAAAATGTAATAATTTTTATAAAAGGAAGGTGTAAAGTTTCGAAGACAGCTGAGGCAGACCTCTGGCTTCCATATGCACACATTCACACAAAATGAATAAATAAATGAACAGTTTAGCCAGGCGGTAGTGGCACACACCTTTAATTGCAGCACTTAGGATGCAGAGGCAGGCAGATCTCTGTGAGTTCAAGACAAGTCTAATCTACAAGAGCTAGTTCCAGGAGAGCTGGGGATACACAGAGAAACCCTGTCTTAAAAAAAATCAAAAAAAGAAAATGAATGAATAGTTTAAACAAAAGCTTCCATGGAGTGACAAGCATGCCTGAATGCCCACAATGCATTGTGGTGTTTGGTCACAGAGCAGAGACAACAGAGCTAACTGGGCACAGATGGAGGTGGGGTGAGGGTGGTGGCTTCAGATTAGTCCCTCGGCACTCATCATAATTGCCTGGCTATGATCTGTTGAACACTCACCTTTGAAGGGCTATGTTGCTGCTAAGAGCATCGATGTTTCGTGCCTGAGGGTGTCTCCCTGCTTACAGAGACTATTTTGCTGGAGAGGTAATGTCCCCGGAAGTCTTCTGTCACTGACAGATAGGAAGTATGTGGTTGATCAATTCTGGGTCCTCTCAGGACAGCTCAGAGCATGCAACTCCGTATCCCAGTGGGAGGCCATTCAATCTGAAACACCTGCTAGATAACACCCCTGTATTGAATTCTTCAGGGTTCTTCTTTTCAGTTCCCACTTCTCTAATGGCATGCTGCTCTGGGTCACCTCCCAACTGAAGCCACTGTGCTCACATTCCTCTCTGAAACCTGTCCGGAGAGTCTGAAATAACTTAGTACCACCAGCTCACATTTATTAGGAAGTGTCCACCGGGAGGGATTGGGATTTGGGTTCACGTGGGTTAAAAACACTTACTGCACACATATGAGGACTTAAGTTCAAATCTCCAGAATGAGTGTAGAAAGCTGAGGGTAGTGACATGCACACCTGTAAATCCAGCACTATGGGAAATAGAGACAGGGCATCTGCTGGCTGTCAGAGTTAGATGGGAGACCCAGTCCCAAGGAGGAGGGGTGGATAGTGACAGACAGGGATATATAACATCTTCCTTTGGCCTTCAGTGCCCCCAGAACACATACCAAAGGAAGGGGGTAGCGGGAAGGGGGAAGGGAGAGAGGGAGAGAGAAGGAGGGAAGGAAAGGGAGGGGAAGGGATGGAAAGAGAAGCTTGGAAGAACAGCTGAATTCCCAGGAGACTCTTGCAGGGAGTTAGGAGTTCTGGAGCCTGTCAGAGCTCCATTCTCATCTTTCAATCTCCTGTAATGCCATCAGTGACCTTCCCTGGGTCTCCATTCTAACCCATGTCCACCCACCTGGGTGTTCGGCCCCATTCTGGGCTCTGCTATGTGGTAAAGTCATCTCTCCTACCTATTTCAGATGGAAATATAACAGGGAACTCACACAAAATGTGTGAAGATTTTAAAATCAGAGAGAGAAACATTTTCAGGCTTGGGAATCAGCCATGACTAGGTTGAGGGGCATAAGAAGAATCTAGAAAGACAAATTGCTTTAGTTCCAGAAAACAAACGGCTGTAGCTTTGGGAACTGTCACAGTCAACCAAGATAGAGGAGCTTCGTAAACTGGCAGTGTGACAAAATGGCAGGCTAACAGCTGTCACTCAGAGGGTGGAAGCTTCAGAACTCCACTACCGGTGGCAAAGTCAACAGAGAAGTGTGGTCATCAGTATCCCAGGATCCCATGCTCCCTGACATAGGTGGTCCAACTGAGAAAGCTGGGGAGAGACTCGGGAGCCGACTCTGGAAGGGGAACCATGGGGCAGATGCCACCTCGCTTCCTTCCTGTCTTCTGCTCTCATGTAAGCAGTGCCCATTAGGAGCTCAAGACAGGCTCCAAAGGGCCCAGGGGTGGGGCTCTACTGTTCTACAGCACAACGAGGAGACAGTGCAGGTCGCTTACTGTATGAAGACAATTGTCCAGACGCAGCATGAAGAATGACACCCATTTAAGGCAGTGCAAATGCTAACAGCCCCGATTGCTTTATTTTACCCAGCACACATGTGTCGAGTCCGTTGCACTGTACCCTACAAACGCATACAACCAAATGAAAGCGACAAGATTCCAACTGGAAAGGAGTCTTGGAAGGGAGCTTTCCAGTTGTCCAAGCCAGTAAGGAACAGAGGGAGCATGACAGAGCAGGAGTAAGTCTCATCTGTAGTCAACATTCGCCATAATCAACAAAACCTGGGCCTGGTGTTTTCTTTTGCTCTGGACCCGAAATAAAAATATTTTAGGGTGTGTGTGTGTGTGTGTGTGTGTGTGTGTATAACACAGGTCAGCCTATTAGAGTAGGCCAAGAAGGCTAGGCCGTGGAGCCCCAGGGACCTTTCTGCTCCCCATCCCTAGAACCAGGTGCTGAGGATTGAATTCCGGGCCCCCCATGCTTGCACCGAAAGTACTTTACTGATTATTTATTTATTTTGTCCAGCCATCTCCCTCGTAGTCCCTCAGGCTGCAAATTGTTCTTTTCCATTTCCCTGTCACCATCTGCTGAACCCCCGCTTCGCATTTGGAATGAGACCCCGACACCTGCCTAGGACCTGCGCTTGTCTTCAGTCGCCTGCTGCCCCACATCCCCGGAAAGCCTTCAGGAGATCCAGGTCACTCACACGGTGACAGTCTCCACTCTGTCCTGAATAACGCCAAGTCCTAGGGAACATATGTTGGTTCTTCCCAATGTGCCCAGATCAAAAAATAGGACAGGTCCCACGACTTCTCAGAGTCCCCCTCACTGAAGAAAAAGATGTGAGCAACATGCTTCCAGCCTTCCTGAATCACGTGCCAACACTCTGGCAGGCTGCCAACCTGGCGGCCACCCCAGGGGCCACGCCCTCCTCCTCTGCCTCAAGCTCTGCTTCCTGCGCTCACACTTCCCATGCTTCACACCCCTCCACCTCCAGACCCCCACTTGGAGTTTTCTAAGGCGCCTTTCTGCTGATGGCTGCAGGATACGACCCCTTCTTCCTTCTACACTCCCCTACGCCGAGAGCGGGTCCCACACTTTCTACACTGGTTGCTCTACTCCAGCTGAGTCCCGAGAGTTTCCCACCCCCAGGAAAGCCTTTGTCATTGAATTCTCTTGAGCTTCCATCCCACCTTCCATCCTCTTTTCACAGCTAAACTTCCCCCAAAAAAGTATGGCACACCCCCCACCTCTACTTCCTCACCTCCCACGAAGTCCCAACCACTAGCAATCTGGTCCCCATGGCCATACAATAGCAGAAACGGACTTTCCTCAAGCCCACTGGTGATCAGCAACTGCCCGCAGCCCACAGGTCAGCCTGTCCAGTCCCCTTCCTCCAGGACCCACTCCTCAGTGAGGCCATGTTCGCTGCTTTTGGCTTTGTCTTCATTTTTTTTTTAAATCCAGAAGTATTTTTGTGTGCGGTGTACGTGTACGTGTGTGTATGCAGGGTTGTTCATAGAACGTGAGATCTGTATGTTTGGACTGGAGGCGCCTTTCCTCTATCACTCCCCACATTACGCTTTTAGACTAGGTCACTCCCTGCACAGGGAGCTCAGTGGCTGGCTACACTGGCTGGCCCGTGAGCTCCAGAGACCCACCTGCTTCTGCCCTCCCAGCACTATGGTTGGAAGTGCACACACCTTGCCTGGCTTTTATGGGGGTTCTGGGGAGTCTGAACTCAGGTCCCCAGGTTTACACAGCAGGCACATTACTAACTGAGCCATCTCCCCGGCTCCGCATATGCTGCTTGAGCATATTCGAAGCCAGCCGCTGAGCTGGCGAACTGCAGCTCACACACGAGGGAGGCAGGCTAGGCTTGGAGGAATCAGTCCGACTGTGGGTACCTGGAATGCAGAAACGCCTCTATGCCACTGCCCAAGTCCCTTTGTGTTTCTTTCTGCTGCTGACTCACCTGAAGCCCCCCCCCCAAGATGGACTTCCTTGGTAAGTAACAATGGTAAGGAAGACATTTGGGCATCAGGGAGTTTGTAAGCTCGGTGCCTGGTGTCTAGGCTACACCAGTGATTAGTTTTGTATTTTTGAGACAGGGTTTCGTGTAGCTTAGGCGGGGCATGAACTCCCTATGTAACCAAAGATGACTACTGCTTTCAAACCCCCCCCCAGTGCCAAAATTATAGGTATGGGTCCTCACCAGGCCCAGCTTGTGTGTACACCATATTACACAAGATGTTCTAATGCATCTCCTTTGTAACATATGTTCATTCCGTTGGTTCTTTTCTACTAGAGAACCCACACCGTGTAACACATTAAGGCTTTTATGCCATTTAATTCTCTCATCCACCCAGAACAGAGTCACATATATTAGACTGTTCATGGTTGAAGACATGGGGACACGGAGGTTCTTTAAGCCACGTAAATGCCTTCCTTTACAGGTGGGAAGCTGGACTCTTGAATTGAAACCCAGAGAATCTGTTTCCAGACTTCAGGCTTTTAACCATCACACCTTCTGCCCTGTGACCTGGGCACACCATGAAACCCTGCATCTCCCTGATTATCCCACCTTCCTCCTTGACTCTACCTGTCCGGACTTCCAATTCTCGTTTCCTCCTTATCAAAATGCCACAAGTCCTTTAAAATTTTAGCTGTCACCATCATCCCCTAGAGATCACTCTTTTAGATTTATTTTATGTGTATGGCAGTTTTGCCAGGGTATAGGAAGATGCGCCACACATATTCCTTCCTGTAGAGGTCAGAAGAGGGCATTGCATCCCCTGGAACTGAAGTTGCAGGTGGCCGTGAGCTATGTTGTGGGTGCTGGGGAATTGAACCCGGGTCCTCCATGAGGACAATGAGTGCCCTTGATGGCAAAGCCAACTGCCCAGCTCCTCCCCTTGAGACTTTATCTGACTCCTCTGCTTGGAGGTGCTTTCTACATTGGGAATAAAGAATTCTTGTGCCAAACACTAGCTGTGTGCTGTGGTAATTCAGATCCATGGCTGGTCAGCACTGCAGGGCATATGATGGGACCACAATCTGTGTTTCCCTTCTTCATGTTGTACACATTTCAGAAATGCCAAGGCTGCTGTATTAGATTAAATTGAATTATTGCCCCACTTGGGACAAGATAGAGCCTGGTTTCTGCTCAGTTCTCCAAGTTCCTTTGAAAGAGAAACCAAGGGCTTGATTAAGGAATGGAAAGAATCTTGTAGCCAGTCACTGTTCCTACTGCTATAAATCTCCTGGGTGAACGATGCTGAGGCAGGGACATAAATGACGATGGCTGTGCTTCCACAGTTGACTGGATTATAAAACAAATCACACACTTATGACTATATGTTCCAAACAAGCCATAAAGGAAAGCAGAGAGAAGTAAAGGAGGAACAGGAATTGAAGGAGGGGGATTTGCTCTGGCCACTTTGGCTATGAACTGATTAATTTCTTTTTAGCAATTCTCCTTCAATGAGTGCATTTCTTAGGCAGGCAGCTCTAGTGTAGGCTCTAGAGTATTAAGAATGATTTTAGGGCTGATGACAAGATAGGCCCATGGGTATGGTGCTTGCCACACAATCCAGAGGACCTGAGTTCAATCCTTGGAACCCAATTAAGGTGGAAGGAGATAACGTACTCCACAAAGTTGTTTACTAATCCCTTATACAGCTACATCATACACACACACACACACACACACACACACACACACACACACACACACTCCCTGACACTCCCTGACCTAGCCACTTACTCAGCCTCTCTGTGTCTTAGTATCCATCTATGTAAGATGCAGATGACAGTACCTGTTTCTTTCTTAATGGGATCTAAAGAGATCATTATCTGGGGTCCTAATGCTCTTACTGTTGTGTGTCTCATGGTGAGAAAGGGAGGGAGCTACAGGAGAATCTGATGAAGCTCTGGGTGGTTGTGGAGAGCGTACCAGGCACAGCAGATATCTGAGGTTCCTTCTGGATGCGCTGAGCACTCATCATAGACCACACTGTTTACCGCTGCATCTCTACCTTTGAGCACTTCCTGGCAGGAGACTGTGGTACTCCAGATACGTGGCTGGTCAGTGGTCAGTGCCGCCAGAGTGGACCATGGAGTCAGGGAAGTACGTGGAGTCTGTGGTCTCTGGTTCTGCTTTGAATGGCTGTTTTCCCACTGTGCATGTGAATCCAGAGAACAATTTCTGGTACTGTTTTCCAGGTGCCATCTACCTTGTTTTCTGAGACAAAGTCTCTTGCTAGGTTGGAACTTGCCAAATAGTCTAGGCTGGCTGGCCAGTGAGCATTGGGTCTTCCCAAGCACTGGGATTGCAAACACATGCTACCATGCAGCTTTTTAATTCTAAACTCTGATCCTCTAGTTTAAACAGCAAACGTGTGACCAACTGAGCCATCTCCGCAGCTTTTGAGTGGCTGATTTTGTCACTTTTTATTGGTTCTTAGAGACTACTGAACACCGCTTACATTGTCACCGTAGAGATGAAGAAACTGAGTTCCAGAGAGAGAAAAACAGTTGTCCAAGGCCACAGCAGAAAGTAGGATCCAGAACAATTATCTTTCCTTCCAATGCGATTTTTGCAGCATCCTGAATTCTAGAATGTTCTAAGAGATCATCTGCTTATCTGGATCTTTGGTGTGGAAAGCCCCCGGGATGGGATGTACCTTTTGTCACCTGGGTTTCTCTTTGTCCTGCATTCCTGACTCTTCTGGCTGCACAAGTGGTTCCTGCTAAGCATATCGAGCCTAGAATCGGACAGTCAGCCTAACACATATGATGGAGCCTGGGACATGGAGCCCGAAGTCTCAGTCTGAAATCCTATCCATCAAGGCTAGAGAGATGGTTCAGAGGTTAAGAACACTAACTATTCTTGCAAAGGACCTGGGTTCCATTCACACCGCTAGCGTAGTGTATTACAGCTTTGTATTATTACAGTCCTAGGGGATCCGATGCCCTGTTCTTGCCTCTGTGGGCATTGCGCACACATCGTGTCTATACATTTACGCAGACGAGCACTCATGTACACAAAATCGGATAGATTTTATTTAAAAAGGAAAGAAAAATGCAATCCAGCCAACAACAGCTCTCAACCCTGATATGTGGCGCGCTCAGTGTCTTTGTTTGCAAAATGGACAGAGTGATCTATTTTAGGGGATATTTGAGCCAAACCCATGACCGGGGCACCCTGGAATGTTTTATACATGGCCGCAGCAGTGCCAGCCATGGTATGGGTTTTCTTTCTGCAGAAAGAAACGTTGTCTTCTCCTTCCTTCTCTCCTCCACACAACTGAGCAAAGGACTCAGTGGTATGTAGACCAACCTCAGTGAAGGCGTGTCTGCTACTTGCTTGTAATAGTCCAAGATGGCCCAAGAGTTTGTTAGCTCAGACCCTGGACTGGGCACAGAAGCAGCAGAGGGAGATCGCTGGGCTTTAGGTAGAGGGAGAGGTAAACAGAGCTGCAAGATGAAAAGCAAACTGGATTTAGAAAACAAACTCAGGCTAATGGCTGTAGGTGGTGTTAGTCATTCTGTTAGGGAATTGAGGAATACATCTGCATACTAATCAGAATTTATTCTGGCTGCTTCTTACTACACACTAGGAGAGGGAAGAAGCATAAAAGATACTCAGAAAGTAGGAAGACGTCCGGAAAGCTGAGCCCTGGGCCTCCGCTCATGAGGACACACGTACTAACTTCCTCCAGGCCCGTGGGATAAACTGTGTTTGCGGCCTGCATGGGTGCCAGGAAAGAAGGACCAGGCTCCAACTCCCAGGCCATGGACTTCGGAGGGAGACCCAGAGCCTGTACCTGTGTCCCAAGTGTGTGTGTGCATGTGTGTGTGCACATGTGCATAATGTGTGTGCCTAGGTATATAGTGACCAGAGGACTAGAGGACTGTTTTGGTATGATTCTTCAGGAACTGTCTGTCCTCCCTCCCTTCCCTCCCTCCTCCCTTCCCACCCTCCCACCCTCCTTCATCCCATCCCTCCTCCCTTCCTCCCTCTTTCCCTCCCTCTCTCTCCTCCTCCACTTCCTCTTCTTCTTTGCCAGACAGAGTCCATCATTGCTCTGGAACTCTCCTAGTAGCCTGGGTTGGGTGGCCAGTGAACCCCAGGGCCATCTCCACCTCCCCAACACTGGGACTACAAGTGTGTGCCATCGTGCTCAGCTTTTTCAGTGGGGATTCTATGGACTGAACTAGGCTTCTCAGAAGGACTTCACTGACTGAGCCGCATCCCCAACCCCTGTGTATCAGGGTGCCTCTTACTCCTCGGCCTTGAGCTGAGGGAAACGGAGAGGAGGAGCACCGGCAGTCTCTGGGATTCCAGGCTTCACTCTTTTTTCACAGAGTACTCTATAGACCTAACTAACAGTCTCTACTGTAACTGGCTACTTCCTCCCAGCTAGCTGAACCCCTCCCTCACTGCATTTGAGCCAGCCTCCTCTCTTCTTCCCTACTCAGGGAACAAATAGGGACACTCCAGCCTTTGTCCTGGCATTTCTCCATGGACACTGACCCTCAAAGCCCAAGCCCTTCTTCTCTTTCAGCCTGGGATCTTGCTATGCCCCTGCCTCAGCTCCCTGATCCTTGTGATCTGCTTCGAATGAACTCAGACCAGACAGAGTACTTTGTAAGAAGAGGGACCTTACTGCAGAGAGAGGAATGTATACTCTCAGTGGTGAGCGTGGATGCTGGGCCACTGGATTGATCTGTGTTTTAGGTGGGCTTTGTATTATTTCTAAAGTCTCTGTAACAAATCAGCATTTCCTGTGTGTGGGGTTCACTTCCAGGTGATTGACAGGTAAGTTTGGACTGACTCTCACAGAAGAGGAGAATGGTAGATCCTCATTCTTGATCAGAAAATACAGGAAAATCATGACTGATGTTTGGGGCTTCTGTAGCCACACTTAGTCACCTGCTGGGGAACTCCTGGTCAGTTCAGGATGTCACTACTTGTCCCTGGTTGTGAGAAAGGATCAGGGTCTCATACTTTGGATCAGCAATTAAAACCCATCAGTGTCATCCTGGGAATTGTGCTTGCAGCCTGGCCTGAAAGCCAAGGGATGCAATCAACAGGCTAGCGGGGAGGGGGAACAGAAGGCTGTTGGGAGTAGGAATGAGCCTGGCCCTTTTCCTCATTGGGTTTGGAGTCATCCTAAAGAGAGGAGAGCAGCTTCCATCCCAGAGCGATACTGCTGGATATTGCAATATCCACCCAGAAACGCGGAGGTGTGCTTAGACACAATGAAAGACACCTGCCAGGTGGGCTCTCTTGGCAGCCATTCATGGCTCTGCATTTCAGTATCTTAGCTCTGAAACCAACAAGAACTTATACAGAGTTATACAGAGGCTGAAATATATTAATATGCTTAACACAGTGGTTCCCGGCCAGGGGATCCAGCCTGGGCAAAGGAACAAAAAACAAAACAAAACAAACAAACAAACCAGGAGAAGATTAGGGTTCAAGGCTGTTCAGCACAGGACTATTCAGAAGAGTGAGGGTGGAGAGGAATCTATTGACAGGTAGCTTGTATGCACCCGCACCCAACAAACGCACACCATGGTGGGGCGACCTCTGGTTACCCCTGACTAACATCTGTGGTCACTAGCCAGGCTGCTGCTTTTCTATAACATTCTGCGCTTGCCCAATGAGCCAAGCAACCTTCATTTGGCCTTCCACAATCTCTGTGGGTCACCTGGGCAGGAGGTGGCTGTGGAGCTTATCTCCCCATTTCCCTACAGGCATACAGGGCCTCACCCATCTTCCAAGGGTGCTAGACACCAACCCCTTGAAGCGAAGAGATTTGCTGAGTCTGTGGCTCCTCACAAAGCCACGGTGAACTTCTGAGGCACCCGAGTCCAAGCCCCAAACTCTGCTGAGGCAAGCACAACTGTGTCATCCTCTAAGTGACTCCTGATCCAGGTTCTGTCTGTTAGAGAAGCTGTTCTGCCTTGGCTGAGCCCCCGAAACCTGCCCTCCAGGAATGAGGTCCCAGACCACAGCCACACCCACTGTCCTCTTTGTTATTTCCTTACACACACACATACCACACACACACCACACACACCTCACACACACACTCACACACCACACACACACACTCACACACACCACACACACACACCACCCACACACTCACACACACCACCCACACACACATACACACCACACACTCACACCACACACACACACACACACCACACACACACCACACACACACCACACACACACTCACACACATCACACACACACATACACACCACACATGCACACACTCACACACCACACACACACACCACCCACACACTCACACACACCACCCACACACACATACACACCACACACTCACACCACACACACACTCACACACACCACACACACACATACACACCACACATGCAAACACTCACACACCACACACACAGCACAACTCTGTTTCTGTTCTGTCTGGCCTTTCTCTTGATCACTTTTCTACACCTTCAGCCTTTCATGGACGAGCCCAGTAAGGAATAACCTGGCTTTGTGCCCCACCTCCTCAGGGGAATTCAGAGATTACCTCAGGCTATGTGTCCTTTTTTTGCATTCTATCCACTTTAAAAAATAATTCATTTAATCTCACTTTTAATTATAATATTATATTTATTAATTTACACTTCAAGATAGGCAGTCTCTCCCAGCTGCTAACTTCCTGCCCCTTCTCCTTTAGACCTGTTTCTACTCCTCCCTGACTTCCTCTCCTTCCCTTCTCGATCCTGTCTCCCTGTGACTCTCTCTTCTGGAGTCAACTTCCTTCTCTCCAGGGCCAGCCCACCCCTTACCTTGAGGGGCATCCTAGCCCTGTCTTTTCCCTCTTGGTCTTCCCAGAATGTTTCCAGGGCAGGGCTTGTCTTCAAGGGTCTCTGTGGCTGCCAATCTGACATTTCCTTGGAAGTCCCTGGGAGAGTGTGCTAAACATAAGACACACCTGAGCCTCAGTAGGTATGCACCTAGCCAGGTACCCAGACGGACAGGATCTATCACAGCTGTGCCCAGCTGAGCACAGTTGGACCACAGAGACACATGTATATACCACATGTGCCTCCCTGTGGGTAAGTGGGACAGGTGCAGGGAACAAGTGAGCCTTTGTCATTTGCAGATTTGCAGCTGGAGCAACAAGGGCACTCCCCAGTTCCCTTAAAGGTACACGTGACACCCATCCTATAACCCACAGAGCCATCACCCAGTCTTAACATTCCCTAGGAACTAGCCACTGATAGTCCAAAACCACCGAAATACTGCGGTACCAGCCTTGTGATTCTAAGCCTACAGCCGGGCCGGGCTGGAAGACTCGACTACCTAACACGTACCTTAGATATTCAGCTTTAATCTGGGGCCTCAGTTTCTTGCTATATCGGGTGTAGGGTGGTGGAGGAGGACAATGTGCTGGCTGGTCCAACAAGCATTTCCAGGTACCATTTGCCTGGACAATCTTGAAATGTTCAGGGAAAGTCGTGTGTGTGTGTGTGTGTGTGTGTGTGTGTGTGTGTGTGTGTGTGTGTGTGTGTGTGTGCGCGCGCGCGCGCGCGCATCTAGTGCGAGTCGCCGTGGGTCCGTGGCTAAAGTGCAGGATCATAGATGGGTTCAGGGCTGTGTGGGCGCGATCCTCCCATCGTCATCCCCACGCACAGCCTCCGGCCAGCGTGGTCGGGTTTTCCTCCGGCAGGCGGCAGGCTGGCGGTTGTGTGCAAGGCGCTCTCAGCACGAGAGGCGGCAGTACTGGCTCGACTGGGCCGTGGGGATCGCCGTGCGTGCGCAGGGACTGCTCTGTCACTGAGTCGCGGATCTAGCCGGTACCCGGAGTTTCTGGGGCTTGTGGTCCTTCTGGGCTGCAGCTCCAGCCCATTTACCCCGCACCAACGCTGTCAGAACCGCAGATTACCCGGGTGGGGGTCGGTGCTGAAGCTGGTGCTGGGGTCCGGAGCTGCTGCAGCTCCGCAGGCGGCCACTGGGGGCTGTAGTGTTGGAGAGCCGGGCAGGGACTGAGCGCTCTGCCGCTGGGTCCTGGGTCGCCTTGGGTCTCTAAGAGCTATCTGCCTGCACCTCTGGCCGCAGCTGCCTGCATAGCCCTGGCAGCATCCTCCCCATCCGTGCTTCCAGTCACTGTGTGTGTGTGTGTGTGTGTGTGTGTGTGTGTAAGTGAGAGAGAGAGAGAGAGCTTGTGCGTGCGCACGCGTGGGGGGCAGTGTGCATGCGGGGAGTGCGGGGGAGTGTGTTTGTGTGTGTGCCTATGGGTGTGAGTGCCTGGCTCCCTCTCTCTGATACACACACACACACACACACACACACACACACACACACACACGAGGAAAGGCTCATCTGAACTTGAAGAGATCCTACATTCCAAGAGGCTGCAGGTTCCTGGGGATGCTGGGGGTTTCTTCAATCAGGAAAATCCTAACCTCGTCTTCCTAGAAGGGATTATCTTTTCTTTGCTTTCCCCCTTTATTATTATTATTATTTAATCTGGAAGAGAAGAGCACAAGTTGTACTCCCCCTCCCGCCTCTTCTTGCTAAATGCCATGGATATAACTGAATAAGCTGCTCAGGGCTCTTCCCCGCGTGGATGGTCCGAGGCCACCATCTGTCTGCCTTCGCTGGATCGCTGGAGTGGAGAGCTTAGCCTGAGCCTGTCTCGGGCCAGAAAGGATGTGTGGCCGAGCCAGGGAGCCCGGGCGCCCTGCGGAGCCTGCCTTGGAGCCTCCCAGTCGCGGGTAGATGCCGCCTTGCCCAGGTGAGTGGCTGTCACTGCTGCGTCTTGGCGATGCTGGGTTGTCTGCGGGAGATGGGCACAGGGATGTGTGCACCTCGGAAAACGGGAACTTTGCCTCCTTTCCTGCCTCACTTGAGGACTTCCTCCATCCTGGGTACTGGTGTGGATGGCTTCTCTTTTTCTACCATCCTCCTTTCTGGTGTTTTGATAGTGCTCTGGAGGCCGGCAAACTGATTGGGAAGCAGGGAGAGGGTCCGGGTGAGGCTTGAAGTCAGAGGAAAAGACCCCAACCTCCTGTAAACACAGCCCTTGAATGCAGAACTTTGCTTCCAGATCACTCTGTTGCATCTTAGCACATGACAGGCCTGGCTAGGATGTTGCTGGGTTCTGGGTAAAGGCTCTGGGGTCTTCCAAAGGGTAATGCCTGGCTGCTGTGGGGTGGAGATAAGCAAGGGGTTGATGCAGTGCCGTGGAGGGAAGGGAGGCATGGTTGCCTTTTGAGGAGGCAGCCAGGACAGGAGCAGGGACCCTCTCCTGGCCTCAGGCAGATCTTACCAAGATAAAGAGGACTGTGTGTGCACCTGCAAAGCTTGGGGCAATAGAAAACCATGATAAAGCAATATGTAAGGTAGCATTAGCCATGCCCAGGTTGGTAGGTCTCTGTCTCCCACCCAGCCCTGCCCTGCTCTAAGGCTGGCCTGAGTACAGAGAAGTGAGAACCACAGACAGTTTCTCAGCTCCCGGGAGAAGAGCGGTGCCCTGCCTGTCTTCCCCACAGACAACACAAAGGACAGAGGCATTGGGTTCCAGAAAGAGCTGGAGAAACAGGGGAGAGAGAGAGAGAGAGAGAGAGAGAGAGAGAGAGAGAGAGAGAGAGAGAGAGAATCAGAAGGAGCCTGCAGAAGAACTGAGCACGATTCATGCCAAGTGCACTCAGAAACAGCTGCAGACAGATAGACAGACACCTGCAAGCTGGAGTTCTAAGCATTAATATAGATGTTAACCCTCTATTCCGGGTTAAATCAGTGCCTCTCTCTCTCTCTCTCTCTCTCTCTCTCTCTCTCTCTCTGTGTCTGTGTGTGTGTGTGTGTGTGTGTGTGTGTGTGTGGTGCTAGAAGGATCTGAGCCCTGAGACTGGGGTAGGAACCCCTAGGGAAGAAAGTACCTCCCAGTGGTGGAGTTCCGGGCTCTAGTGCAGAGGCTTTAAGTGTGCTGTTGCGCTTGGGCGGGGGTCTAATGGGAACCAGTGCTTGAGCATCAGGGAGGGTGGTAAAGAAACTGGGGTTTTGTGTCATGTCCTGGGTTCAGAGGGAGTTTTAAACAGCAAGCCATGCAGCCTGCAGTGGGTAGGGCAGACCTGCGGGGGGGGGGGGATCCCATCAGAAGCTGAAAAGGGAGAGGGTTGGGCGAGGAAGACCCAGGCTTGAAGTGTTTAGCCTTCGTGATCCAGCATTGCTCCCATCCTGCTGCTGACTGGGGGTGGGGGTGCCCTTTCCATCTGCCTTGGGCAGGGGGTTCAAGTTCTGTGGCCATCCTCTCTCCTCCAGCTCCAGGCCTCCCCCCATGGCTTGCTACAAGCCCCATTTCTTAGCCTTCCTGCCTGAGTTTCTGATCTAATTCCTGTCCGGGAAGGAAGGTAATTCCTCATCTTCTCGTCCTCACCCCAGGAGCCACAAGCAGCAAAAAGGAGCGTTTCTGGTGCAGTCTCTGGTGATGCTCCCAGTGACAGCTCCAGAGACAGGACAGGGTCCATCGTGGTTGGACAGAAACTGGGATCCTATGCCTCTCTTGGAAATGGGGGCTTTCCCCCAAAGCCTAGAAATGTGAGCAGCTGGAGGGAATGAGCAGGGAGCTTTGAAAGGCCAGGCTGTGTAGGAGGAGAGGGTGCAGGAAGGGAATCGGGATACAGATGGGAGGTAGGGATGCTCGAAGACCCGGTGGCCCTGATTTGGCTCAGGAGAGAGCCTATTTTCTTATACTCCCCCCCCTTCAAAGTAAAATCAAGAACTCGGGGCTTCTGGCTTCCAGCTGCCAGCCTGAAGGGTGGAGCAAGTCTGTTCTTTTTATCTTGCTTTCCTTGTTGTTTTGGGGGGGTCGGTGTAGAAACTTCCAAGGTCCCAGCCTGGGAGTAGGGGTGTCTAATCAGGGACAATGGAGAACTGATGTTGGACATAGCATTGCTTTCAAAAAGTCCCCTGGCCTCAGACAAGGTTGTGCATAATGACTAACCCTAGAGGAGTCACACTCTGATGGGAGAGGTCACCAGACAAGGGCAGAGAAATGGGGGCAAAGAGAGACTGAGACAGACAGACAGACAGACAGAGAGCTGGACTCTGAGCAAGAGGCTTTGTGGGTTTCTTCGGGCAAAGGTGGCAGAGGTAGAGTTTTATGTCTCTTTTGTCACACACAGGAATAAAAAATCAAATTTGAATAGACCGGGTTCAAATTCTGACTCTGCCGTATTTTTGTCAGTCATTTGAGAACTGTGGTCCCCCCCCCCAAGAAATGAAATAATCATGGGCATCAGGCAAATGTGTGCTCACCCATGTTGTCCTCGCAGGCTCCTGTCAAATTCCAGTGACTATTCCATCCATGGGGGACAGAGGGGACAGGGAGAAAGCCACCAGAGACTTGCAGGGTGACTCTTGCCCCTCAAGAAGCTCTCCAGAAAATTCTAGGAGTGGGTTCAAGGACATCGGTTTCCCCTCAGGGCCCTGGCCCCTGCTTCTGTTTCTCCTTGAGTACTTTGGGGTCTTCTGGTCACGAGCATTTGCTTGGAAAGCCGGGCTCTGTAGTTCACGTTTCATTCCTTACCCTTGCCTGCCAGAGGCTCTCATGGGAAACAGGCACCCCCCCCCCGGGGCTAGCTCCTCTTGACAGTGCCTCCTGCTCCAGCTTGTCCATCCGGTATGCCTTACAGATGTTCCGGCATATCTTACTTTCCTCTCTGAGACAGTCTTCCATGTAGCCCAAGTTAGCGCCTACTGACGATCTTTGTGCTTACTCTTCCTAGTGCTGGGGTCCTATACACCTGGCTGCCAGGGAAATTTAGCACATAAATTCTAAAGCCTAGCCCTGGCCCTGGCCAGACACTAGATGGTGATGACGGCTCCCAGCCCCCAAGCTGTGGGCAGGACGCCTGGGGGTGGGGGGGGGACACACAGTGGCCCTTCCTCTGTCTCATGTGTAATGGGATAGGAGGTGCGCCACTGCCTCCCAAGGCCTGTTGTCTGAGGTTGGGACTCACTCTGAAAGTTGACTCCTATGTCAGTAAAAGGCCAAAGGTCAGACCTAAGTCTGGGGCACTAAAGGTGAGCTTCTGTGAATCAGGGCCATGTGGGTCTGTCCTTCCCATCAGGCCTGGTAGTGGTCACAGTGCCTTCTGGGGACAGAAAAGCCAAGGTTGCTGAGGAGAGCCATCTGGTCCAGGTTGCTCAGAGGATCTAGAGCAGGCAGCTGGGAAGGGACATAGGGATGGCAGAGGGCGTGGCAGCTGCTTCTCTGTCATCTTTCATTACTACTCCTGAAAGGACCCCTTGCTGAAATTTCCTAGTCATTTGTCCCCTGAGATCTAAATCCTACAGATGTCCAGTTCCCCCTTCTGCACTGGGCACTCACTGGTGTTTTATAGATCAAAAGAGGAGACATTTTGCTTACTTTTTTGTTGCCTCTCCACCAAGAAATCGTTTCACCTCTTGGGGGCGATATTGTCCCCAGTGAACCTGAGTGTCTTAGGGCTCACAGCCAGAAGCAGAGGTTATCAGTTCTTAGATCCTGGGGCAGGAAGAGCCAGAGGGGCTAGAGGACAGATTCCTGGTACCCAGTGATCCAAACCTGAGCTAAGGACGAGTCCCTGGGAGTTTCTCCTCAGCCATCATCCCCTGGCCCGGTTTTCCAAGTAGGGTCTCAGACAGATACAGTAGGTGGACCAGGATGCTCTGCCCTACAACACCAGCGTTTAAGCCGTGGGAGTCATCCCGGTTTGTAGCAACACCCAGGCCAGAGGCAGAGTGGTGTACGGGGCCTCCTGAGCCCCAGCTGTGCCTTGTGGCTCCATGCTTGTGTTTCTCCAACTCCTTGCCTGGTAAAGGGGGACTGAGCAGAAGAAGGTATGACAGACACGCAGAGGAGCCACAGAAAGCCAGGAGGTCACTCATGTGGATAGAGCTGGATCCTGCCGTTTGCAATAGCCCCATGACCCAAGAGCACTGGGAACCCAACCAACATAAGGACATGGGTGGTAAACTGAGTCAGAGAATGAGGAGCAAGCCTGTGTAGATGTAATTCACCACTCTGTAGTTGTTTTTTTTTTTTTTTTTTTTTTTTTGCTGTGGGCCAGGTCCTGCCAATGACTGCCCAGTATTTACAATAACAACCAGGAGCAGGAGGGCTCAGCACATTGCTCTTCAGTATCCTATAGTTGTGTATGCCCCACCCACTGGAGCTGTATCCAAGCCAAGGCACAGAGGCGGGAACAGAGACCTGGGCATCCTCTGAATCCCTGCATCCCCACAGCTCCCTCACAGACCTTCCTCTCTTTTCCTCTTCCTAGAGGGTTAGCCTCTCCTTCTCTCCTTAGATCAAACCTCTAATAAAAGTCTTGAGAAGGAGTAGGGTGTAGCATGCTTGCCCCAGCATTCTTGAAGCCCCAGGATTGATTTCTAGCATCCATCATCTTAGTCCTCAGAAGTGGAGGCAAAAGAATCAGAAGTTCAAAGTCATTGTTGGCTATGTACTGAGGTCAAGGCCAGCCTGGACCAGACGCCCTGGGAATGCACTATCTCCTGGGTCTCTCTCCTATCGTCTGGTACTCACTTTTTAATTCTTATTCTCCAGAGCCCACAGTATTCCTCCCAGACACCTCTCCATAATGCTAAGGAAGTCACTCTGTCTTGGGACTCACTCTGTAGACCAGGCTGGCCTCAAACTCACAGAGATCTGCCTGTCTCTGCCTCCCCATGTTGGAATTAACGGTATGGGACACTACATTCAACCTGCCCAGTGGTCTTCTGATTTACAAGCTCATAAACTCCTGCCTCAGAGCAAAAGTACCTCTGCCAACCCATTTCAGCCCCAGAGCGATGGAGCTGGGGAACTGTGGCCTCTTTCCCATCCTCTTCTGCCAGACAGCGCTGGCCAATGCGTCTTTTGGCTTGGTGCCCTCCTCTGACAGAGTTCCCCTTAGAGGAACAGAGTCTGGGGCTGCAGACATTAATACACACACTCACATTTAAATACACCCCCCCCCCCGCCTACAGGTGTACAGATGCTCACAGCTGCATGCCCAGGTACACATAGAAACACTTTCATGTTGGAACATGCATACATGAGCATATACTACCACCCACTCACCTATCTACATGCCTGCACACACAGGTATACTCTTGCATTCCAATGCTCTAAGAGCACCTTTGTGGTCTCCACGGCCCCAGACTCACACAGGGGGGTGGATGAAGCTGGTCATCTTCTGCACTGATAAGGGAACTGGATGGGGTGGGAACGTCAAGCAGGCTGCAGGGTTCACAAGGTTCATGGATTCCCCTGTCACTGCAGTATACAGACCTTCTTGCTCTGTAAACCTGCCCAGAGAAGCAGGAAGCTTATATTCTATTCCTGGGCAAATGATGGGAAACTGGGGGCCAGGGAGATCTCACTGGGTGCTTGAGCTGGACCTAGAGGTCTCTTCCTTGTGTTTCAGGACATACATTTGTTCCCAGACAGCTTGGTGGCCATTCTTCCTTCTTAGATTTTAATTGTCATCACCTCAAACAAAGATGGAGATAAGGGAGGCCTGCACTCTTTCATTTCAGGGTGGGGCAAGCCTTCTCGTCATCATCATCATCAAGGAATCTTTGTACTGCAGCAAGAGATCTTTTTTATATTTCCATGGTTTTAGCCCTTATGGCCTCTTTCCTTTCCTTCTTTTTGTCTTTGAGACAGAATCTTACTCTTGAGCCCATGCTAACCTGAAATTCTCTATGTAACCCAGGTGAGCTTGAACTCAAGGCAATCCTTCTGCCTCAACCCCTTCCCTAAAGTGTTGGGATTATAAACAGGAGCCACAATGTCAGGCTCTATCCTTACTCTTGTGAATGCAAGCCTCTTCTCTGCTGCATTGTGTGAGAGGTGCCCTGCTTATTCTGAGGTGGCCCTCCAACCACTTCAAGCCCTAAGGCTTGATTGGGATAGGGCTGTCCAGCCCATCTCCTTTGCCCATAGCCACTATAGTTTGAGGTCACTTGTCCTGCTGTTCTGATGAGTTTACAGCAGTACTTACTGAAGGCCTGCCACCCAGCAGGCCAGATGTTGCAAAGACAGTCACCTCCAGTTTATGCTGCCTTAGTCTCAATGTCCACTTGGCTTAGCCTGTTTCCAGCAGCTCAATTGTTACTAAGGATGTTAGGCCTTGGTGGAGTTGTTTTCTGATACTCGTGTGTGTGTGTGTGTGTGTGTGTGTGTGTGTGTGTGTTTCAGAACTCATCCAAAGTCACTTACGATTAACCGCATGAGATACAGCTGGTAATGGTAGTGGTAAGTTTAATGATGATGGTGTGGTGGTGGTGGTGATACTAAGGAGGTAATAATGGTGACAATAATGTTTTGGTTTTAATGATGATGTCTGGTGGTCATGGTGATGATGGTGGTATAAAGATGATAATGATGATGATGTTGATTGGGTGGTGAAATAATGTTGATGAAAGAGAGGCTATGGTGACGATGTAGTGGAGGTGATAATGAGGATGAGGATAATGCTGATGGACCATGAGGATGCTGTAGTGGTGATGATGTAGTGAAGGTGGCAGTGGTAATGATGATTGCAAGGATGTTGATGCTGGTGGTGCTAGTGGAGTAGAGGTGATAGTAATGATGACGATGGAATGATGGAGGTGATGATGATGGAGTAGAGGAGGTAGCAATAATGAAAACGATAATGTAGTGAGGCTGCTGCTGCTGCTGCTAATGGAGTGATAATGATGGAGTAGACGTGATAGCATTGATGATGATAATGATAATTAGGTGGAGGTGGTGGTGATGATTAAGACAGTCTGTGACAGTGATGTAGATGATGTGCAGGGTACAGAGACAACTTAAGAAGCAAACCCCCAATCTGCTTTTCCACATCCCCCTCCAGCCTGACTCTAAGCTAACACCTTACCATCTTACCCAAGTAAAAACCAGGGAGGTAAAGAGATTGGTGGCTTGATCTTAATTTAGGGACAGCTGACCCTAAAGGAACCATTTAATCTTCCTTGAGGCCTGAGTACCTGCGTCATCTGGATTGGAGAGAGGAGAACCGAGGAGACCCTAGAATAAACCCTGGATCCTCTGTTAAGGGCCACAGCTTCCGAGCACATGATAAACGTGGGCCACCACACCTGGAGGACAGTGCCCAGTCTGTAAAGAGACAAGGATCTGGATGTGAGAAAATCCTGGCTGGGGACTGTCTGCCGTCAGAGTGGTTGCAAGGGTGCAGGCAGGCCCCTGACACATGAGAAGTCTTCATCTGGTTAAACACGGCAAGTTCCTTGTCCTTAGAACATTTAGGCTATGATGAGGATGGTGTATATGAACATGGCATATCGTTGAGGATTTGAACACTAAAATTATGGATATGGCATCTTAAGGAATGTGTGTATATGTGTGTATATCTAGACCCCATTGATAGGGCTTCTGTGGGGTTCTGTTTTCCCGGTTTGTAAAGTTTAGGAGATTACTATCTGTACCTTTGTTTCTTCATTTATGAAATGGAAAGAATGGTGTCTACTTCTTAGGGTTCCAGAATTAAATGAGTTACTATTCAGAAAGTACTTGGATCAATGTCTGGCACTATGGGACCTTGTGAACTAGCCATGGCAGAAGTTGTAGATATGATAGTTTTCCTAAGTGTGGAGAGAGACCACTGTGCACCCACTTACAAAATGTGCTATCACAGTGACCATCCTTTAACGTGTACACTACCGTGAAGTAGTTTATGGCGCTGTCCACGTGATTACATTTGTCATTTCCACCAAGCTTACTGTGCTGGAATACACATGCACTGTAATGCCTGTGCAGACATCTGCATGAGGAAAAACCGAGAGGAGGAAGTTACGGAGGGATTGCTCTGCACTGAGGCTTTTCATTAGGCTGTACCACCACAGTGCGTTCGGTGGAGGCGGGTGGAGGGGGTTAAGAGCAGAGGGCAGATGGGTTCACACTGGCCCCAGGGTAGGAGGAAGCCCACCCCACAGTCCTGGCTCCACTTGTATGTCTGAACAAGGCTACAGTGTGGGGGAGGAACTGCAGACATGCTGGGTCTACAGAGCAGAGCGTGTTGAAGGGTTGGGCAATAATAGCGGACCTGACCATATATGAAGCTCTGGGGAACTTTGCTCCAGCATGAAGATTTGATAGTGCTCCAGGCCCTGAGAGGGCAAATGTGCGCTATGGAGAGAGGAGATTGTGTGGGTGCTGAGTAGAGAGGAAATGGGGAGCCTCTGTGGTGATGTGAGGCCTTTGACTTGACCTCCTTGTTGTGGAGAGGGTGGACCAGAAAAACCATAAAGTCCTGTGTCCTGAGAGCCGTCTCCAGGGCTCGCCCTGTGGATGGGCAAACAAGAAATCGCTGAGGAATTGGGGAAAGTACTGAGTGAGAACAAGGGAATGGCTTTGGGCCTTGCCCCCCCAGAAGAATGCTGGAGACCCCTTGTGGGCAGTTTTTGTCAGTTTGACATAAGCAACAGTCACCTGGTTAGAGGGGACCTCATTTGAGGAAATTCCTCCATCAGACTGGCCTTTGGGTGTGTGTGTGTGTTGTGTGTGTGTGTGTGTGTGTCATCATCTTGATTAATAATCGATGTGGGAGGGCCCAGCCCACTGTGGGCGGTGCTACCTCTGGGCACATGGTCCTGCACTGTCTAAGAAAAAACAAACTGAGTAAGCTAGGAAAGGGTGCCAGGAACATCCCTCCTCCGTGGTCTCTGCTTCAGTCCCTTCCCTCAGTCCCTGCTTTGAGTCACTGCCTTTGCGTCTCTTAGTAATGAGCTGTCCCAGAAGTGCACGAAGCAAAACCCTCTCCTCCCCACGTTGCTTTGGGTGGCACTGTCATGGCTGCAGAGAATGCACTAGAACAGGACACCGGTGGCCCGGAGTTTGGGGACTTGGGGAGTGCGGAAGGGCCAGGGTGGGACTTGGCATAATGACCACTGTGGGTGTGGCCACCTGAGAGAACAGGAGCCTGGTGACATGGAGGTCTGGATGGGGTATCAGTAAGAGTCTGACTGGAGAGATGTGGCTGCAACCACTCCCTGTACGCAGCAGGCCACGGTGACTGAAGCCCAGCCCGGTTCCCTCCCCCATGGAAGTCTCGGCCCTGAGCCCATTTTGAGACTCTCTGAGAAGCCTGTCCGTAAATCTCAGCCATTGAGTAGAATGTGTAGATCAGAAGATGCGGCTCCCTGTAGAAACACCCAGGTGGGCAGAGGGTGTATGGCAGGACATCTGTGCTGGCCTGGCTTTTGGGGAGGTGAGTTATCTCAGGCCTGGCCACCCTGCTCCTCTGTCACTCGGCAGTCAGGCCAGTATTTACTGTATATTGGTTTTTTAAATTGCAGCACCACATCGATCCCTCTTTTGGGGCCAGTCCGCATTCTCTGTGCCCCTCTCTCTCAGCCTCCCTCCATACTGCTGCATCTTTCTCCATCCTGGCCCTCTCAAATGGCTTTTAATGCAGGTCATTCTCTCCATCATATCCTGTTACCCATGGCACGTGCTTATATTACTGTTTATTAGCACACACATTACATCCTCTCCTGTCCCTGTGTGAGGCCCCTTTTCATGTTAAAGCTGTACCTGTGGCTTGTGGCTTGGATAATCTCCTCTGGACCCCATGCCAGGGAGGAAATATGGCATTGTCTCCATTTAAACGTGAAGAAATAAGCACTCGGAGAGGCTAATGGAGTGACCAGGTCATGCTTGGATTATAGTATGTCATAATTGTGGCTTCTGGTCATCAGAGCTCTGTGTGAGCCCAGCACTGCAATACAAGCTCTCTCTCCTCCCCTCCCCCCCCTCTCTCTCTCTCTGTGTGTGTGTGTGTGTGTGTGTGTGTGTGGTGTAGAGCAAAGGAAGCCCCCAGGGGCCAGCTTCTTTGTTCACTGATGCCTCTTGCTTGCCTGGAGCTCACCAAGCAGGCAAACTGGCTGTCCAGCAAACTCCACAAGTCGGCCTGCCTCTGCCTCCCTGGTACTGTTGTAGGCATTGAACCCAGGTCCTCATGTTTGTAGGGCAAGCACTTTGCTTACTGACTGAGCCATCTCCCCAACCCTAACGTTACTCTCATTGATTCTGTGGGACGGGTCCTATCAGTTTGTTTCACTGGGACAGCCAGAGCGGTTAAGTGGTTTTAATTCACACAGCGAGTAAGATGGCGGAGCTTGGATTCAACCCCAAAAACCTGCTCCTCTTCCACACTCTCAACCACTATTGTCCCAGATTGTGATTCAAGGATGGGCTAGGGACACCAGGACCTTGGTTCACTTGGATTTCAGGACCAGAAGAATGTGACTAGGGCTTCCTAGTCACTAGAAGCTTGGACTCCAACCTCAGCAGTTCTGCCTAAGAGCTGTGGTTTGGGGCATTTCTCACACTGACCGCATCTCCCTTTGTAATCTGGTTAACACCAGTCCTAATTCCAGAGAACTGTGCTGACGACTGAGTCAGTGAAGAGTCACAGCAGGCTGCAGGTCCTGGAATGAGCGTGAGGTATCGTCATTTGCCACGCCCTTTCCTTTGCAAGAGACACAGCTGGTGTGTAGATATGGGACCTCAGGCTCAAAGACAGTCTGTCGGACTTGGGGGTTCCCAGAAGCAAGACCCGCAGTTTTAAAAATAGGAGGGATGGATGAGGGGGAGGGAGGGAGGGGGCTGGTCACCAGATAACATAGCAAGCAAGCAACTGAGCCCTGTGTTCGTTACTGTTCTCTGGGCTGGAAGCAAATAAAAGCCTATCAGGAAGCAACTGAAGGGAGGAACGGGTTGTGGTGTCTCAGTTTGAAGGAATACAACCCATCGTAGTGGGGAAGGCATGGTGGGGCGAAGGTGAGCGAGGCCGCTGGTCGCATGGCTTCCACAGTCAGGGCCAGAGAGAGATGGATGCTGGTACCTGCTCACTTTCATTCACTCCAGGACCGCAGCCCACCCCACAGTGCCACCTGTAGGTGGGTTTTAGTTCTTATTATTTATTTGTGGTGGGTTTACCCCACCTAGAAACCCCTCACAGACATTCCCCAGTGCTGTCTCCTCGGTGTCTCCAGATCTTGGTGTCCCCTTGTGTCCAAGGCCAACTACTATGCCATTCACTGTTGGGGACATCTGTGGGGACATTGACTCTCTTAGTGCTTGTGTATGTGTGTGGAGCCTGGTAAGTTAGAGCAATGTTACTGTATTGTGTGCATGTGCGTGTGCGTGTGTGTGTGTGCATGCGTGTGTGCGTGTGTGTGTGTGTGTGTGTGATGTTACTGTATCTTGGCCTCACAATAGCCGTTAGTATTACCGTATTACCCAAAAGGTAAGTAAAAAGGAACTGAAACACACAGAGGTAAGGTCCAGGCTGGAGTCAGTGAGCGGTGGCTGCAGTAGGCTTGGAGCCCCCGAGTCCTGACCACTGTGGAACATTCTCCAGGCCCCTCGTCACAGCTCCCCGCTTCAGTGCATATAGCCTCAGTCTTCATCCCATTTTTGGGGAGTCAGGATCCACAGGCGCTTTCATCCATATCGGGAAAAGAAGAGATGCAAAGGTCAGCAGGGTCCTGTGCGTTTGCTGTGTCACACAGCTTGCAGCTCAGTGAGATCGGAGCATCCGATCTCACCTGGTACCTCACGTGTGTTCTGCGCCTGTTGCCGTGTATGATAACGGGTCAGGCTCCATTACCTCCGGTCTGCGCAGGGGGAAGGCCTCAGTCTTCCCAGGCCAGAAACCTGGTGGGCAGGCCAGATGGGCCAGGCAGGGACCTTGGCTCCTGCACTTCATTTGATGGAGTTGTTACTGTCTGATTCTTCCCCAGCAGGGGGAGGAGGCATGCCAGCCCTCCTGCTGGCTGCACATCTGCTGATGATAGAAACCCAGTGGGCTCCAAACCGGGTTCTCAGTGGACATGGTTCCCTCCTACCCCAGCTGTGGCTGGAAGCTGGGCTGGCTGCATTTTCCTGGTCAGACAGCACAGGCTGTTGATGCCCGGCTTGCTTCTAGGGCAGCTGAATAAAAGAGTTAGGAAGGACGATGACAAGAGTCTATAAATTCTGAATAATGTTCAGAAGAGCAGCCCGGGCCCCAGGACCCATAAAATCCATCCAGCCTCTCGGTCGGGGTGATTAATGGATCCTTCTTCTGCCACCCAGCCTCTCCCTTGGAAGAAAACTTTCTCATTTTAACTTCTAAACAGTCTCACAATCCCTTGTGGGACATGTGGTCCTGGGGTCTTTTGTAGGGAAGGACCACCCCCCACGGAACAGGTGAGGACACTAAGGCACAGAGTGGGTCTATGATCTGGACAGTAGCCCTGGTTCCTTGATGTTCCAGGAAGCTCCCTCCCATCAATGCACCTATTGGTAAGCACTTACCATGTGCTGCCCCTGAGTTCTGATCACACCACCTTGGGGCTCCTTTGGTCCTCGTTCCTCTGTGAGACAACCGTTTTGTTACTGTTCTGGTTGCTATGGTACACTGTTAGGAACGGGTCTAGGGAATCCCTCAAGATCACACAGCTGAGCCAGGCTTTGACCCTGTGAAGTTAGCAAACGGTATGGGCAGCAGGCTTAATTAGGACATATGAAACACAAGTCCTATACAGAAGGCTCAGGCAATGTGGTGTAAGAGGGGGTGGAGCAAGTGTAGGAGCCTGAGGACCGTGAGTAATGCTATCTTCTAGATGTGACAGGATTGCTACAATCCATGGAATCACAGCAATATGGTTTCTCCCACAAGACCCGGGTAAGACCATGGCAGTCAAACATGCCAACATGGATAGGGAAAAATTTTACAAGGCCCACCCCAAATGAAGGACTGTAGGTAGTTAGTGGCTATCAAAGGAGGGAAAACCAGATTTCTCTAGGGATAAAGCTCCCGATAGGCTTCATATTCTAAACATATGTCCAGCCCTAAAAACATGTCCATATGGCTAACACTAAATGGACTCTGAAGGTTGTATGTATGTATGTATGTAATTTTTGTTATTGTATGTATGTATATGTATATATAATTTTGTTATTATTTTTGCTTTATACATAACATATAAATAATACATAAAATAATAATAGAAGTAGAGGTCGTGAATTGAAGATGGGGTGGGAGACACAAGAGGAATTGGAGGGTGGAAGCGATGTAAATTCAGTACTAATGTATGAAATGCTCAAAGATTAGGATTTAAATGAAAAAATATGTGTGAGCAGAATGCCCCACGGCAGGGGAGGGAAGCTGCTGCTCTAGGGTGCTGGCTTTAGCCTGCTTCTTCCCAGTAGACAGTGGGTCACCTAGTCTGGCTCTCTGTGGTCTGCAGCTTCAGCACTTCTAAAGAAAGGCGGCCATCCAGGAGCAAGAAGGGCAGGTAGAGTCTTCGAGAAGTGTCACAGAAAGAGATCAGGGCAGGAGTCTCCCTTCAGGGAGCTCATCTCTGCTCAGACTCCAACTGGCATGTGACCGGTGTCCTCCTTAGAACCTCCTTCCTGTCGCCCGCCTTCCTCTCATGTGGCTGGGTTAGCAGTGTGAGTAGCAAATGGCTGGCATACTGTGTGTATCAAATCTCTGGGACGGGGCCCTGCCCCTCAGCTCCCTGTCAGAGGCAGGATGAATACAGTGACCACACTGCCCGCTGGGCACTACGGCTGCTGGAAACATCCACGGAAGTGCCGGGAATCCTGGGAGTTTGCTATTTCTGCCAGGCTGGTTCCTCTCCATCCCTGCTGCCCTGTTAGGTGGGTTTTGGCCTCTGTGGTTTATCTGCAGCTGAGCATGGCTGTCCCATCAGAGGGGAGTTTGGAGGGGAGGCTCAGGGCCCAGCGGGGGGCAAGAGGGCTCTGCCGATGGTGAGGTGGTCAGGGGACAGCCCCCCTGCTTCTTTGTGTGCTCTGTGTCCCCTCCCCCTCCTCCATCCAGGGCTTGCTGCTTCCTAGAATACATCTCCCATCATGCCCTTTCCTGTCTGTCTCTGGGCCTTTGTGCTCCCTGGGCCCTTTGCCTGGAATTCCCTTTCTCTGCCCTCTGCTTGGCCCTGCCCTACTTTCCCATCCTCCAGGTGTCAGCTTAGACGTTGATGCCCATCTAAGATTGGTTTGCTCACTCTCTCAGAGCCGCTGCCAATAGCACTTTGCATGTTCTCCATATTAGTCCCCTGCTAATTGTATCCCTGAAGCCGCAGAGCCATGCAAGGCGGAAGGACCAGGGGAGCACATGCATGTTTCTCAACTCTTCCTGGGCAGGATAGGGGATCCTAGTCCCTCCCATAGAGCTGCGGTTTGGGTTAAATGAGTTAATATATGGAAGGCACTTAAAACAGTGTCTGGTATATGGCAGGTTCTCAACAAACATTAGCTACCGTTATTATTTTTATATCCAGTGCTTAGAATAGTGCCCAGCTCAATAAATATTTGATGATTGGTTGAGACACCTGGGGCTGAGTCTTGAGAGGAGCTGAATAAGGCTGGTGAGAGGGAGAACAGTGGCTCGGCATGCCGGAGTCACCTACGGGCTTGAAAAGTCACTGGGCCCTACGTTCTGCTCCCAAGAGAGTCTAACTTCATCAGGCTGGGTGTTGCTTGGCTGTAGGAATTTTAGAGTCTCTTTGGGGCTCCGATGTTAACATTGAGAACTACAGAGGAGGGCCAGCAGGGGTCCGTGTCCCAAGGACAGAGTGTGCTCTGGCAGCTTTTCTGGGAGAAAAGGGATCTATGGGGGAGAGTGGGAAGTTGGGCCCCTGTGCAGGGCCGAGGTAACAGGCCAAGTGGAAGTTTGTGTCAGACAACAGGACTCATAGCATCTTCCACAAAGGGTGGGACAGTTTTCTTTTGGCAACACAACCTTGTTAGTCCCAGCTTAAAATCCTTCTCTGCTACCCAATGGCATCTTAGCTAAGATCTTTGGCATGGCATGTAGGGCCTTCCTGGTGGAGATGCTAGGGGTTAGAGTGCAAAAGACGTTCCACGCAGTGACAGCAATTCCAGACTAGGCTGGTGCAGGGAGGATGGAATGACCCCAGTCACAACCAAACTCAAAGTATGTCACCCTGGACTGATGGAAACCTAATTCAGGTCCCGGACATGGAAGGCCACCCAGAGACCCATCTAGGCCCACTTTCTGTCCTGACTTCCCCGTGCTCTCCTAACCCTGAGGTCTAAGAACCCTTTGGGTCCTTTTCTCCCTGCCTCCAAGCTGGTACAGTTTGAAGCTTGCACAGCATCTGGGGGTATCTCTTTCAGCATCAGTTTCTGTATTTCTCCCAGTCCCTGTCAGATAGTTGCTCACACTTGCTGATCCCAAAATCCAGGTTACCAAGTACATGTATCAGAGCTGCCTCAGGCTGGCAGAGTGGCTCTTAACAAAATGACCAGTGTCTTCCCTGATAAAGCATGCGGTCTGCCAGCCCCTGGAGGCGGCTTGCTGCGGTTTAATATGGAACACTTCCCTGGGGCTCATGCCTTTGAACACTTGACCCTCTGCAGGCGGTTCTGCTTTGAGAAGATGAGGACCCTTTCTCAGGCGGGGTCTGGCAGCTTTGAGGTTCTCCATCCCACCCTGTTTCCTGTCCTGGATCTTCTTCCTGATCTGCCCAGATCACACACTCTCCTATTGCCAGCATCTAGGCTCACCCCACTGTTTCTCTCTTAGTAGTTTCTTTTCACAGTGATGAGATAAGGAACTAAAGCATCCAATGGAAGAGGCCTTCAACCTGGTCCTGCTGCTTACTTGCTGGGTGGCTATGGGCATCCTTTGACTTCCCTGTGCCTTAGTTCCTACCATGGTTAGCTTGAATTGTCAGCCTGGGGCAAACTAGAATCACACTGGAAGATAGTCTCAATGGAAGACTTTACATTGGCCCGATATGTGGGGATTGTCGCAAGCAAGCTAATCCAAGTGGGAAGACTCAGCCCACTGTGAGCGTCACCACTCCCTAGGCACTGGAGAAATAGAGCTGAGCACAGGCTAACACTCAGGTGAGAGCAAATGCATTGGTTTCTGCTCCGGCTGTGAGGGTCTAGCTGCTTAGAGCTCCTCTGTGTGCTGTGATGGGCTGTAACCTGGGATTGCATGCTGAGACAGATCTCTTTCTCCCCTAAGATGCTTTTTGTCATGGTTTTTTTTTTTTTTAAATCACAACAACAGAAATGGAAATAGGACAGTGCTGTTGTCTGTGGGAGAAGAGGCAGAAGCTCAGAGTCATTTGACCCTTGCACTTGCAGGGTATGGAGCAGCTACAGCTAAGTGCTTAGCCTCCTGGCACAGAACAGTTGCAAGACCCATGGACACAGGCCAACTCCAACTTCCCAGGCAGATTCTGAGAGAGGAGATTTATATAGCCAAATCACAACCCTTGAGTCCCAACCCAACTGTGGGAGGGTGTGTGAACTGCTTTCCTAAGAAGGCTAGGCCATGCTAGGCCAAGGCCAAGATCACAGAGAGGGTTAAGATTTGACTGACACTGTTACGGGCTTACATTTCTCTGATGTGGGAGCCTGCTGATTTGAGGGGCCTCCAGCGGTGGGCCTTGGGCTTCACACCTTCTGCTAGATCGGTGTGGCAAGCTATTGTGCATCCATTTTCCACATTTCTTTTTGCGTGTGCAGATATGTTCATGCATGTGTGAGAGCACAAATGTCAGGGCATGGGTGTGTATATCAGAGGATAGCTTGAGGGACTGTTCTCTCTCTCCACCACATGGGTTCTGGAACACACATTAGGTCAACAGGCCTTGCAGCAGGGACCTTTACTCCAAGAGCCATCTTGCTAGCTTTTGTGAGAAGAGTGATACTCCCTCCAGCTACAGGTCAAGATTCTGTTTTAGGATTAAAGGAAACTGCAAATTTCACATCAGGTTTCTCGAAGCTTCTCTTTGAACACACAGATGCTAGGTTATGTGTTTCTATCTCAGGCAGAGCTTTGACCCAGGTCTGCCCAGTGCCATCACAAAATCATACACATGGTGGTAATGCTTCAGAGACTGAGGAGGTGTGGCACTGTGCAGTGCTGATGGTGGAAATGGGTGTCAAGGTCATATCTAGGTTATCTTAGAGTGGAGACACCTGTGATAGTCATTCTACAGAGTAGGTTCCTGTAGGTTGTTGAGGTCATAGTATATCATGACATCCTGGTGGTACAGGTGATAGAGGTAACTACAAGTACTAGTGTAAGGTGGTTCTGCCCATTCTGGTGGTGAAGGTGACTGTTATGGTCATAGTTTAGGGTGGGGTTGTGTTTCACTGATGGAGCAGATGACTGTACAGTCAAGGTATAGCCTAAGGCACCAACTGTGCTGATGGAGGGGATGCCTATAGTGGTCATGGTGTATGATAAGGCTCTGATTGCACTGATCATGGAAATAGACCATAAGCTGGGTTTCTACCTGTGGGGCAAAGATGGCTGTTGCAATCCTGGTATAAGATGGAATTCTGATTGCATGAGATCTCGAAGATGGCTGTCCTGGCCATGATGTAAGGTTGTTGATGATTAAGTGGCTATTATGATTAGAGTTAGGATAGGACTTTGATTGCATCAATGGAGGAGTTGACAGTGGGCCTGGCTTCTAATTGAATTGATGGTCGGGACAGCTGTACTTTCATGGGGCAAGGTGGGGTTCTGCTGCCACTAATGGTGGAGGTTGCTATGTGGTCACGGTGCATGGTGTGTGTCTTTGGGGTAACCAGGTGAGGACATGAACTGGCAGGTGGTGTCCATGGTAACCACAGGGATGGTGAGGGCAGGGAAGGCTTTGAGGACAAGGCTGGAGATTATGCGGGGATTGTTGCTCCCTGATTTCTATTCTTGTTTCTTGATGTTCTGGGAGATGAGGCAGCTTGTGACATGCTTCCGGGCTCATGGCAGATGCCTTGTGCCCAGAGGGGGAGGCTGCCATGAAGGACTCTGCTGCTTCCACCCCGGCCTTTGCTTCTACCCAGCACCAGCACAGACTCAAAGGAGGGGGTTTTTAACAAGCGACAGGTGATGTCCAGCCCAAAGGAACCTCCTAAAACACTGTTGTCCCAAAGGCTTTGCATCATGATAAATGACTAGATTGACAGGAAGTCTTGGCAGCTCTGGCTTGCTGCACTTCCTCTCCATGAGAAGCAAGGACCCTAGAGGGAAACCCCGCCCGGAGAGCTCCTTGGCTTGGGATCTGCCCCTATTGCTGCTCAAGAGGGAAAGAGAGAGAGGTGGGGGGGGGACACCAAACAGAGAGATGAGGCAAGCACACCTCAGTGGATATTCTGTAGGCATGAGGGGAGCCCACCTGCCTGCTAAAGGCAACTCCCAGAAGACATGGGTGGGACCAAAAAACAGGTGGTGGGTAGGCGCCACGTAGCAAACCCTGGAAGCAGATCTTAATGAGATGTCCTTATGGCTTCCTCTTACACACACACACACACACACACACACACACACATACACAGGACAGGCAATCTCAAACTCAGCACCTGGGAGGACATGGTCAGGGGCAAGCCCACATCTGACCTATTGGGATTAATGGTCTGTGTGTGTGTGTGTGTGTGTGTGTGTGTGTGTGTGTGTGCACTCACGCACATGCCTTGGTAGGCACAATGGAGGTTTTCTAGTTGGTCTCTTAGGGAAGCCTCTATCTTCAAGCAGTGACAGAAATAGACCTAGAGTGTTTGTAGAGGCTTCTGTATCTGGTTACTATGAGAATGCTGGCAGGACCACAGCCCTTATGCCCCCTGCTTCTCCAGTGGCCACGGGTTCCTCAGGCTTCAAGAGCAGCACAGGAGACCCTATAAGTCTCTGACCCTGACTGTGACCACCAGGGGCTGGTAAAAATAGCTTCCTCTTCGTTCTAGCTAGACCTTGTTTCCACTTGTGGATATAAACTGGTAATACTCTTCTCTCTCCTTGTTTCATTCTCTGCCCTTGCCTGCCCCTGCCCTATTCACCCGACCAGTTCTGCCCAAAGCATCAGCATAGATATGGGCAAAATGATATTGGCTATATGAAACCATGGTGATTGGAGGGTAGATCACGGTGTGGTCAGTGTCAATCAAGGGTCTTTGTCTTTGACTGAGAGACCACTTTCAAATCTCTGGGATTTACTCGATTGGTGTAGTGTTTGCCTTGCAAATATGAGGACCTGAATTTGATCCCCAAGATTCCAAGAGGCAAAAGGCAGATTTGGTAGCGCAGACTTGTAATTTAAGAGTAGGGAGGCGGAGACAGGAGGGTCCCGGGGGTTTGCTGGCCAGCTAGCCTAGCCTGACTCAAGAGAGTTTCCAGGTCAGCTAGAGGCGCTGTCTCAAGAGAGTGGTGGCGCCAGGGTGGTACCTGAGGAATGACACTCAAGTTAGTCCTCTGGCCTCCACATATACCTGCATGCTTATGCACAGGCATCTGCACACACGTGGGCACCACACATTCAAGAACACATATACACAAACATATGCATGGAAACTCAAGCCATACATATAATATTTACAAATCCCTAAGCACGTTAATGGAAAGAAGAGTCTGTGAGCAGGATCCTTGCAAACAGCAGTATCTTAGTTCTGAGTTCTACTGCCTTGTCCTGACCTTTCGGCATGTCTCAGGGTCACTAACGGGGCATAGGCCATGGTATGATAAGCTCTGCTTGGAGATGCTGGACAGATCCACTGGACTGGCTGTGGGACAGCCTGTCTCTTCCATCTTGGGTCAGGGGGAAAGTTTCCTTTTCTGGGTGAACCGTCATCTCCATTGATGCAGTGTTACTAATGCAGAGTCTCCACCCATGGAAGTAGGGCATCGGCCCTCCCTGCCATCGGTTTCCTTGAAGCTGCCACCCACTATTTCTAAATGGCTCACCCCTTACCCCTCTACCAGGAATGATGACTCAAGCCTTGAAGACTCTGGGCTCAGTCTCAGGAAGAGCCCATGGGACTTAAAGTGCTGGCTCTCTGAAAGGGTGAGCAACACCGTGGCTCAGGTGACTGGGTAGAGTGGTGTCTATAAGGGATCGGATGCTGGGAGCTTGTGGGTGCAGAGAATGCCCAGGCTGCGACGCCTTCAACTCAGACACTAACTCAGCAACCTTGGCGTGTCCTATGCTATGAGGAATCTCAAAACCACAGAGTTTTGCCACAAAGCTAATGTTTAAAGAGTTTCCTCTAAGGAGATTTTCCAATGCAGGGGTGAGGGGAAAAGGTTCTTATTCTCTAGGAGCTGGTAGTCTGGGAGAGAGTAAGATTGGGGACTTATGGCCTTTGGAGGATGGAGGAGGGCCTGAGAGACAGAGAGGATGAAGAAGGCCCATCTACACAGCTGCTTGCACGTGCAGCGTTAGGGAGGACAGTAGTGAAGGATACATAATGATTTTTGTACAAGACCAGGGGTAGGAGTAGGGAATCTGCAGTGTCAGAAGGGCAGGTAAATGCCTCCCAGTATGAGGAATGGTGTGAGCAGAGAAGGATCAGTCAACCCAGGAAGGGATGAGGAGGACAAGTGTGAAAGAGTGCATTTGGTTTTACACACACACACACACACACACACACACAGAGAGAGACATGCCATGCCCACATGCACACACACACACACACACAGAGAGAGAGAGAGAGAGAGAGAGAGAGAGAGAGAGAGAGAGAGGAGAGGAGAGGAGAGGAGGACATGCTATGCCCACATGCATACACACACACACACACACAGAGAGAGAGAGAGAGAGAGAGAGAGAGAGAGAGGAGAGAGGGACATGCCATGCCCACATGCATACACACACACACACACACACACACACACACACACACACACACACACACTGCTAGTACCTTCTGGGACCTTTGCTCTTTCAGTCAGGGTGGAAAGCCAGTTATGTATTATCAGGGGATTAGCTGGGCCCAGGGAGTCGCCTCCCCTACATTAAGCTGCAACCAGGCTTCTCTACTGGCTATTGTGGCCTTGGGAGTCTCTGTCTGATCAGATCTGAAACAGCCTAGTGGCTGGGGATTCCAAGTGGCAGGGCATCACTTCCCCCACCCAGGATCCGCTCTAGATGGGATTTACGGCAGCAGGAGTGATAAACTAAACTCCAAATAATGTCTCAAGCAGTGGCATCTGGCTATGGGCTGAGAGCTGCTGCCCATAATGGCTTCACTTAGGAGTCCTGATTTACAGAGTCTCAGGAAGCCTCCAGCCTGGCTCTTTGCAGGAGAGCACTTACAGGACGACCCCTCTCCACCAAGGCAGCGACTCCTCTGCTAGGAAAATGCAGAAAACACAATAGCACCTCTGCACCCCACTCACCCCAGACCCTCCTTCCCATGACCCTCCCCTCAGACATGATCTGTTGAACGGTTTACATGTCATTCACCTGGTAACGCTTCCAGAGGCATTGAAGGACAGAATTTTACAACCGTTTAATGATTCCTATGTCAAGCCAGCCCTTTCTTCCTCTCCCAGGCTCCTACCTCCAGGCCCTAGGCCCCTCCCTGCCCTCCCTTCTCCCTCTTCCTCTGACCCATGCTCACCCTCAGCTTACTGACTGGAAAGGCTGGAGAGTGACAGCGTAACATGGCCCAGCTACCCCTCCCCTTCCATCTCCAGATCTCAGCCACAGTGTCAGATCTCCGCAAGCCTGAAGTTTTTAGGACCGTGCTGAAGACCGCCCACAAACCAGAAAGGAAAGCCCACCAGCCCCTTCACCTGCCTCAGAGATGCATGCATCCCTAAGAACCAGAGTCCTGTCTACTGCCCTGTGGGGACTTAGGGTATGGATACAACTGCCGAGTTCCCCAGGAATAGTGGCCGGGGCTAGAGGAGACTGTCTGAAAGCTTTCCTGGTGTCATCCTCCTCCCTTGATGCTGTGACAAAATGCCTTGATGAAAGTAAAGGAGAAAAGGGTTACTTGGCTCATAATTCTAGATTGTAGCCCATCACTGGGGATCATCACAGTGGTAGGAATTAACCAACTAGGTCACACCATAGCCATAGTCAAGAGCTGAAAGCAACGAATGTATGTCATCTTGCTTTCTCCACTCGATAGAGCTCAGATTCCCTTGTAGGGAATGCTGTTACCCACAGTGGGCTGGTCTCCCCACCTAACACCATGAAGACAATCCCTTCTGGACATGTCCACGGGCCAACCTGTTCTAATAATTCCTCACTGAGCTCTCTCCCCAAGGGAGTCTGGGTTACAGCTTTGACAACTAAAGCTAACCAAAACTGGGGTCCCAGAAACCACAGGTGTAAATATCAAAATGCTTCCAAGTGGGAGGTTCCTTTCCCCCTCTCCATGAACAGTCAGGGGGTATCCACAGACACCTGTCACAGGGCTTCACTCCTCTTGGCTGGGTAAATTCTTCCCCAAATTCGAAAATGACCTAACAACACAACTCTTGGGAGTCCTACTGGACATGTCCTCCATGCCAGGGAGCAACATGGCCGCCAATGAGTCATCAACATTGTAGACGGGGACATAACCAAGCACCAAGCCTAGAAAGTCTTAGGAGTCAGCTGCTGCTGGCAACCTCATCTAGGGCTGGGGGAGCAGCTCTCATCCAGCATGCATAAGGGTGTAGGTTCAATCCCCAACACCGCATTTACAAAATCAGCCTCGTTTAAAAGAAAAGGTACAGAAAGGCCAGGGAGCTTGCCCACAGCTGCACAGCAGTGTGGACTTGCACACTTACCCAAGGTACAGAAGCATCCTTGAGCCTGCAGGTTCTACTATCTCCCTGCTCCTGCATTTGTTTTGGGAGGGCATCACAGTCCAATCCTCACCACTCTGCTACCCCAACCTAGCTTCATACTACATCCTCCTTGGTATTTGAAAGCCTTTGGGGTTTTAGGGCTCTACACTGAGACTTGTACTCAGGATGGCTGGGCCCCTGAGGACTACAGAAGTGCTGGATAACCACCAAGTAGAGGGGAGCCCAGGAAGCCCAGCTGATGCTTCCAGCTCTTCCCAGCTGCTCCTCATCCTAGTTTCGAGTTTATGGCTATGAGGTCAACTCTAGAGCCGCCACCAGGAGGGTGCATGACTTCCCAGGAGGCTTTGGTGGAGTCTGAGGAGAGTAAGCAGCTGATGTGCAGTTCAAAGTAGCTGGAACACAGCAGGTGTGTCTGGAATGGAACCCCATACTCATTCTACTGCTGCCAGAGAATTGCCCTGGTCTTGGGTAGGCCTCTTATTTGGATGCTCGCTGACTTAGAAAATCAGCAGGAAAAAAAAAAAACCCTTTACTGTGTGAGCCACTTGGCAGTAAGTAGGTCACACTCTGAAAGCACAAGGTCAAGAGCATGTGTGGGTGGTGTTGGGTCATCCTGAGCCTGTTGGACCAGCATCCCACTGAGCTGTCTGCTCCATGAAGAAGGCTTCCTCTGTGGCAGAGATTCCCAGACTTGAGGAAGTTGAAGCTGGCACAGAGCAAATGGAGGGAGGTTGGTGAGTTCGAGGCTCTGGGCCTGAGTCCAACGATGACTCCCCCAAGTCCACTAGCAGTCTTCTGCACCCTGGGTCAGCAGCAGGAGCTTGCTCACTCTGCCCGCCTCTGACTGTGACCCCTCCGGATGGGGCACAGACAGCTCCTGAGTGGCAGCCATCCGCCCCTCTGGATCAATATTTCTGAGGGAAATTTCTTACATCCTGCCTGCTTGTCTCACATGTACAGGGACGGATGGGGGCAGGGGCTACTTCCTCTTACCTTGCTGAGATCATCTCTGGAGAAGAGAGGACACCTCCCCCAACTCCTGTCCCCTCCAGGCCCAGCCTCCAACTCTCCTCAGAGTGACCTTATTTCCCTGGCTTCTTTCTTGGGGAGGTGGAGGGTGAGCAAGCTGAAGTGCAGCCTGCTCTTTCTTCAGCTTGCCCTTGGAGGAATGTTGGGGAGCAGGCAGGAGGGGACCCCAGCTGAGTGCTTAGAGCGCTTTTAATTATACTTGCCTTCTTTAGTGCTGGCAGGGACAATGAGTTACGGTCCCAGGAAAAGGAGAATCCAGGGAAAATGATTTAATTAAGTGTGGAGGGGAGGGCTGAGTTACGGTAGGTGTCAGAGGGAACTTTCCACACCATGCAAGGCAAGGGGCTTTTTAAAAAATTACAATTATAGCTAATTATGCACTGTGTGGAATGCCTTTGTCAGACACGGAAGGGCGCCCTTACCGCCTGCTTTGGCTGCGGAGACCACTGAGCTCGTGGGCTGCTTTACTGTGGGGTGACTTTAAGACAGGAAACTGGCTGGAATGGGGAATGGAGAGGAATAGACATCTCAGTAGGTCAAAGTGAGGACAAGAGGGATTTTGCAGAGCGAAAGAGGAGGAGGGAGAAGGGAGGTTGGAAACCAGGAAGCGTTTGGGGCTTTGGTCCCTCATCTGATCTGGGGCATCAGTTTGCTCATCTGTGCAAGGCAGGGCTCCCTGGAGCGCTAAGTAGTCACTGAGTTCACATCACCTTGAATTAATGGCTGCTGTTATGGAACGAGGCAGCAAAACCAAACAAACAAAAGGTGCCTGTTTCCTTCTGCTCCCCATCAGTGCCAGTTTGTCCGTCAGGAAGTAGCATGCCCCTTTGTCCTTTGACCTAGCTATCTTCATAGCTCTCTATTCATTTAGCTTCCCACACCCAGTCATCCACCTAGCCACTCTCCCACACATTCCCCCCATTCATCAATCCATCCATACATCTCTCTGCCCCATCCATCAACCCAGTCATCCACCTGTCCATCTACCCCACCAGTCTTCCAACCACTACGCCATCCTTTTGTGTATTGGCTCCATTCACCCGTCCACTGACCAACTCATCCCCCCATCCACCCACCACATTCATCACCCACTTGTCCATGCATCTCTTGAGTTCTGGCTTGTTCTTAGGTGGAACCGAGGCAGGGAGGCATAAGCTTAGTTCACTGGGCAGAGATCTCCAGGACTGAGGCAACATCAGAGTCAAGTCCCGGGTGCACTTAGTATGCCTGCTCTTGGGTAAGACTTTCTCTCTTGCTTTAGTATGTCACAGATCTCTTCCACTCTTTGCAGGGTCCTGGGAGGAAGAAGCAGAGGTTTCATTCCCAAACGATAGTAATGGGTCACTCTGGGATGGAGGCTGAGGATGTGAAAGAGGGAATGTCTGTCTGAAGCCATTAAGAGAAGAAGGCCACCACCAGTACTCAGGGCTAGGAGGGTCTGTCCACTGAAGTCTGTGAGAAAAGCAGGATAAGGAAGCAGAAAACCAGAGTTCCAAGCTGCCTTTGCTCCTGCTTCCTAACAGAAAGCTCCACATCCCCGGCCATCTACAGAGTTAAGCATAAACTGGGTGTTCCACAGCCTCCTGTAACTCAGTTCTAAGGCTCAGATGCCCTCTTCTGGCTTCCAAAGGCACCTGGGTGCTTGTGGTGCACACACTCACACACAGATGTACACACATACTCATAAAATAAAAATAAGTAAATCTTTAAATAAACAACCATAGAACACCCTTGCCCTCAGAGGCCTTCTGGTCCAGGACCCAGGGGGGAAATTCCTCTCTTGTTACAAAGTGTCACAAAATTCCCCAAGATGGGTGGTGTGTGAAATCCGACTGTCAGTAGAGTTTTAGGTTTTTGTTCCTTGTGACTCTGTTTTCATCATTACTTTAAGCCTCTGACTATTGTTATATTTATTTTCTCCTGTGTATGTTTTGTTGATTATTTAAAGAACACTGACTGTGCTTATACGCCCACTCCTTTACTTAATAAATCCAGTTACATAGGCTAATATTTACCGTGGCTAAATCTCCTTAAATAGTCAGATGGCAGAAACAGGCTTAGCCACAAGGAGCATCTTTGTCCTAGGGATGCAGGCTAATTAGAAGCCAGAGATGTCAGAGGCAAGAGACATGGGGTTTCTGCCCCCAGTGGGCAGGGGACGGGAGGGGGGGCAGGTGGGAGGGAGGAAGCCCTGCCTCTCAAAGAAAGTATGAGCAGGGTGTGGCATCAGCCCCGGCTGAAGAGAGTCTTCACTTGTTGGATAACTGATGTGTTAAATGCATGGTTTAAAGGATGGAGATGTTAGTGGTGAAGACAAACAAAAATGGAATAAGAAAAAGCCTTTGCAGAATTATTCTAGTTAAGAAAGTCCCACAACAGGAAACAGGAATTCTGTTTGTTTGTTTAAAAGATACTTACAAAGAAAAATGGGAAGAAATATGTAAATAATAAACTAGTTGCTAGGTTAGGGTGTGTTTTTCTTTCCTTTTCAGAAAAATAATTTAATTTTAATTAAGTTAGTGCATACACGAGTGCGTGCGTGTGTGTGTGTGTGTGTGTGTGTGTGTGTGTGTGTGTGTGTGTGTGCGAGCACATTTGGGCATATATGTGGAGGTTAGAGGACCTATTAGAGGACCACTTTACCATGTGGGTCCCAGGAGATGTCTGCTCACATAGCAGCTTCAGTCAGGAAGCACAGAATGAACCAGAAGTGAGTGGGGCTCAAAGCCTGCACCATAGTAACTCACTTCCTTTATCAAGATCCCCACCAGCAAACCAGCTGGGGATGAGGTCTCACCGTAAGACCACAACAACCCCAGACACAGCTGCTGGAGGACTCGGGTTACAGAAGCCCCAGTGTGTGCACCAAGTTACCTGGAGGGATGGTGAAGGGAACCCAGATGACGGGCTGGTGTTGGGATTTCTTGTCTGCTGTACTGGATTGAGAAGCAAGATTCCATTTCCAACAGATTTCTAAGTGTTGACAAGCTGCTGGAGGCCATGGGTTGAAAACCAGTGCTCAGAGAATAAGACAGAAACACCTGATCGCTAACATGGGTGTGAGTAAACTATGGGAATGGGGTGCCCTCTGCTTTGCCAGCAGTTGGTGTGACTTGGGTGGGTGGCTCTTGTCGTCCTTTGGGCCTCAGCAAAGTAAAGGAGTTGGGCTTGGTAGGCTTGTGTGTTAATTATCTCCACATCTCATCTTTCCTTTTCTGGTTTTCAGTTGTGTGTGTTGGTGGGTGCTGGTATATATGCACATGTTCACCTTGGTGTGTGTCTGTGTGTGCATGCGTGTGTGGAGGCCAGCGGATTGAGAACACCCTGTTTTCCTGCATCTAAAAAGCTGTTATAAGTGGACGTTAGAGCATCTTGGGTCGCCTTGAATCCTGCTGTCTGCATGCCACTTGTGTCCTCCTGAGCCTGACGCCTGCCTTTGTCCCCATGTGTATAACCCTATTTTCTTTAAGAATGTGCAGTCCCAGTGGGCAGAGACCCTGTCTGATACAGCATCAGCCAGTGCTTAGGATCATCCCCGGGACACGGTCAGCTTTCTGCAAACCCTGATACTGGGGCTAGAGAGATGACTTGGCAATTGAGAGAGAGCACTGGCTGCTCCTCCAGAGGACCTGAGTTCAGTTCCCAGCCCCCACAGGAGGTGGGGGGAGAGGAGGACTCACAACTGCCTGTAATTCCAATTGCAGAGGATCTGACACCTTCTGCTGGCCTCTATAGGTACTGCACACATGAATACACACACACACACACACACACACACACACACACACACACACACTGCATAAATAAAACCAAACTGTCACTAAATGCTCTTTGTGTGAAAGTCACGGTAAATGGACAGAGCTGGACCCCACATTCCTCTGAAACATGTCTCTGTGGTCAGAGTTTGGTGTCATGCTGGGAAGTCAGCATGGGAGTCAGTTTCCCCAGATTGACAAGGTGCTTCATGAATGCCCCACAGCCTTATGACTGACCCTTGGAAGGCAGCCCTTCTTCCCTAACACACTTCCTCTTGGCTGCCAACACATACTCTTGTGTCCATGCACACTTTCCTCCTACCACTTGACATGAAAACACTCAGCACCCTGAGAGGATGCTGTGAAATGTCACTCAGTTGCTGCTTTCTGCCCTCAGTCTAGCATCTTGCAGTGTGGTGTGCTCTCCTCCTACTCAGCTGTCACTAATGATTCAGATACAGACTGGTGAACTGGTCATCTGCAGCTTCATGGTGCCCAGCATGGACTAGTGGAAGGGGAATGTGGGACTTGGAAAACGGTACAGGAAAGCCACAAGCTGCCACCATCCTGGGTCCCTAGACTCCCCCCAGACGCCTTCCATAGTTAGGTAGGAGGCCCTCCCTGTCCTGCATCTTCCCTAAACCTCCTGAAATGTACATTAGAGAGGACCTTCTTTCTCAGCAGACACCACATGTTGGAGGATGCTAGGAATGTGGGGATTGCCTGAAGATTTGCGCCATCAAGGGCCATTGACAGCCAGGCTTGACAGTGTAATTCTAAGGGCCTTAGATTTCCAGTCTGTTTACTTCCCAGTCAATACCATGTGCCAATAAACGTAATCAAAAGATACTGCTGAGTCAGTCTTAAGTCCGAACACTGTCTCCTAGCAACAGGCTTCCTTGCTCTGTTTACTTCCTTGGCTTTTAGTTTCACAGCCTCTGCCTCCTAAGGGAGTTGTAGGGTCCCAGGGAGGCTTCATAGCTCTGTTCTTTGCTCCTGACCTGAAATTGGAACAATTGTCCTCGGTGTTTGCATAGAGCCTTGAGCATCTACTGAGCCTCTTCTTATGTCCCGTAGCAGGTCCCACATTTGAGTTTGCTCACACACAACTCTTTCCTTCTTCACCAGGTTTCAGACTATCATGATCTCAGGAAACACAGACTGTGGGCCACACTGTCAGCAGGGGCCTCCTATCAAAGCTGTACTATTTTATTTTCCTCTCTCTCTTCTCTCCATGGCCTGGCCTGAACCAAATAAAGTCTTTTATGGTAAACCTTATCTTTTTGAAAGCCAAAAACTTGTCAATTTATTTTAGTATCCTAAGTACTTTTTGTTTTGTTTGTTTGTTTGTTTTTCTTACCTGCTGTACTGGGTAGTTTTAGTCAGCTTGACACAAACCCAGAGTCATTTGGGAAGAAGAAACCTCAATTGAGAAAGGGACATTTTCTTGATTGTGATTGATGGTTGACATGAGAGGATCAGCTCACTGCAGCTAGGGCCACTGCTGAGCAGGGGGTCCTGGGTGGCTTAAGAAAAAAGGCTCAGTAAGCCTGAGGAGTGAGCCAACAGGCCATTCCCTCTGTGGCTTGCGTCAGTTCCTGCCTTTAGGTTCCTGTCTCGACTTCCAACAGTGATGGACTATGGTCCAGACCTGTTAAACACGCCCCATCCTGATGCATTTGCTTTTGTCGTGGTGTTTATCACAGTAGCAAACACAAGGCCTGACACAAAGTGGGAATGAGGCTTGCTCGAAGGGAGGAGGGCAGCTCTTCTGCCAGTTCCATTGACATTTCTGTGCAGGAGAGAGCGGATTCCTCTTCTCAAGGCACTGTTGCCATTTGCTAAGAAATTGTCTTTAAATGTACAAATCTGCGGTTACTGTGCTGTCAGAAAATCACTCAGTTATTCCAACCACAGGACTCCGTGGCCCTGAATAAGCAAACCCTAGCTTCTTGCCCACCCCAATCCTTTGGCTTGGTTATATAAGTCACGTGAGCTCTACTCAAGATTTCAGGGTGAAATATGTCAACACCCTACTTCTGACACCAAGTTCTCAACCTGTTTTATAGGATTGCTTATAAGGAGCTGGAAACCCAATTTGATTTGATGTTTTAAAGGTTTATTTTTGTTATTTTATAAAGTTATACATGTTTTTGTGACTGTGTAGGTATATGCATATGAGTGCATGTGCTCATGAAGTCCCAAAAGGGGGCGCCAGATCCCCTGGAGTTGCAGGCAGCTGGGAGCTATCCCATGTTGGTGCTGGGTACTGACCTTGGATCCTCTTGTAGGAGCAGCATGCACTCTCAACCACAGAGCCATGTCTATAGCCCCCACCTGACTTTGTAAAATGAGATCTATTTGCTTGTGGTAGATGTGGATTCCAGGTGGGTGCCTCAGTGTTTGGCTCCTTGCTGCCTGTATATAGGCGTCATCCTCAGTACAGCCTTCTCCCCAGTAGTGAGATGTAGGCTGTGCATAACCATAGATCATCACATGAAGCAGCTATGACTCACTCTCCCAACAGCCTCAAGAGGACTGCCAGCTCTGCTCCGTTGGACCTTCTGTGGGACACATGTGCAGCTCGTAACCAGTCACTGGCACCTCTGGCAGGAAATGTATGGCATTGGGCTAGAACAGAGTGGATTTTCCAGAATGGTGTAGCTCCCCATGCTGAAGAGAGCTTGTGGGAAGATAGCCACACATTCTCCTCATGGGCAGAAGATGCTAAGATGTTGATGGCTGTCATTTTCTCTGTGCCTTGAGTGCCCAGAATAACCTGTAAATACAGGGAGGTACTAATTTTACTCATGTTGAAAATAGATGGGAAAACTGAGGCTCTTACATAAGGCACATGGCTGGTAAATATCAGAGTGAAGATATGGCCCAGAGTCTGTCAGACCCCAGGAAAATGAGGCTTTCAGATCTCAGCTCCCTGAAGCTGTGCTTTAGTCAAGGTCTCATTGAGAACAGATGGCAAACATGCCAGTAAGTTATTTTGAAAGGAACTATTTACAAAGATGTGGGCGTGGTGTAGGGAAGCCATGGGGATAATGAGATATACTGGGGCCAGTAACACAGGGAAGACTTTTCCTCCCCTAAATTGGGAAGGGCAGATGGAGGCAGTGAGCCCATAATGTGGACAGTACCCAGAAGGTGTCATGCTGAGGATGGAGTAGCCCGTGTGCCTCTTGTCCCCTCCAACTGGCTGTGATCCTTCCCACAGGTAGAGGCAGATTCATGGAGGCCACCGATAGGAAGCACACCAGCCTCCTGGACAGTGGTCAGCCGGAGAAGGGTGATTGGAGGGCCATGAAGGGTAACAAGGGGTGCTAAGAGGGGATACTAGGATGCAGGAGAGGTTGATGTGGCGAGGGAGAATGTATGAGCATCACCAGGGGTATCACTTGCTGCCATCAGTGAAGATTTGCTTTATTGCCACTTAAAAAAAAAAAACATTTCTGGGTGTGGTAGCACACACACCTTTTGCTTTTTAACTTTTTATCTTATGTGCTTTTGGGTCTTGCCTGCATGCATGCCTGTGTGAGGGTGTTAGATCTTGGAGTTACAGACAGCTGTGAGCTGCCCAGTCCTCAGGAAGAGCAATCAGCGGTCTTAACCCCTGAGCCATCCTCCCGCCCCGTTCTCGCCACTTTCCACAAAAAAAGCGCGTTGTTTATCTTTACTTCCTTGTTAATTATTTACTTTACGATTTGTTGGTAGTTATTGTTTATTGCTTGTTTATCTTATTATTTTACTTATGACTTTTGTTTTCTTAAGCTTTTAGTAGTTCCAGCCCATTTATCCCTTCATCCACTTACACAGTCCATCTTCGGCAAACCCTTTCTGAGCATGGTGCTAGGTCAGGTGAGTAGAAAGGGGCCATGGCTCCTTCCCTCCAGTCTAATGAGGGAGGAAGGAAGCAAGGCAGATTAATGAGTCCCACAGGGACAGAATCAGCACAGGGCTCTGAGAGCCAGCTTCTCTCCAGGGCCCCAAGATTGGTCATTCTCTGACCATGTGACACAAGGTCTCACTCTAACCCAAGCTGGCCTTGAAGTCTTTCTGCCTTTCCCTCTCAAGTCTTGGAATTTGGGACCACATCACCACACCCAGGTAAGCCAAAAGGTATTCTTAAGCAAGCCAAATGTGGTGGCTGTTAATTGTGACTCCCCTGTGAGTGACATCGAATTGTCCTAGTGGTTGTGAGAAAAGGCTACTGTCTGGAGTCTCCTTTGGCAGGTGAGGGGAAACAAAGCTCAGATAACCAAGGGCGCAAGACCAGGCTTTGGGCATCTGCCTGCTTCTGCTCAAAGCTGTTCCCAATGAGTGTGAGTTTAGGTTTCAGGTGGCTGCTGGGGACCTGAGGTCAGATTAGCAGACCACTGGGATTAACACGGCCTTTTGCCTAAGCAAGGATGAGCTCTTAGCATCTGATGCAAAGATTTTACACAGCCCTCTAGAATGTGTATGTGTCAGACATGAAGACCTAGCAGACACCGAAGAGCATTGTCCTCTGCTGCACTCGGGTACCCCACTCCCTGAGCTGAACTCCAGTACTGCCTGTACTCAGAACTGTCCCCTCACTACCATCTCAGCTCTTCACCTCCTTCAGCCCACTCCCCCCACCCCCGGCAGAGCTGTGACCCTCAAAAACAACCCTGGCTCTGCAGTGGAGTGCTTGCCTAGTGGGCAGGAGGCCCAGAGTTCATCCTAACACCGCCACGCAAAAGAACACACAAAAAGCTACAGCCGCCCTGGGACCCTGCCTTCCCTCTCTGGGGTCCTCTCTGTCACAGAGGCTCTGCCGTGCCCACCAGCTCAGTGCTGCCTGGGTACAGGAAGTATCTTCAAGCGGAGTGGTTACTAGATGCTTCCCTGTGCAGGTGTAAGTCCAGGAGCCAGATGGCTTCAGAACCACCCTGGCTGGCGTCTCCCTGCCTTCCTCCGTCTCCCACTGTGGCTGCTCCTGCAGACAGAGCCCACTGAGCATGCGCCTGCAGCTGGCCTGGTGCTCCAACCCTGGAGATGGGGGACGCGAATCAGGCAATTGCTACATGGTATATGATGGAAGGATCCTTAGCTTTCTTCCCTTTTGTAACCAACAGCTCAACCAGAGTATTGTGCATGCTGGCGGCTATATAACAAAGGGGCAGAGACTCCAGCAAGCTGCTCTGTTTATACAGCCCACTTTCATCGTGTATCAGGGTCAGTTCCCCAGGCTTCACAAGGCTTCTATGGCTGCTTGGGTCTCCTGCATGGAAACATGGTTCATTGCTACCAGCTTCATCTCCGAAGGGACAGTCATAGTATACAATGTGTGAAGTCTATTACTTTGTGCTGGGTACTCTATCAAGCGCTTTCATGAACTAGCTCAGCTGACCTCTGGGGTGGACAGTCCAACTAACCCTGGTTTACAGTGTACGCATGACAAGCCAGTGTTCACCAGTAGAAGATAAAAATCTAAATTCGGAACATCATGTACTTCTAACCACTACCCCATTCTGTCTCCACTGCCTGTCCTTGTCCAGTGGACATTATGTCAACATCCCAACCACAAGAATCCCCACCACCCCTCTGCTCTACCCGGATATTAGTATTATTACTATATGTGTACATGCATATGTGTGTTTGCGTGTGTGCAGGTGTATTTACATGTGGGCAGAAGATAACCTCGGGTATCATTCATTGTTCAAGCTGTACACCTTGTTTTCTGGGGTAGAGTCTCTCAGTCTCCTAGAACTCACTTGAGGACTCCTGTCTGCCTCCCCAGTGCTGGGATTATACATATGTGTTACCACATAGGTCTTGGGGTTCAAACCCAGGTCCATTTTACTCACAGAGCCATCTTCCCAGCCCTTCATCCCTTTCATTATAAACAATGCAGGCTTGGGGTCAAAGGAAAGCAAATTGCATGGGATCATCCGTGAAGCTTGGTCATTGAGTTTCCCCGGCCTGGAATACCTCTGCAACACAAAATGCAGGTCGCCTCATCCGCATTGACTGAGGAGATGCGGACACGCCCTCTGAAACTCTCAGACTGGAGTTGGGGAAAGGAGCAGGCATTTGCTTCGTGTGGACATGAAGTGGTTTTCTCATTTCTTTTTGGTTACAGGAAGCCATTGGAGCAAATGGTTTTCCAGATCTGGCTGGATCTGTGGTTTAGGAGGTAAAGGGTGGTTCATAGGTCTTTGGGAGGCTCATAGATCTTTGGGAGGCTCATAGGTCTTTGGGAGGCTCATAGGTCTTTGGGGTACATGGGTATATGGGCCATTTAGGCATCCAGCTGGGGACCCAGGGGGAACTGAGGGATCTAGAGCTGTTGACTCCCGATCTTGTCAGAAAGGCTCAGCCACAGGAATCCCAGGCCTGGGGCTAACAGGGAACAAAGGCTGGCTTTTATCACAGCTTCCTATTGACACTGAAAGTTTGAGATGAATAAAATAAAAAACCAGAACAGGCCTAAACAACTGAGCCCCAGGTGAGACATTCAGGCGACTATTGTAGGCTAAGAGGATAGACACATGGAAGCCATTTGTGTGTGGGTTAGGAAGTCATCGCTTACTGGCAGGGAAAGAGAATTTACCCCAGACCTGGGTGCTTCTGTGTCCCTGCCTCCTTCTCCGCTGTGCTTGGGGGTCCTGGGGTGAGAGCCAGCATGTCAGGGTGCTGATAGCTTGGAAGGTTGAGATGCCCACTGAGACTTACCCCAACCATCCCATCTCTGAAAGGCTCACTCACCACTCATCTACTCTGCTCCTGGTAGGTGCAAGTTCAGAGAGGCTGGAGGGGCGGCTCTGACGTTCAAGCGCACATACTGTTCTTAGAGAGGATCCGAGTGTATGCATGAACATATGTATACTCGCACTCATGCATAATTAAAGATACAACCCTTTAAAGATACAAGTTTAGGGGATCCAAAGAGGAAAGAGAACTTGTGTAGGGTCGTTCATGGAGCCAGCCATTAAGTGGAACTTCCTCTTGCTAGCTAGCACTGCCCTACTGTGAAAAATGCAGGCTGTGTTCTGCCTTGGTGGGCCTGGGCCTTCCAACATGATCAGGTGCCCTCAGAGGTCTCCAATGCCTCCTCAGCCTTGCATCTGGGAGGGAGGGACTAACAAGTCCATTGTTCTGACTTCTCTACCTACACCAGCCCCCATAACTCCTTTCTTGGAAAAGCTGGAGGCTGGCAGGAGTTCCCTGGGATGTGACGACTCTGCCAGGCCCAGGTCCCACTTGCCTTGAGCTGGGCACTTAGAATTGGTTGTGGGCATTTGCCACACAGAGGGCAAGGACAGCAGGCTCTCGGTGGGAACCCTGCATTTCAGGAGGGCAGAGAACAGAAGGAGTAAGTGGAGGCAAACACCCAGGTTGGTGTTTTCAGCATTCTGCCAGGATGCCTGACTCTTTGCTGATACAAAAGATGTCCAAGCCAGGGAAGCCCCATCACCGGCAGCAGCGGCTTCTCGCCTGGGACCTGACCCATAATTATAATCCCCTCCCTTCGATTCTTCTCTGCGAAACGGCAACATTCCAGCTAGACTTGGAGCTGAAAAACAGCACCGTGTCAAGCTTAAGAGATTTATAAACAGTGAAAAAACCCCACAGGCTTGTTTTCCCTCAGCTCATTTCCCTCTCTGTGTGGCGGGGGCAGCAGAGGCAGCTTGGTGATGGAAGTCAATCAGAGTGAGAAGGACACAGATGTGTAAGGCACCCAGGGTATCCATGGGCCAGAAGCCGGGTGTAAGCCAAGGATTCGGCGAGGCTGCCAGAAGCACTGTAAAAACCGCCTCTGTTGGCAATGAGGCTTGTACCTGCACATTGTTGTGTGTGTATTGTTAACAAGGGCCCCGGGCTTTATCCAGAAAGGACTTATAGGGCTCATGTCAGCAACGAAGCTGGGATTGTCGCTCTGGTGTCTGTGCAGATGAGGTAAGGTACCTCTCTGCATCATGGACTAATCTTGTTGGCAGATTCCCATGCAAAAGGATCAGACTGTGAGCCTCCAAGCTAGTGGGGGGCAGCAGAAGGCCCTCGCTCTCTTGGGACTGTCCATTTCGTAGACATGGCACATGTCAGGACAAGGAAGGCACTGGAACTCTGAAACCTGACTCTTCATAGCCACACCTTTTGGCTGAATCCTTTCTTCTGTTTATGGGATGCTTTGCATTACATGGCCTTGGAAAAATGGGGACATGTGGCTTTAGGTAGTCATAGCTCCCACTGCCTCTTCAGAGGCCTGGGGGTCTCCTTCCAGCAGAGAACAGCTGGGGAGGCCGGGCTTCAGGGAGGCAGCCTGACAGATGCATTTTCCCACTGGAGCACTGGAGATGCAAGGGTACCAGGGTCAGTCCCATCAGCTCAGAGTGAGGTTTGAGCAGAGCTAAGGTCAGGGGAGAGGACCACAGAGGGTCTTCTTGTAACTTACCTCTCTTCACAACCTAGCTCAGAGGCCAAAGATACAGGGCTGCTCCTCTGAGAGGGAAGAGAGAAGGCCACTGCTGGCTGTCGAGGGCTGCCAGTCCATCTACCAGAGCCTGAAGACTCAGCCAGCATCCAGCAGATGTGTCTATGATGCAGCAGTTTCACTGTGGTCCTCCCCATCCACCCATCTGCCCATCATTATGGCCCCACGCTCTGCCTTCCCTCCTCCTCATTTTCTCTTCCTCCTCTCATTCCTTCTCCCCCTCACCTTCCTTCTCCTCCTCTTCATCATCCCGCCCCCTCCCTCCTTCTGGTCCAGTCCCCCTTTCCTCCCGCTCCTCTTTGCCCTCCTCCCCATTCCCTCCTCCCACTCCCCTGGCCCCAGCACAGCATCTCCTGGGCTGCATTCCTAATGATCCCCTGCTGCTTCTGTCAACTCTCAGGGCCCAGGGTTCCTAATTGGAAAAGCTCACAGGCTGCCAGGCTGCCTTGGAAAGGCAGTCACCAGGAGCCTACAAAGCCCCTGGCAGAGGCCGAGGAGCCTCCCCCTGGCACTGCCCTGATTGTCATGTAGAATTGACAGGCACGTGCCTGCAGACAGCCCCGCCCCCATGAAGATCATGAGAGGGAGCCTGTGGGTTCTGTGCAGAGGATGGGTGTGTCTCTGGGTGTCTGCCAGGGAGCTGCAATGATGTCCTGCCGGTGTCTGTCTGATGCCTGTGTTTGCAGTACACAGTGAGAGTCTCTGTGGCCTGCAAGCCCACTGTTTGGCACCAGTGTCTCCTGGAGGTGTTGGATGTGGATACCTCTGCTCGGGCAGAAGCTCCTGTTTACTCAGCCATGTTTCTCAGCATCCTCTGCACACTTAGGAAAGCTGAAATCTGTCACCTGTGCCCGTGGTCAGTGCCTCTGAGACCTTGCCCGTGATCTTTGTGTCCCTTTGGGTTTTGTCCCAATGCCTCAGGCCTTCTCTCCACCATCTTCATTGTGGTGTGTGTGTGTGTATGTGTGTGTGTGTGTGTGTACATGTTCATGCACCCATGCATGTGTGCAGAGGACAGCATCCAATGTGGTTCTTCGGGAACAGTACTTATTTTGGGGGACAAGGTCTCTCTCTAGGCCCTGAGCTCTATGATCAGCCTGGTTGGCTGGTGAATCCCAAGGATGCCCCCCCCCCAGTGCTGGGATTGCAAGCCTTTGTCACCATGCCTGGCTTTTCTTTTTTCATGGGGTTGATTGCAGATCCTCATGTTTACAAGACAAACAGTTTACTGATTGAGCTATCTTGCCAGCACCTTCAATCTTAAGCTTGAGAGAGGAGTCTTTGGGGGTTTATCTCTGACACCCTGATACCTGCTCTACCCTTCCCTCAATGTCCACCGTGTTCTATCCAGTACCTCATAAACACCCACCACAGGGATTCCTTTCTGGGAAGGCTGGGAAGGCTCTGGAACAACCATGCATAGTCAACCTGGCCCACCTGGGATGGAGTGGCCAGGCTGTTTTCCTTCCCTGCCTTTGGCACAGATGGTCCTCTGGTGACTTGATGGAGAGGAAAGCATGCTCAGAGGTCCCAAGCATTCTTGCACGGTGCTCTGGGATGTGGCAGGAGAATTCTGGAGGTTCGGTCTCTGCCACAGGAGTGTGCTTCAGTGGTTTCAGATTGGATTCCTCAGGGAGAAGGCTGGAGTCTGATGGTTAGATCTGTGACAGAGTGGAGGCATCCATCCCCAGCTTCTGAGCTGCACTCTGGGAAGATGGCCCCAGCATGTAGGAAGGGACCAGCACCGAGGACCCTGTCTAGGCCACGACTCACAGCCCCACAGCCCTGGTCTTTTTGTGGAGAGATGCCTTTTCTTCCTGACCCAAGTGACCTCCTGCATCCTGATGCAGACCTCTCCTAGCCCCCAGGGAGCTGGGAAAGGATATTCTTTTCCCAGATGTCTCCCTGGGCACCCATGGCCTCCACTGTGGCCCCCTGGCTTTGAGAGCAGTCAGCCCCCTGAAGCAAGGGAGACTCAAGGGAGGGAGACACCACAAGAGGCTAAGGAGAAGCTTAAGCCTCACTCATGGTTCTCTCAGAATGAAAATACTGTTGTGTTCATTGTGTTCTCTGCCTCCAACATTATTGTGCAGCAGTGACAGCTGGCAGCCCCTGAGGGCAACATCATGTCTCCCTTTCCCTCACGACCAGGCACAGCAAACCCACACAGGAAAACAAACAAACAAACAAACAAACAAACACAGGCTCTAAGAGCTCACTCATTGCTTCCTCAGCCCCAGCTCAGGCCTGGGGCGGGGGGGGGGGGTCCAGGCTCCCATCTCTAATGGGATGGAGGACAAGAGCCTGAAGGTCTGGCCCCAAAGGGATAAAACAAGAGTTTTAGAAGAGGCTACCCCATTGGGGGGTTCATAGATCCAACCAGCACCCCTGAGGCCCAGAGGGAAGGGTAAGTGGACTCAGAGACACCATCATATTCACAAGTGATAATTTTTCCAAAGGGCTTATCAAATGTCAAGGACTTATGTAGCCCAGAGTAACCTCTAGCTCACTGTGTAGCCAAGGATGGCCTTGGACTCCTGGTCCTCCTGGCCTCTACTTTCCATGTACTAAGGATATAGGTATGTACCGCCATAGCTAATTGATGCAACGCTTGAGGCTGGACCCAGGGCCTCTTACACACTGGGTAAGCACTCTATGATCTGAAATACACCCCCAGCCCTGGGATGTTACAGTAGTAATCATACTGTCAAGTGTAATATTTTCCCACAAATCTAACAAGGAAACCAAGGCATGGAGTATTAAAGAGGCATCTGACATTCACACGGGTGATTGGTGGCTCGGCTGGCAGCGAGTCCTGTGTCAAACAGTCCTATAATGGCTGCATCCATAGCCACTGCTGCATCACGACCCTGACTGGAGCTGGTACACTGTCCCCATCAGGTCACTCAGTTTCTGGCAGAGGTGATGGAAGAGGGCAGTAAAGGGTAGGGGCTTCTATCTCTTGGTCACAGAAGGAGAAAGTCAGAAATCTATATATTGATGGACTAGAAGAGACTAGGATCTAACTGAGACCCCCATCCTTCCCCACCTAATGCCTCTTTAAAACTTTTCAAATTATTATTTTATTGTATACGTATAGGTGTTATGTATGTACGTATGCGTGCCTTGTAAGTGCCTAGTGCCTACATAAAGAGGGTGTCTGGTCCATTGGGACTGGAGTCACAGACAGTTGTGAACTACCATGTGGATGCTGGGAACCAAACCTGGTCCTTTAAAGGAGCAGCCAGTGCTCTTAACTGCTGAGCCTAAGGCCTCCTTATCTTATGTGGAAGTCCACCTCTCCATTGGTTCTCTGCTCAAGACACAAAGGCACAAAGACATGCATGCTGACAGGTGATCGGATCCTGTGCCCGGCGGGCTTGGATGCTGTGTTGCTGAGGTGGGTGTCTGGGAGCCTGGACGGCTTGTGGGGATGCTCCTGAGGGTGGGATGTGGTTTTATCCTCTGCTTCACCCACACTTCCTAAGAGTGTGCCTGGCCTCAGTGGGTGCTCAGGGGTTACCTGGTTTTCTCTGGAGGCTGTTGAGAGAGGCTGTTTTCTCATCTTCCTGGCTCGTGTCTTCCTGTTCCTCCAATAGTTAGTATTGGCTTACAGTGACCCCTGTCAGAAACTGTCAGGGAAGAAACACTAAGATGATTAAAGTTGGGGAAATGGTGCCTCTGGGACAGTGTTGACAGGAAGGGGGTCACCGACCCCTGAAACAGGAGGCAACCCTACCTCTGTTTAGGAAGGTCCTGGATGTGCACAATGGTGGCTGGTTCTTGGGCTCTGCCTCCGCGGGTCTGGCTGGGGAGCGGATGGCACAGACAGAATGGGCTCTTGGGGCTGGGGACACATTGAAGTTGGGATGAGTGCTGGGCTATCAGATGCCTTGTGTCATCAGAAACCAAAGAGCCTGGGCAGAGGAGAAACAGGAAGGAAACAGAAGGAAAATGACTGCCCAAAGTATAAGGGGCACCGGGGCTGGAGAGATGCTCGCTCGGCAGTGGGCACACACATTGCTGCTGCAGAGGGCCCGTGTCAGTATCCTACACCCATGCCAGGCGCCTCATAACCTCCCGCAACCCCATCTCCAGCTGGATCCGTCACTTCTGGACTCCACACGCACACAGACACACACATACACACACACACAGACACACACACACAGTTACACAGACACACACACACACAGTTACACAGACACACACACACAGTTACACAGACACACACACACACACAGTTACACAGACACACACACACAGTTACACAGACACACGCACACACACACACACACACAGTTACACAGACACACACACACACACACACACAGAGTTACACAGACACACACACACACACAGTTACACAGACACACGGACATGCACACAGTTAAAAACAATAATAAACTCTTTTAACAAACAACAAACTTGAGAGGCACCATCAGGAGAAATAATCTGCTCATTCAATAGTTGGATGTATGTTGCACATGCATACACATGCATGTGGAGGATGCGTTTTACATATGTATACACACTCATGTGGAGATCACATGATAGCCTTGGTTGTCATTCCTCAGTTGCCTTACACATTGTTCATCAGGCTGTCTTACAGGCCTGGAACTCACCGAGCAGGATAGGGGATCCTCCTGCCTCTGATTCCTCAGTAGTGACTTTACATGGTTATTTTGAGTTCTGGGTGTGGCAGCCAGGCCCTTGTGCTTATGTGGTAATCACTTACAAACTGAGCCATCGCCCTAGCCCTGTTCATGAAACATTGCTACAAATGTAAATGATGACCAAGGACACTGATCTAGACTCCTAGGAAGCTTCCAGAACTGGCCTGGTCCCTCCCCCTGGCCTCTGCCCTTCTGATGTGGAATAAGGGCCTCTAAGCATGAAAGAGGTGATCAGCTGCCCTCAGAAGCAGCTCTGGATTGCACAAGGAGGTGAGGCGAGACACCACAGGGCAGTTTGGGATGATAGGACAGGACCAAGAGTCCCAGAGGCCTGTGACTGGGGGAGATGGGGGAGCAGTGGCCAGGGGCTCTGGCGCCTGGGGTTTGAGGTGAGAGAGGAAACCTTCAGAGGAAGTGGTGGCCAGCATGCCTGCTGCTGCGGCAAGGTGGGCGAGGGCTTTGAGAGCAAGGATTTCTCTTCCTAGGTAGCCAGTCTCCGAATTGGAGCCATTGTGTTTATGACAGTTCCTGTCTGTTGCAGGAATTCTGGGTTGGAGGCGGCCTCCTTCTCTAGAAGGAGGGAAGAGGCTGACAGGGGTGGGGTGGGGGTGTGCCACAGAGAGGGGGGCCTTGGAAGAGGGCACTATGCCTGCTGGACTCAGTCCCCATCACCCACACAGCCCCTTCCTATCCCCTCTTCCCTGGTGGCCAGCTGCTCCTCTCTCTCCCCAGGTCCCTGAATGCCCAGGCTCCTGAACCTAACTCCTCACAGGTTTGAGCACGAAAGCCCTGGGGGGGGGCAGAGAATCAGGCTGGTGAAGGGACTGCAGGTCCCGCGCCTAATTCCAGAACAAGTAGAGAAAATCACAGAGTCTGTGATGGGGCCCAAGAGACAGGCTTCAAGGGCCCATGGGTCCCTGTGTCCCTGTGATCTCTATGGGACCCTGGATCCCGTGATGACAGGTGATTGGAAGGGGTTGCCTGGGCTGGGTCATGTGACCATTCCTGCCTCTTTGATGGGGAAGGAAGGGCTCAACACTCCTAGCTCAATGCCAGTGATCTAGAGGCAGGAGGACGGCCTGTATGGAGTCCCTGCTCCCACACTGGAGCTTGTGGTCTACAGGAAGGTAGGGATGGCAGGACTCAGATAAGGGCAAAGACAGCCAGAGAGGCTTCCTGGAGGAAGAGACACTAGAGCTCTCCCATGGTGGACCCCCCTGCCCCCATCTCTCCTGACACATGCTCTTAGGGAACTTCTTGGCGTTGGTTTTTGTAGTGGCACCTGGTCCTAGCTACACTTTGATGTGACCTAGTTGTGACTCCACGTGTAAGGGCACTTATACCGGGGACAGCAAGAAAGAGAAACCTGGTCTGACCTTGGGCGGGCAAATTTTTATTCCCCAAAAGGTAGCATCTTGTCACCCGCATGTATGGATGGCCAAAAGAAGGTGGGATACAGCAGCTCCTAACAGGGTCAGAAAGGGCTTCCACAGTCTGAAAGGGAATCTTTCAGCAGGAAGCTATCACCCCTGATGCCGAGAGAAAAAAAAAAATGCAGGACAGGGACATGGCAGCTGTTTCTGCTGAGGAGGGTCTTTGTTAGAGAGGATCCTGGGTCCATAGAAGAGGGGGTCATCTAGTCATGTAGCAGGGGGAGTTTTAACTTGATCAGCTTAAGGGTGGATCAGATGAGTGTCATCTTGTATTCCTGGAGAGACTTGGAGGATAACTTTTAGAGGGCTGTACGCAGCTGATTTGGTTCCAGGGTAAAACTGAGAGATTTCCCAGGAAGGTCGAGGGATGGGGAGGGCAGAGGTGAGAGGGAAGGGCATAGAGGTGATTCAGGGTGACAGGGACTAGTCCCACTGCCAGGCGTGTTGGACTGTGAGCTAGCAGAAGTAACGGGAGGCTACAGAGCATCAAAGGAGGGGAACAAGGGAAAATAGAGGACTGATGTAAAGAATTGTGTCCAGTTCAGGGTGAGAGGGATGAAGTCCCCTGTAGTCTGTTTCTCCGCAGCATCTAAAGGTCTTTTTGCAGATGTATCAGGAACCCGGGGAGCCATTGTGGGGCAAGAGCATTGGGAGAGCTCGTGTGGGACTGTTTATTTGTGCACGGAGGGGAGTTCTATAGGTAAAACATTTAAAAGATGGGGTAAAACTTAAGTGTGAGGTAATAAGGGACAGGAGCAGCAGCAGTCACGATGGAGCTGGTCCTGAAGGATGTCAGGCTCATCTGAGCTGGCGACACAGAGGTGAATTGATGCAATGGTGGCTTCTGTCCAGCTGTTTCAGTTCTGAGTCCCCCAAACAGTGTTCAGAATGGCAAGAAGAGGGATAAGTTAGATGGCCCATGGCCCCGTAGTCTCCTTTTAGAGGTCACCTGAATGCTTTTCAGGGCTTGGGGACATTGGCCTCTCGGTAACTGTTTTAAGGTTTGACAGAAGGGTGATGTGTAGAGCAGCAGCTGGAGGGCCTCAGAGGTGGTTCCATCCAAGGGGCCATGATAGAACTTAACAGTTGGCAAAGATCCAGAATGTAAGTCAGGAGGTAAAAGCTGCACAACTTAGTGGGGACATTAGGGGACAAAGAAGAAAACTTTCACATCAAGAGTAACAGGAGTTAAATGTAACCAGACACCTGGCAGGACCATGTTCTGCAGAAGGACAAGGGAACTGTAATTAGCTATCTGTTAGGTCAGACTCCTAAATAAGGAACAAGCTCCTGGAAGCTTTGTAAATGAAGTCAGTTAAAGTTAGCATCCAAGGAGCAAATCTGACAGAATGACAGAACATGTCTATCTAAGCTGTGGTCTTTGCTTTCACATATGATAAACTTTGTATGTTTGTTTCAACAATTAACAACACCAGCTATTATTTAATGAACACAAACACAATATCCCAAGTAAAATTAAATTCCTGGTTAGTAAAACCTTGCTAAGGTAAAATTTTTTAAAATTAGGACTATTTTTTAAGTGATCACATCTAATATTTAAAAACATGACAATATATATTTTTGCTGAAATCAAATTATGATACCTATATTCCAAGATTATATGTAAATATATTTTATATTGTCAGGCTATAGAAAGAGACAATTTACTTCTAAGTTTTAATCCCCCAAAATAAATGATTTTCAATTTTCAATTTAAAAACTATAGTCCCAGAGACAGAGTGTAAATGGTTCACTTTACAAAGTTTTCTAAAATTAACCCTGTTAACAGGACCTCTTAAAAATCCTGCATTTTCATTCAATGCACCCAATCAACAGATGAAATATTAAAGCAGCCAGTCATGTCAAATCTGTGATGAATAATTTACATGTAACATGGACTGAATTGACAAGGAAGCCGACTCTTTGCTCCTGCTGGTAAGCAAATCTCTAGCAGTAAGCAGATAGCAGTAAGCAGATTTCTTACCATCATTCTATTTAAAAGAAGATTGGTTGTTTAGAAGCAGAATTTGTAAAGCAAGATAACCAAATTAACTGAGCCTTACCAATTATTGGCTTTTGGAATTTTTTAGAAAACATCTCCAAGTATCCCTACTAGAGCCTATGTAGTCCTTGTTGGCATCAAGGTTAGGATGCAGGTGGTGGCCCTGGGGCTCACTACCTTGGTAGAGACTACATTCTAAAAGCACCACAGGCAAGCCCAGGTTGGAGAGAATTTCCATCTAAGTCACTGGTCCTCAGTCTCCCTAATGTTTTGACCCTTTAATACAGTTCCTCGTGCTGTGGTGATCCCTGACCACAAAATTATTTCATTGCTACGTCATAACTGTAATTTTGCTACTGTAATGAATTGTAATGTAAATATATGATATGAAGGGTGATCTGAGGTGACTCCTGTGAAAAGGTTGTTCCCATCCCAAAAACAGGATCAAGACCCACAGGTTGAGAACCACTGGCTTGGGGTATCATTTAATAGCATCACTTCTGACTCTACAGATACAAATCCAGCTGTTGAAGACATCACTTGAATATTCTGAATAATTTTCTAAGCTGTGAGTTTGATGACTTCCTCCTTTAATGAGGAGATGGGTGTTCAGGGAATGAACCCTAGAATTAGCTTTTGCTAAGAAGAACTGAATGGCAGGATAAAGGACATGACTAGGTGAACTAACATACAGGTCCCATACCAGTTGGTGGCAGGCTAAGGCACAAAGTTCCCCTGTCCAGAGGGTCTTCTTTCATCAGCTCCAGAGACACCGAGGGCAGAGTAGTTTGTAACACCATAAATAAAGACCCACAGACAGATATTGGGGTTCAAGCTTCAAGCTGATGATCAGAAAAGCAAAGCAGCCAGACACTAGCTCTCACTTCTACCCCAAACTGAAAGGTGACCCTGGCTCTACCAAACCTCAGACTGCTATGCTCTCCTCAATGTGACTGGAGAACCTGGCACTGACTACTGAAGACCCTGCTCCTATCTTTTATACGCCTCTAGTGCTGGAATTAAAGGTGTGAGCTCTGTTACTCTCTTACACTGATTCAATCCCGTGTAGCCCCGGGTGGCCTTGAACTCAGAGAAATCCATCTGCCTTTGTCTCCTGAGTCCTGGGATTAAGGGTGTGTACCACCACTGCCTGATCTCTATAGCCTGAGGCCAACTTTGCTTTCTGAATCCTCAGGCAAGCTTTAATAAAGCATAAATAATGTATCAGCACAGTAGTTGCTACCCACTTCTGCTGTATGAGACATGTAGGGTGAGGATGCAGACTCTGAAATCCTCCACTGGGCGAGAGGATCTACCAGCTGTCATGTGATGTGAGGAGGAACGCATCTTTAGATGAGGAGGAGTCCACATGACCAGAGCTGGAGGTAGAAGTGATACACTTTCAGCAGGTCTTACTTCCCACGAACCCTTGTCCCGTCATGAGACTAACATGCAACTCACTCTGGTAGAGTTGCCTGCCATGAGCATGTATTATAAACTTAATCCATTTTATGCATGCATTCAATCTTTTTATAGCCAATTTTTATATATCTGATTTTGATATCATTTTATATCAAAAATCTTTAAGGTGACTTAAACTTGTTTTGACTTACTTAGTTCAAGCTTTACATGGACAACGTATTTAGAATACTATGGGATAGGAGATAACAGAAGACTATACAGGAGATAAAAATTAGTCACTCCCTCCAAGCCCGTCCCTGTGAATTATTTACATTTACACTTAGCATAACTGACATTAACTTGTATATCTTAATTACCTTTAATAGTTGAAAACAAATTGGTATATTTAATAAGATCAGGATTTTACAAGTTTATTCTTGTTAAGCTTGATCCTTAAAAAATACAATTATTGAATTAACAATCACTTATTACCAAAATAAACTTTAAAGTATAAAAACACTCTACAGAGTGACTGGACTTCTTAGTGTGCTTTTAGAAAATGCCAGCTTTTTATATGACTCAGTTTCTCCAAGTAGCTAAAGATTGATAAAGATAGCAAAAATATCATATTTTTTATATGACTTCTTTTTAAAGTAAGCTATCTTGGAAAGTTTGGTATTGCCTCCTTAGTCTGAAAAAGGGATACCATGTGTTATAAGCAGAGGTATGCCATGTGACCACTTTAACCAAAATGGTGGTAAAATCACATGTCATGCTTCTAGCCTGATGAAGTCACCAGCCAAGATGGTGGTAAGCCATGTGGTACACCAAGGTGAGCCCATCTAGCACATGCAGTTTTCCTAAACAAGAATTGAATTCTGGTTACTGGCATTCCTTTTAAATCATACTCAGTGAATTTCCGAATCCTAAACTACATGAAGTTAGTTTCAACAAAAGCTTTAAGACCAAAGAAAGGGGAGGAACTCTGAGCGTTGAACACTGTGCCATCTGTGCGCTCTCTGGGAAATAGTTCATGTCTGAGTCGCTCCTAAGGGTGGAGTGTCTATCCTGAGCTGTGCTATTTTCTTCCCTTCTCCCTGTCACAGAGTTCGGTGGCTGACCCAGGACAGAGACTTTGGAGGAACTTCTAAACAAACACACTTGGATCTGGAGCAGATGGGCCAAAATCCAACTCTAGAGACAGCCTTCTTCTCAGTAGAAGAAGTAGAGTAGAACAGCATAAAACAATTTTTAATTCCTTCCTTCTTTTCTTTTCTTTTTTTCTTGAGAGAGGGTTTCTCTATGTGGCCCTGACTGGCCTGGAACTCACTCTATAGGCCAGATTAGCTTCTAATTTAGGGATCTGCCTGCCTCTGTCTCCCCAGTGCTGGGGTTAAAGTCATGTGCCACCATCTCCTGAACCAAATTTTTTCAATATTATCCATACCTGTAAGACATTTGAATCTCTGTAAAACTGAGCCCATAACACGTGTGTGTGTGTGTGTGTGTGTGTGTGTGTGTGTGTGTGTGTGTGCAGATGGAGCAGACAACCTGGAACAATTTAACCTCTTACCTGTTAGAGAGACAATCAGGGTTTTGAGGCTTGGAGAGGAAGAAACCTAAGTAGGCCAAAGGCGTAGGCAGAAGAGGCATAAGAGGAAAGAGTTGTATGCTATCTTAGCTAGGAATAATTGTAAGTTACAGATGCAAGTTTGGAGACCCAGAAGAAACAGTGGGCATGCTGATTCTGAGCACAGTTATAAGCCAGGGCTTTGAGCAAGATTAAAGGGAACTATGACTTTTGGACCATCACCATTCTGTCTTATGGAGCTGTTTCTATCAGTCTAGACATTTTAAAAGTTCCAAGTTTGACCCAGCAGTTTCTATTTCAGTTATGGAGCTACAGTGAACCCCATACCTAAGATCACAGGGCCAGTAGAAGGTCCTCAGTGCTTTGGGCTAGGGGCCAGTGGAGAATTCTGGGGATTCTCTGCCAGTCTTAGCCAGTGGGAAGCTCTTAGAATCTTCCACTGAACAAGTCTCTACAGAAAACTGGGAGCAGATGAGGGACAAACATAAGAACAGAAGTTAGTTTTCAGTGGCTTAGCATTTTCTCTAAGTTTTGAGATGACCTGGAACAATGAGGCATCCCCAAGTATTCTAATTCCAGGGTTGAGGCACACAGGGCCAACAGAGGGTTCCCAGAGCTTTTGGTTAATCACGTGGTTCTTGCATCTAGTGGAAAATCTCGGATGCCTTCAAAGAGGCAGGTCTTACACAAGAAAGGTTCTGAGCTCCCCCAGACCTAGCAAGGGCACCTCTGAGTTAGGCCCAATGGCTTACCTTGCTCTGGCATTTCACTGTGCTGCATTCCTGTTCTGGTTGAATGAGGATGGACACTTACCTAGGTCAGATGGTGTCAGCATGAGACAAGTTGAGAGAGAAAGGGCAGGGGCAGAGCGTGGAAAGAGAAGTCTGCTGGAGAGGAAAGGACCTTCACTCGGGTCCTGGAATAAAGGCTTGTGGCAGCCTGGCTAGAGGAAGGGGCTCCAGATGCTGTCCCATGTCTCATCACTATTATGTTAGATGGTTATTTATTGGCAGCTGCAGAGACAGAAGGTGGAAAGAGAGAGGCTTGGTATAACCTCAGGTTGGGCCATGTTTATTCACTTTGAGAGAGCATTTTATCACCCATATGTGTAGACGGCCAGAATGCCTACAGAAGAAGATGGGATACAGCCCCTCATAGGGGTGGAAATGAATTCCATAGCCTGCCAGAGAAGCTGGAAATGTGTCCTTCAGCAGGAAACTGTCAGTGGTTTGTACTGGCTCCTAAGCAGATGAGATGTCTCTGCCATGTGCTCCATACTGTGCTGGGGGCGTCTGGGCCTCTCATGGGGTACCGGGCTCCTAGGCTCTGGCAGCAATCAAATAAAGAATACATTAAATGTAACAGAAACCCTGGATCAGATTCTAGCTCTGCTATAGCCGGCTTCATACCTTTGACACATTTACGATGTTTGTGTCTTGGGTTTGTTTGTTTCTTGGGTTTTTTTTTTTCTTATTTATGTGTACTAGTGTATGCCTACCTGAATTTATGTGTAGCATGTGTGTTCAGTAGCCTGGGGAGGCCAGAAGAGGGCAACAGATCCCTCTGGATCCCTTGGAACTGGATTAACAGAAGCTTTTGAGCAGACCTGTAGGTTTTAGGACCCAAATCTGGGTCCTTTGCAAAAGCAGCAAGTGCTCTTAATTACTAAGCCATCTCTCCAGCCCCATATGCTTTGGGTTCTTACTTTTGTCTGGGAAGTAGAGAAATTAGAAATGATAACGTAGGTTGAGCATTCCTGTCCCCAAAATCTGAAATGCCAAATCTGACACCACGCTTAGAAACCGCTTGGGTTTTAGTGGCTAGTGGCTCACTTGGTAAAGTGCTTAATGTGAAAACCTAAGTTTGATACCCACCACCCACAAAAAGCTGGGCTTGGTGGCAAAGGCCTGTTATCCCAGTGCTGGGGAAGCAGAGAGGTGGGGTCTGGGCTTGCTAGGCAGCCAGGCTACCTGGGTCCAGATTCAGGGAGGAGAATGATAGAGGAGGGCATCCAAAGTTGATCTGTGTCCTCACCACAGGTGTATACATGCCTGTGTACATACATGCACACATACACATAAAACACAAAGGCACATACACTCGCATACACGCACACACACATACACACAGACACACACACATACAGACACATATGCATACACACAGAGATAAACACACACACACACACACACACACACACATGTGTTTGAGCATGTGTGTCATGGCATACATGGAGAGGACAACTCTCCATGTAGAGTATGTTTCCTTTCGCCACTGTGTGGATCTTAGGGATGGAACTCAGCTCATCAGGTTTGGTAGCAAAAGCTTTTGCCTACTGAGCTGCCTTGCCAGCCCACACTGTACTATTTTAGACAAAGCATTTGAGGGTCTTGGAACCAACCTTTCACAGATATTGAAGGGAGGTGTACCTACTCCATGGCGTGAGGTCTACAGAAACTTCTACCAGCAAATCTGTGAATGTGTTGTTAATCACTAAATGTCACTCAGAGACATGCTGATTGTGTAGGCAATTCCTTCCCTGTGGACAGGTGTGTTGGATTTTTTGTTTTGTTTTGTTTTGTTTTCCCTTAGCTTTTTGGGGGCCACCACCCAGCTCCCAAATAATACATGGAGACTTGTTCTTGCTTATAAATGCTTGGCCTTATTTTGGCTTGTTTCTTGCCAGCTTTTCTTAACTTAAATTGTCTACCTTTTGCCCCTGGGCTTTTACCTTTCTCTATTCATGTCTTTCTTTCCTCTTATTCCGTGGCTGGCTGTGTGGCTGGCCCCTGCCATCCTCCTCTCCTTCTCCTTTCCTTCCTCCTTCCTCTTCCTCCTTCTTCTATTTATTCAATCTGCCCGGCGGTCCCGCCCATCCCTCTCTTGCCTAGCTATTGGCTGTTCGGCTTCTTATTAGACCTTTCAGGTGTTTTAGGCAGGCAAAGTAACATGGCTTCACAAAGTTAAATAAATGCAGCATAAAATAATGCAACACATCTTTCTATCACTGGACAAATATTTCACAGCATAAACAAATGTAACACTCCTTCAACTAATATTCCACAACAGATGGGGGATGAGGTCGAAGCCTTGGAGGTAACACTCAATCTCACCTGGTTCTTAGTGGCCCTCTGTGCGGCAGACTGTGTAGGTTTGGATGAGAATGGTCCCCACAGGTTCATATACTTTATCACTTGGCCCCCAGTTAGTGGAACTGTTTGGGAAGGATTAGGAGGTGTGGCCTTTTAGAGGAGTTGTGTCTCTGGGGAAGGCCCACACCATGGTCTCCCAGGGTTCTCTGCTTCCTGCTTATGGATACAGATGTAAGCTCTCAGCTACTGCTCCAGTATGCAGCCTGCCTGCTTCCTTGCTCCCTGTCATGGTCATGTACTCTATTCTTTTGGAACTGTAAGTCCTCACCCCTAAACCTTCCTTCTATAGGTTTCCCTGTCCGTGATGTCTCCTCACATCAATAGAAAAGGAACCAGAACACAGGTCTCCTCTTGGTGTTTAGGTCCTTGGTGAGATCTGCAGATTGAGTAGAGAACTCTAAGTCAGCTGTCCTGATCTCTCCAGACCCAGCTCTGTCAACCCCAGAGATTTCCCCTGATCCTTCCTTTGTCATCATGGTAGCTCAGCCCTTCACCCTAGGCAGGCGGACCCCTGCCGCTCTTCTAAGTCAACAAAGATGGTGAGATCCATCACTGGTTTGGTGGCAGCATTGAGTCCCAAACTTACAGAAGATTGATGGCACCTGTGTGAAACAGGACGGCGTGAGACAGGACCCGTGTGAAACAGGACCTGAGCACATGCGTGTCTCTTCAGGGAGGTTTGTGATGCTGTCTACTCAGCCTAAAGACATCTACAGGTAGGGATTAGTTTTCCTCTCAGACCGAGGTTTCCTGAGGACAGGCCATGACTCCCTCGGACTCAGGCTTTGAGGACTTGCTCTTTCTCTGCCTGCACCCAGCTCCAGAGCTCTGTGAGCCTCCCCAGGCTCTTCCTCCTCTGCCTGTGCTGGAATAAATGCCCCTGTGTGACTGGTCGCAGGTGGTGGCATCTGACATCAAACTCTTTTCTTCCCCCTCTCACCTGACTGCAGCCTGGCTGGTGCAGTATCCTCCTTGCCTTGCAGTTCTGGACAGACCCATCTGTTTCTGCATCGCTGAGCCAGCTGCAAAACCAGGTCACCTCCGTCTCCTTGTCTTTCTCGTCCCCTCTCCCTAATCGAATTGGTTCTTTTTTTCCTTCTTTGCATTGTGCATGTCAGAGGCAGCGTCACCAACCCGTCTCTGAGCCTGCACAATCAGCAAAGCGTGGCCCTCATTCCTTCCTGCCCTCTCTCCCCTGCATGCACCCCTCTGGCAGCAGCTGAGCCTGTAACAGCCCTTGGGGAGTCTGTGGTAGGCAGTAGGGCCCATGGAACATTCCTTCCTCCCAGTCCTCTCACCCTGACAAGGAGGTGTTTGGATAAGGGGGTGATGGGCCCTGGCGGCTAACGGGCCACAGCACAGCCTTTCTTTGATAGGCTGCTCTGGAAAGGTCTCCTGGCCTCAAGCCCTGGGGCCACCAGGGCACTGACAAGGACAACCCAGCCTTGGTGTTCTCTGCCCTTCTGAACCTGAGTCCAGGTCGCAGTTCAGGTTTCAGGATGCCCTTAGATCCAGCCAAGCATGTGGGGCACAGCTGCAGCCTCCTCACTTAGGATGAGCAATCATAGCTGTCATGGTGATGACGGTAATAATCACCAGGCAGCCTGGCTGTTAATGCCCAGGGTGCCTCCCACGGGGCACTCTTGTCATCTGCCCCTGAGATTGTCAGGCAGAGCTGCTAAGATTCTGGAGGACCAGAGGGCACTGTGATCACACAGCACACACGGCCTGGGGGTAATGGAAGCCTTCCCGGGAGTGTGGAGGTGCTCTGTGCCTGCAGTTGTGACTCTGATACCCAAGGCAGCTGGCCAAGGACAGGAGGCTGACCAGTGACTGTGGGGGCTCCATGCTGGAGCCCACTGTTGGCCAATAGGAAAGGAAGATAGGAGGGGCTAGGAGATAAGGAGGAAATGGGAAGTAGTGAGGAGGAGTCAGCATGGAGAGACGGGGAGACCAGACGCCTGCCCCACTCCCCAGTAAGGAGACCATGTGGAAATACATAGAAATGGGTTAATAATTAACACAGAACTAGCCGATAAGAAACTAGTAATGGGCCAACAGATTATATCAAATACAGAGTCTCGATGTGCGTTATTTGGGGCTGGCGCAGTGGCGGAACATGACTAGGCAGCGGGAGGAAAAACCTTACTCCTTACAAATGGCTCTGTGTGGGTTTGGAGCAGGTTTCTCTGTTCCTTTGATCCTCAGGTTGCTTTGCATTTGGTGTCCAAGAGGGACTGGCTGCATGATCCCCACAACTACTGCGGTTCACACACGCCCCTGCCCCATATAGGAAGGAAATGGTGGATCTTTGCCATATAGCCTAGGTGCATCTCCTTTGCCTAGTACTCAGAGGCTACAGCTGCCTGTTGTGAACTCTGAACCTGAGTTGGGTTCTGAGAGCCACATGGTAGGAGAGAACCAATTCCCCACATTGTCCTTGACTCTACTCACATACCTCCAACCCACAAAACAAATAAATGAAATATAGTAAAGGATTTAAATGGTATCCATCTCTTGCTACTGTTGCCTAGTAACCTGGGCTTCCCTCTACATGCTGTCCACCTGTGCAGTTCTGCTTTGCCACTTCTCTGTCTGGGTACCAGACTCCCACGCACAGGGTTGACTCTGCCCTTTCTGCCTCAGAGTGTTCTGGCCCCTGCTTCCCATGAGTTGCTGCTGGTTGGCTGGCCTGGTGGAGGAGGCTATGAGTCACACCTCACTTTTGAAGAACCCCAGGGATATAAGCTGAACCTTACTTTTTTTCTATCAGTAGTCAACAATCAATAAAAAAAAAATGGCTTAAGAGTCATGCAAGAAGTAAAGAAGTAACATTTGATCACTTCCCCCTCGGTGTGTGTGTGTGTGTGTGTGTGAGCAAGACAGAAGTAAAGTCAAAAGCATCCCACTCATATACTTTTTAGAGCCGGGAACAGATTCTTAACAAACGCAAACTGTACATCAAGTCATAGGAAAATATATTTTGGTTCTGTATTTTACCCAGTTAAGGGGAAAGACAAAGGTAAAGGAGCTGAGAAAAGGAGGGACAGAGTGAGCGAGGGAACAAAAAGAAAACTGTTTACAAAACAAAGTATTGTTCCTCAAGACACCCCAGGGCCCCTGAGAAACATCCAGCCAGCTGGCCCGCCTTGGAGCCCACCCCTAAATGCTTGCTGCGAATTCTACACAGCCCGCTGCCCGCAGGGAAGACTGGCCCCATCTCCTGGGTGTTGTTATGTCCATCCTGGGTTCAGAATGCACAGGGTTCTACTCTTATAGCTCCCACCGCAGTGGGAGACTGGCATGCCAACAATGGTTATAATAGCTTCCTCCTGCTATGATCAGTATTGGTATCATGCAAGTTAAAATGACAGAGGAGAAGAGAATGAATTCCAGCTGGGTCACCAGAAGGGCTGGGGGAGGGGGGTGGCAGCCACTCAGCTGCTTCCTGGAGGAGGTACAGGCTTTCTCAGGTGGAGAAGGCGGGGCAGTGCCAGGGAAGGCACTAAGAGATGAAGCATGCAATGCTATCTTGTAAAATGGAAATTGTTGAACAGAGGCAAAAATATAAAGTATCAGGAGATGCGATGTCACAGTGTGTGACCAATCATTGGGTACATTACGTTTTCAAAAGGGAGGATATGAGCTGTGATGAGTTAGAAGTCTGTAAAGCCATCTGTGGGGCTGGTGACCTCAGTAGGGCTAGGCCACCACCTGCACAAAGCTGTCTGAGACCCTGAGCCCATCAGCCCCAAACCTGCCTTGGCTTCCATGCCTTCTCTGTCCACTGGCCTTGAACCTGCAGCTTCCGCAGGCTTACAGCATGCACACCAACTGTACTTCCACCCAGAGGGTCTTGAACCTTCTCACTGTGGGCTGGGAGAGTCTAACAAGCAAGAAGCTGTCTGCTTCTGCTCTTTGTGTCTGAGCTACCAAAGAGGCTACAACAGGACAAAAGAAGCCTTCAAATCAGGGCCAGAAGAGCATCTGCTGGGCTCACTGAGGCTTCAGGGGTCAGAGCCCAGGGCCAATCTTGCCCCTGTGAGCCAGACTCAACTGTCACCTCCTGCCCATGTCAGGTACAGTTGGGACCCCCACCCATGGCTTGGGAAACGGAACTCACAGAGGTTTGGAGCCTCCCTGAAAGTCTCCAAGGCAATTCTTCTAGCTAGCCTAAATTGTCGACTTGATACCACCACAGTCATATGACAGGGAATGCCTCAGTTGAGGAATTGTCTATACTAGGTTGGCCTGTGGATATATCTGTGGGGAAATCATCTGGGTTGTTAACTGATACAAGAGGGTCCAGCCCACTGTGGGCAAGTGCATTCCCTAGGCAGATGGTCCTGGGCTGTATAAGAAAGCTGGCTAAGTTTGAGCCTGTAAGTGAGCCAGGGGACAATAGCCCCACATAATTGCTGCCTCCATGTTCCTGCCTGGAATTCCTCCCCTGGCTTCCTACAGTAATGGACTGTGGCCTGGAAACATAAGTCAAGTTAACCCTTTCCTCCCCAAGTTGCTGTTGGTCAGAGTGTTTTACCGTATCAACAGAGAGAAAACTAGGACAGACTCCCTGGCCATGACCATTTGTGTCTGCCTTGGATCCCCAAGAAAGCAGCAGCAGGTCAGCAAGAGGCAGCAGGACGTGGATTCTGACAGCCTTAGTGTGGCCAATTCCGCCCCTCTTCAAGTGACAGGGCCTTGTCTCACTCAGGAACCAGGGAAGACTGCCCCTGACTGTCTGGTAGGCAGGGACTTGAGGTTTAACGCCGTTTCTCCCATCTCAGTAGGCTGCTGGGGCAGAAGGAGCAGGACTTGAGATCTGTGGTCCCAACTATGTTGGGGTTCAGGGTTTGCACAGGGGCAATCACAGGCTCACTTGCCTGCATATGTGTCTATAATGTGTGTGGCACATCCATGGAGCCAGAAGGGGCCATTGCATCCTCTGCGGCTGCAGTTACATGCCTCAGAGCAGCCTGGTGTAGGTGCTGAGAAGTGAACTCCAGTCCTCTGCAAGAGTGGCCAGTGCCCGGGACCACGGAGACATCTCTCCAACCCCAGACCCCTTCAAAGTACAAGCAGGAGAACAATCCTGACCGGATGTCTCCCTTGCCCCTTTCTGAGGCTGGCTGAACTGTCTGAGAGGAAGAGCTGAAAGGGGTTGCCAGCAGTGAGGTGATTCCATGAAGAGATCTGTCCCTGGGAGCTAATCATCCCTGCACAGCCTATGCCCCAGCTAGTCCTATGCCCCAGCCGATGCCCCAGAAGAGATGCACTCGCTCTTCATGCCTTGTCCTTTGGTTGAGTTCCCAACCAAAATTAACCTTCAAGGAGTTAGAAGGGTTAAATATCTGAGCTGAGAGAAAACTGGAGTTCAAATCCTAGCTCCATCCTTATGGGCTGTGTGTCCTTGGACAAGAAACTGACCCCCTCTGAGTTTGTTTTGTCTTTTTGTGAATGAGTGGGAACAGCCACTTTGTAGGAGCAGCTAAGGCCTTGAGTTTAAGTGCTAGCATCTAGTGTGTGTGTGTGTGTGTGTGTGTGTGTGTGTGTGTGTGTGTGTGATTTCCACTGAGCCTGGAGGCAGGAGGTTCCTGGGTCTGCTTTGTGTTGTCCAGTCATCTGTTGAACTTGGACCCAAACCTTGAGTGTAACCATGCATGTTTGAGGCCTTAAGGTGAATTTCTCTAATTAACTTTAAAATGGCACCGTTAAATGATCATTAATGGGTGAGCTAATTTATGTCCTATGATTGTTCAAGTTTAGCAAGGAGAGTAGCCTCTCCTCAGCACTTCCTCAATCACCCTATCTTCAGTCAGGCTTGCTTAGCTTTCCTAATGAATAAGGAGGGAACATAACCCCTTCCTCAGACTTAGGACCATCTTATCATCTACAAAGGAACTTCTGTGCTTGAAGACTAGAGGAAGAAAGAGGATCTGAGTTCGAGTTCTGACTCCCCTGTCTGCTGGCTGTGTATCTCTAAGCAAACCTCTTGACCACTCTATGCCAGCCTCTGGTGTCCCCTCGAGAATGATGGGACTAAGTGAATAATATAAAATCTGCTACAGGTGGGAGCCGGCCTGTTCCTCCATTCTTTGGGGTACGTCCTTATTTATCCTCAGTCCTCCTGCTGGCCACACACTTGTTGAGAAGATGCTGCCTGTGACCACAGCTCCAGCCCTCCCCTGGCAGTTTCTAGAGAAATGCTTCTCATTCATCTCCTATCATCATCATCATCATCGTTGCCATTATTATTATTATCAGCATCAGCATCATCGCAGTGATAGAGATACAACCCACGGTCTTGTGCATGCTAGACAAATGCTTTCCTGTGGAGCTGTTCGCAGCCCCTCCTGATCTCTCTCTCCCTCCCTCCCTCCTTCCCTTGATAACTTTGTACATCTGTTGACCATACTTGCCCCTCCCTCATCTTCTCATACCCCTCCCTATCTCTGTACCCTCTTCTTTTTCTTAACCCATCCTGTCTAGTTTGTACTGTCCACATACTCTTGGGGGTGTGGCCTTCCACTGGGGTGAGGTTGGTGAGGTATTCCCCAATAAGATTCCTGCCATCTCCTTAGAGGATGGGCACTCCCACGTTTAAAAGTTAGACAAGTTTTCATGTGGCTTCTTGGAAAACTCTTTTATTTATTCCTCTCTGTATTTTGCCCTCTACCCTTCCACCCGGCTCCAGTTTAACCCTTCCTTTCCCACTATTTCCCCTTAGCTCCCCTCTCCCCAAATGCCCTCTCCTTTCTAACTTCTGTGGGTGTTCCAAATGAAACACACATATCTGAAGATCCAAAGCTAACACGGCTGCAGAATGACCAACTCCAAATGAGACATCTACATCACATATCTTTCTCCAAAGCACAGGGGTCTTTCTGGAGACGTGGACATAAGGATTTCAAAACCCACAGCTGGCGAATGGCTACACACAAAGGGTTTTCTGGACACAGCTGGACAGTTACACACCGAACCCACAGCGGTCGGGACATCATGCACAAGACTTGGTGCAAGATCAAAGCAGACAAAAATCTTAGTACAAGAGGAGAGGTCGGCTTGAAGCCCCACCCCTAGCTCAGGAGCTATTGGCAACTGGCAACTGCTAGGAGCGGAGGAGGTCAGTTGTCTCTACATGCAACCCTTGGTAGGCCAACCTCAGCCCCCTCAGTGGGTGTCTCAGCCTTGGCTTGCCCATTCTCACTTACAAGTCCAAGCTTGTGTCTCCTGCCAAGCCTTGTCATCCAAACTGTGCGATGAAGGTGCAGCTTCCGGTGCCGCGGAGATGAAAAGGGTTTCACCCAGTCCTGCTGCGCCCCTGGAGCAGATATTCCTTGGTGCTCTTGTTGACAGAAAAGGAATGGATGGATCTGCAGATGGCTGGAATTTAAGCGCGCCACCCCCAAGCCCTCCCATGGCAGAGCAGCTGGTAGGCTGGAGGCCAGCTAGGGTGATGGGGGCATTGGAAGAGCTGACCTCCACCACTCTGAGTTTGCCCGATTGAGCACAGCACTGACAAGGATCTTTCAGTCTCTCACTTTCCAGCATCACCCCTGCTCCCTACACACCCACCAGGTGCAAGGTCTTGTCCAAGATGGCAGCATTTAACCAATAGGTCCCTGGAGGACTTGAGAAGACAGTGTTAAGGGTAGACTGGGGGTCAAACCTCCACGCCCAGGAGGGAGGCCTGGCAGGTGTGCAGGGTGGAAGAGCAGGTGGGCTTCCTGGAAGAGGAAAGGAACTTCAGAGGAAGGTGGGGAGTGAGGAGCAAGCAGAGCTGGGTGGGGGTGGGGCAAAGGGTGGGCAGGGCACGTGAGTAAATCTCAGCTCCCAGGCTCGTAAACAGCTGGGGAATCTCTATCGGTTTTACATTAACATTTACCTAACAAGTAGATTGAGAGATTGTGTTATTTACATACATATATGGAGGCCGGCTGGAACCAGGGATCTTTACTCCTGTGCATGACGTTTTATTGATTAATAAATTAGACACTTACAGATCAAGCACAAATCAAATCCATCCATTTCAGACACCCATCAGGCGCAAATGAATGTAAATCAGAAGGCTTCATTTGCATACGCAAAGCAAGCCATTTAACTGTCATTTGTCATCTGCACCCCTGAGAGGCTGTAATTTGCTTAGCAAGGCAGCCTTCTGCAGGCCTGCCCCTGAGCTCCCCGGTGACTTCTGAGACTGGGGCAGTGTGCAGCAAATATGCAGGGCTGGGCAGAGGCCTAAGGAGACCTCTAGTCTCCAGCTGCCTCCCCGAAAGCCTGCATGGCTGGCTTAGCGGACAGGGTTGAAGTGGAGCGAAGCTGGGGAGGACTTGCCTCCATGGCACTAGGAAAGACCCCGAGGCTGGGGAGGTCATGCTCCTGGTTAAGTGAAGCACCTGGCCTGTCAGCAAGAGGACCTGGGCTCAGATCCCTGGAACCTGCGTAGATGCCAGGCACAGAAGCAAAGGGATGCTCGTCATCCACGGGGAGATGGCCACTGAACAGCAGAATTTCTGGAAGCTATCAGGCTGGCTAGCCTGGTGAACAACAGAGACCCTGTCTCAAACAACGTGGAAGGAGGGGAAGTCTGTGACACATGAGATTGTCCTCTGACCTCCATACTCAGGCTGTGACATATGTACGCTCTCCCTCACAAACACACAAATATGCCTAGCCGTGCACAGGTACATGTGTACGTGCCCTTGCACATGCGCACACACACACACACACACACACACACACACACAGAGAGAGAGAGAGAGAGAGAGAGAGAGAGATTCTTGAGACAAATATTAGTAATCATAACACAGATTCAGGTTCCCTAGATACCATGTTCTAATGCATCAAACAGTTTCATGAAGTTTTCATGGAACAGAACAAAGAAACCCACAAATCGTGACACTTTGCAAATACATTGGTGGCTTCAGGCAGCATAGTAGGAAACAGGCTATAGCCCCACAGGCTGGCTAATGACCTGCTTAGCCTTTGGGTTGTTGGCAGCTAGGGGTCTGTTCAAGCATTACAAAGGATTTACTTAATAGTCACGAAAGTATTAGGGTACACACACAAGTGAATGTCTATTTAGGAGCTAAGTCATCCAAAGATCTTTTTGGACAATAACCAGCCAATCAGCCTTGTGTTAATGTTTAACACAGTAACACAGGTGTGGCTGGCGTTTCCTCCTTCCTTCCTTCCTTCCTTCCTTCCTTCCTTCCTCTTTCCTTCTCTCTTTCCTGGAAACTCCAGTTCACAAGGTGGGGCCAGGGACCTGCCAAATCTTGTCCCAATGTAGAATCCAGGTGACAGATCTGCATGTGGAGGGAGGGGTGGGGTTGGAGTTCAGAGAGGTCAACTGTATTTCATAACTAACGAACTGAAGCCCTGAGAGAAGTAGTCACACAGAAAGGCAGCTGTAGTCAGGGCCAGAGCACGGCCTTCCAGGTGTGTGTGTGTGTGTGTGTGTGTGTGTGTGTGTGTGTGTGTGTGTGTGTGCATGAATATGGGTGAGTGTGATGGTCTATGCATTTGTGTAAGCGCATGGAGTCTGGCAGAGGGGTGTGGTGGCCAAGTGATTAACCAGGGCAGGGAGGCCTTCCTGCTGGCCTGTCTTCAGCATGGGACACTTGCTGTAGACAGGAGTAGAGCTGTTCACTTGGATGGGACGTTTTAAGAACTACATATTCTGGGAAAGGCAAGGGAAAGAAGCTTTGGTGTGGTTTATTTTTTAGAATTCCTCTAAAACTGGGCATGGTGGCACATGCCTGTAACTCCGGCATGCAGGAGGTAGAGATATGAGAACCAGAAATTCAAGGGTATCCTTGGCAACATATTGAGTTTGAGACCAACCTGGGCTACATGAGACCCTGCCTGCAAGCAAACAGCTTCCCCCCTCTTGGGTACCGGGAAAACAAGGCAACCAGGGGCATTGTCTCCAGGCTCTCTGTGTCGGTGTGGGTCACCGGGGAAAATCTATGGCACAGAAGGGACTCGCAGCCTGGGCTCTCTCTAGCCCTTCTTCTCATCCTTCTGCTCACAAGTCCAGCACTGGCCAGCAGTGGACAGAGCACAGGCTATGCAGAACCCACATCTGAGCCTCAGCTTGAGTCTCACTTTGGAGCCCAGAAGTCTTCACCTTTCCAGGCTGTCACAGAGGCAGGTGTCCAGTCACTGACTGAGCCGGGCACCTGGAGAGGCTGAGCATGCCCACAGATCTTCCAGACAGCCTAGGCTGTCTCACACAACCTTGATGAGATCACTCAACCCTTGTGAGATCACACTTGCCAGTGGTGGGCCAGGTGTGTAGATGGTTGATGCTCATGATAATGACATCCCTGGGGAGAGAAGGCCCCATGATGTCTGCATCAAAGGGTGATGGATGACAAAGCACCTGAAGGTGCTGGTGGGTCTTTAAACACTTGAAGGTTAAATAGAAAGAGTCTGGCTTTGTGGTTAGGTGTTGTCCTGTACACTGGGCCCAGGGCTGGATCTGTGGGACATTGCTTTGTGGCAGGGGTGGTCTATGAATGATGTGTCCATGGGTATTCAAAGTCTAGAGAGCCAGAAGCCAAGGCCCTTCGTAGAGGATGAGGAAGTTTCATTTCTTCCCAGTATGGAGTACTTATTGAGCCACTGTGACAAAGTCCAACTCATAGTCATGGAGACAGATACCCAGGGCCACAGATAGAAATCTGTCCCCAGATTCACTGCTGGGCATCTACCATCCCCTTACTACCTGCTCCCCCTCCTTGGGCACCACACCTGATCCTGGGCCTGGCTTCTTCTGCCTTATCACCCAGATGCTAGCAGAGGCAGGAAAGCATCAAGACCCCCGGGCTTGTCCATGTTCCTTTGAAAGATTCCAGGATCTCACATAGAGACTGTTGCCAGGTCCAAGTCAGTGACTCTGGAGCCCTGGGTCTCCTGGGACTCCTGCACAGATCTCACCCACAGAGCCCTAGAGTGGTGTCTGGGCCAGGGATCTGGGAGTTTCTGGTGGTCCTCATAGAGTCCTTAACTGGCCCCAGCTTGCATGATTTTACCCCAGCTCCCAGAAGAGTTCCAGGCAGGAGAAGATGGGGGGGATGACAAATGTTCTGTTCAGTAGTTGTAGCCTGCATCCTCTCACTGTGTGGGTAGGGTTCAGCACCCTCATCGGGTGAAGACTGAGTCTTCTATCCCTGTGAACATCACCTATGCACCCCATTCTCTTGATCGTTGCCCAGACCCCACACACCAGGTGTGGTAGTTTAAAAGAAAAGGGTCCCCAAAGGTGCTATTAGGAGGTGTGGCCTTATTGGAGGAAGTGTGTGTCCCTATGGAGGTGGGCTTTGAACTTTCATATGTATTCGAGATACTGCCAGGTGTTTGAGTCCACTTCCTGTGGCCTTCTGATCAAGATGTAGCCAGGACTGTCTGCCTGAGTGCCGCCATGCTCCCTGCCATGCTGGTAATGGACTAACCCTCTGAAACTGTAAGCTGCCCCAATTCAATATTTTCCTTTACAAGAGTTGACATGGTCATGGTGTCTCTTCACGGCAGTAGAAACCCTAAGACACCAGGTCTCCCTCACAGGTGTGTCTAGCCTATCACATGCAGCACACATGTAGCAGAGGTTACCCAAGAAGGTGGCTATTTTTCTATTGAGACGGTAAAATGGACTGACCTAAAGAAGCTTGGAGAAGGAAAGACTGATTTAGTTCACACCTCCAGGTTACAGTCCCGTGGCTGTGGGGAAGTCAAGGCAGCAGTTTAAAGCAGCCGGTCATGCTCACAGTCAAGAGAAGGGAGGATGTGCCATGGCCCCTTGCTGGCTTGCTGTTTCAGCACTCAGCTAGCTCAGGACTCAGCCTGCAGAATGACACCACCCACAGCGGGCTGCTCCACTGAACAATCAAGGCCACCCCATCCACATGCCCACAAGCCAGCCTGGCCTAGATAGTTCTCCACCCTGGGCTCCCAGGTTGCGTCTAAAGGCTGCCTTCTTCCGAGGGCATATGTCACGAGACACCGTCCTTGCAGAGACTCTTGCCTTTACAGCACCGCCATTGGCTGCACACTCCTCCCCTCATTCCTTGCGCCATGGCCGTCACCCCCAGAGAATCCCTCCAGCCAGTCCATTTTACAGATGCAAAGCCAAGACCACAGGAGAAGGGAACACAGTCTGTCTCAAAGATCACAGCCAGCTCCGTCTCAACATGGGGCCGTCTTACAAAGGGGTTGCTTTCCGGGCTCTACTCATCTTCCCTCAGTCCCCTGCCAGTCCCCTTCTGCCTTGGGAAGATGTAAGAGATTGCTAAGGGGGGGGGGGTCAAGGGGAAATGCTCCCTCACGATTTGTCTGAACAACCCTCTGCTATCCCCATTCTGACACCCAGGCCCTTAAAGGCAGAGCTCAGAGCATCTTGTTACTGTTTTTTTGTGAATCTTGGATGATAATTATATGTATAAAATTCGATTGCTTAAACCGTTCAGGATTAATCGGCACCAACACACGGAGCTGCGCTTTGCCTGTAATTAGCGATTCCCTGGCAAATGCATTTTGCAAAATAGCACTTGATTTTAATAACAGGCTGTTAGTATTAGAACGCTGTGCCCACTTCCTTTCAAATTGTCAAAGAAGCCCCCATTCCGGTGCCCTGGGCTTGGCTGAGGACTGAGCACCTTCTGGGAAAGGGGTCTTAGGGGCAGTCCTGAGCACCCTCTACTCCTTTCCCGTCTTTCAGGGCCACCAAAATCTCAGCTGCTGGCAGCCTGAAGTAAGCTTTTCCATGGTCCATCCTTTCTCCTCCCTCTGTTCAGTGCAGACACCCCCACTTGCCAGTGGCTGCCCCTTCCCCCTCTCCCGCCCTCTGGCTCCTGGGTCCTCTCTCGGACAATAGCAGCTCCCCATCTTTGGTGGACTCTCTCTGCCCTCCTCCAGTCTTCCTCTCTTTCTAGCACTTTCTCCAGGCCTGCTGTCTGTTTGCTGGGTTTCTGCACGCCCCTCTGTGGGCCTGGAATTCTGCAGCCCTCCTTACCTTCTCTGGTCAGGACAGAGACACACCCTTCCCGCCTTGAGAGCAATCAGAGTGAGTTAAGGACAGCTTCCTCAGTTCCCATAGTCACCCCATGGGTGAGCATCTGTCACTGAGAGCAGGGGTGTGGAGTAGGAGGTGAGGCTCTGGTGTGGCACCTGCCAGCCCCTCCCTCCTCCTCCTGATGCCCCTGTCCGGGCCTCCAGAGTTCTCTGTTCTTCTAGAGCTGTTGCCAGCACAAAGCCAGCTGCCTGGCCCTCTCTTCCTGTGTGAGGCACCAAAGTGGGCATAAGACCATGGCCTTTTCTGTGGGGGTGGGTTGTTAGGAAAAGGTCAGGAGGCCAAAGAGCTCTGCAGGGTATGGCAGATGGCTGAGTGGTGGGTCAGGTGGCCAGGCTACAAAGGAAGGCTAGCATGCGAACCTGGAATTTCTTCTTCCCCTGCCCACCCCCACCCCCCGATGATCCCCGATCAGACCCTCTTATTTTCCCTCAGCCTCTCCTTCAGCAAGACACCCCAGCAATTCTTGTCATCCTTTGACACCTCCAGCACCTCCCTCTCTTCCTGACCCCTCAGCCTCCATGACTCTCTGACCTCCATGACTGCTGCGGCTCTGAACTGCAACCTCAGCTGGACTTCCTGTTTCCTGCTTCTTGCTAGTCAGGAAGGTCTCCTGTGTCTGCCAGAATGTTCTGTCTAAAGCGAACACTAGTTTTCAGGGACATACTGCTTCAGATCCATTCTGGGCCGCTGTCGCCTCAGAGCCCAAGTGTAGTTCTGTCACAGCCAGCCTTTACACACAGGCAGGTCAGGTTCCCAGGAACGCGCTACCTGGAAAACCCTTCTCTGCCCTTCCGCCTCTGCACATTCCGGCGTAAATACATTCTAGTGTTTGTGGCCTTGCTAGGCATACGGTCTCTACACACAGCTTTCATTTGTTGATTGAACAACACATCTCAAATGAGAGTCATTATTCCCCAAATCTCCCAGTGTACCCGGACTTACTGCTCTCCGTGTGTGTGTGTGTGTGTGTGTGTGTGTGTGTGTGTGTGTGTGTGTGTGTGTGTGTTCCATACACCCCTCCATACACCCCTCCACTGCCAGGCAAATCCCTCTCCCTCCTCCACTACTGTCCTCTCTGCCCCATCATCCTGCCCAACCTACTTGCTTCCCACCTGCCTCTGGCTTACTTGGGACATGCTTGGCTTACTTTGTTAGCATTTGTAAACCCGAGGTAAGAGCCATGTCCCATTCATCAGTCTTGGTGCCTGGAAACAGTAAACATCTGGTATGCGCATGGTCGAGTGGGCATAAAGTAATGGTTGAGTGTATCCCGAATTATCTCATCTCATATGAGGACCATCCATGCAAGGATGTCAAAAATGACACCTGCTGGCTTTCCCCGAGTGCTTCCTAGGTGCCTGTGTAGGGCCGGGCTCTGTGGGAACAGGAGAATCCCTGCTTGAGACCCATGCCCCATAGGTCTCCCCATGAAGGGACCAGCCTTGAAGGTGGCTTCCCTAACACAAGCCCAACCTCCATTGTGCACCAACCTCCATGTGTTGTACAGCTCACTGGATTTGAGGGTCTCAGTTTCCCTAGTAGTATTGACTTCATTGGAGTGTTGAACAAATAGTAGTTGCCAACTATGTGCCAGGCATTGGAGAGGAAACAGGAAATGAAATAAAATCAGCCTTGCAGAGGCCATGATGAACGCCATGAAGACACTTAGCACAGCGCCCAGGCCACAGGCAATGGATGTGTGCTCAGTTCTTATTGCCAGCTGATGCAAAGGTATCACTTTATAGAGGAGGAAACCAAGCTGAGGTCTGAGAGAAAGAGATGACACTTATGGTCAGGTGGCAGTGGAGGACAGGCCTGTGAGTTACAGGCCAGTAACTGGTGATCCAACAAGCCTCGGGGGTTCTGGTATACTCCTACCCAGTTCTGTTTGGAGAGGGAAATGAGATGTTGGGGCGGGGGTTGGTGATAGTTGAAGATCAGCTCGATGCCCTGTGTTATTCTCTCAGTGGTTCAGGCAGAAATAGTTCCACTGTCTTCTTCCCAGCTTGGGCCCCCATGGGCAAAGGGGTGACATGGACTACGTCACAATGAGGGCATCTGCCTCCAGCAATGCCCTTGCTCAGGTGGGACAAGGCTACTCTCGGGGATTAAAGTGTTCAAGACAAGCAGGTATGTGGATGAGCCACAGGGAGAGGTGACTGTATGAGCAGAACATGTATGAACTTCTGTTTCTGTTCAGACTGTAGGATAAAACCTTCCCAGTGATCTAGTGCGTTCTCCGAGGAAGCTAACATCAGACCCACCCCGAGAAGGGCATAAGTTAGGGCCATTGTTTGTTTCCTCAGATTTCCTTCACAGATCACATGAGGTCTCTCATCAACTTCCTCTGTCTTGTGCTGCAGGCAGGACTGACTGCCAATGTCCTCCCCATTCCCTCCTGTGACCCCACCTCAGCCTGTCCCTCCCATCCTGCGACCCCACTTCAGCCAGGGACTCAGGCCTTGGGCTTAGACATTGATAATCATGCACTTGGCAGTCTTTGGCGGATGTAGGAGAACTTGCAATGGGGGAGAAGGAGAACTGGGCTTCTGCCATCAGCTCACCAGATGACCCAGTGGCCCCCAACCTACAGCCACCGTTGATCCCCAGAAACATAACCCCTTGGTGTTAGGACCTCTCTCCAGTGTCATCAGTATATCCAAAGTGCCCAGAGCAGGGCCCTGAAGCAGCAAATAATCGAGAAATACTAATCATGATGAGAGGAGCCCAGAACACCTTGCCCAAGAGGTGAGCCCAGCACCAAGGCCCTGCTCTGTGCCCTGCTGACTGGGGTGGGGGTTGAGCTTCCAAGAGGCTGGAGTGTTTTATAGCAAATGAAGTCCAGATTTGGGGACTGTCCTGTCTGTGGCCACTCCATGATCTTTGTCTTTGTGTGAGCACACATGTGCACATGTGTACACATGTGTGTGCAGCCCAAAAGACAGACTCAGCTGCTGTTTCTCACAGACAGTGCCTTCTTTTGGGGCCACAGTCTGTCACTGGTCTGGAACAGGGAGCTGGTTACCTCCCCAGCTCTGGAATTAAGAGCTACCTACACCAGGCTGGCCCATGTGCCTGTGAGATACACGGTTGGGTATCTTCCCCGACCAGACTCTAAAGTGAGTGTCAGTGAGAGGGTTGAAGCTGGCTAACAGGCATGCGACATCTAGGGGATCAGTAGACATGCGCCCCCCCACCCCAGCTCTTTTAGACTGGTGATTTTCTAATCAGCAAAATAGCTGGAGCCGGTCAGAGATGGTTGCAAAGTAAGTCAAGTGACCTCTCCTCCTTCTCTCAAGCAGGCCTTAGAGCCACAGCTTCCCTGATTCAGTATTTTCCTGTTTCCTCGTGGACATTTTGGTCCATGAAAAACCAAAAACCTGGTGATACTCCTGTGCCTGACTTGGTCTCAGTGGTTTTGATGTCAATAATGACAAAAGGTAAGCTGGGACATCCAAGCCCCTTGACAGAACCATGGATGAGAGGCCCCTGAGCCTTGTCAAGTGATCGAGAAGACAGAGGCTTGATTCAGTCTGCTCCCAGATAACCCTACAGTAAGTGGTTATGTCACCCGCCGTGGCATGCTTTCCCCAAGTTGGGATGTGTGTTCTTATTTGGGAGGATTCCCCAAGACACAGATGGGAGATGAAATCGCTGAAAAACAGGAGGTGAGGAGGGCTTGCCAAGCACCCACCCCTGGGAGCATCTGGGATTTACTTAATCTCACAGGGCACCCTAGCAGCCAGCAAGCAGGGAGCCTCAAATTATAGACAGAAAGGGCCAAGTGTTTGTGTTCCTGCTGGCCCCGAATGGCCAAGGACTTCTGGAATTGAAGGAGGGCTAGCACCCTGCACTTGAACCTGTCATACAGACCAGCAGTGTGACTCTGGTGTGCAGGAAGCTTCTGAAAAGTGCATTCTCTGGCTGCTGAGAGCCACACAGTGCCATGAAGAGGCAAAAGTAGCCAGGGGACACCATCAATACCTGACACACTCAGGTGGAACCCACAGAGGTGGCTTCAACTTGTGCGTGCGTGCGAGCGTGCGTGCGTGCGTGCGTGCGTGCGTGCGTGCGTGCGTGCGTGCGTGTGTGTGTGTGTGTGTGTGTGTGTATGTGCTGTCCGTGTGGGGCAACTTTCATGAGTTCATTCTTTTCTTCCGCCACGTGGGTCTTAGGGATTAAATTCAGATGATCAAGCTTGCCAGAAAGCTCTTTTACCTGCTTAGCCATCTTGCCAGCTCAGTGGCACCTCCGGCCAGGGGCTTAAGGGAAGACAGACAGAGTCTGGGGAATGGAGCCCGCTCTTAGTTTCTGCACATTGCCTGATCCTCTAGGAAGTGAGTCCAGTATGGGGGTAGGGGAGAGAGAAAGGAAAGGGCTGAGGAGGAGGTAGCTGGAAAATGCTGCTGTTAGCAGCATCAAGCATTTTTTAAAGATGGGAAATCAAAAATACAGCAGACCTCAGATTCTTTACCTTCGATGGCATGTATATTCATGCAAAAGGACATACATATATAACTTCCTTTTCATCAAATAGCAATTCTGATTTGCATAGGAATATATAATTTACCATATGTGATATAAATATCCACTTTGTGTGTATGTATATAAATATGTGTGTGTTGTTGGTATTTTTTTCTCCCCCTATTTGACTCACGGAATCATTTCCTTCCCATCTAGTTCTGTGGAACATCCCTTTGAACTGATGCTCAGAATTCTTTTCTAGAGTTTTGTCATATGTGGTTCAACTGACTCTATTGAAGCAAGAATACATCATGTTTCCGGTTTAAATTGTCTCAAACTGTAGCGAGGCTCCTTTCGCCGTCTCCTAAGTGCTAGAGTCACAGGCTGGGGGGCAACCTGAACTGCACCACGCATCCCACACTAGCCAGTGCGGTATAGTGAGACCCTGTCTTAAAAGTGGAAACCAATGTAAAGCTGTATGTGGTCATGTCTACCTACAGTCCCGTCACCAGTTGGGAGGCAGATGCAGGATGCAGGAGTTCCAAACCAGCCTCAGTTATATAATGCATTCAAGCCTGGGCTACAAGAGACCTTCTCTCAAAGAAACCTAAATAGAAGACAGCTCCCCCAGGTTGTTGCCGACACGCAGACTTCAGCCCTGCACACTAGACTTTGTGGCCTGGCCTCTTCCATGTGTACAGCCTGCTCCCACCCCTGTCCTCCCTGACCCCTGGTAGTGCTTTCTGAGGCCCAGCTTGGGCACTACTTTGAGCACGCTTCCTTTGTTCCTGTCACCACCTCTGTGTAAGAGGCCCCTCGCAGCATCTCCTCTCCTCTCCCACTCAGCCTCCTGCCCCTCTCCCTGGTGTATTCCTCCCTGCTCTTCTCACTCCTGCCCGGCTGAGCTAGTGGCCACTTGTCCTGTACAGGTTCACCATCCGTCTCCTGGCACCAGAACGCTCTTCCCACGAGGGAATCGATCATTCCTTTCTTCCCTGTCCGCGGTATCTAGTGCACAGAAGACTCAAAAATCCTTATTTAGACTGCTGAGGATGAGTTCCTTTGGTAGAGTGCTTACCTGGCATGTATAAGATCACAGAACAACATAGCAAGGCATGCTGGCACACACCTGTGACCTGTGGTGGTGGAGACAGGAGGACCAAAGTTCAAAGTCATACTCAGCTACACAGTGACTTTGAGGCCAGCATGGGCTACATGGGGCCCTGTGCCAAAAAAAAAAAAAAAAAAAAAAAAAAAAAAAAAAAAAAGCGAAGAAAGAAAAAAGAAAACGTTAAAATGAGAGACTTTGGTTATGCCTTCCTCAGCATTTCTGATCTAGTCTCTTATTGAATGATTATTGAACACTGACACTCATTAATAAACAATGGCTGGCATATTCTGCCTCCTGGCACATTACATGGGCCCTTACTCCATTCCCATCTCTACAGCTATGAGTTGAGAAACTCTTGACTAAGGATATACTGAACAAATACCTGGTCTGAGCATCCCTTTGGCTCTTTTCAGTATTCATCTGTGCAAATGTATGTGATGTGCATGCCTGTGTGTATGTATGTTCCCGTGTGCAGGTGTGTGTGTGTATGTGGAGGTCAGAGGTTAACATAGGGATTATTTACTGAGGCAGGGTCTGTCAGTTGAACCCAGAGCTCTCTGATAGGTTAGCCTAACTAGCCAGCTTGCCTTGGGGAATGCCATCCGCCACTATGTCCACAAAGCATTTTTGTGGGTTCTAGGGATCCAAACCCCTGTCTTCAAGCTTGGTACAGGCCACCTTTATCTCCCCAGCTTCCTGAATTCCAGTAATCAGAATAAGCACCCTGCATCCTGGCTGAGCTGGGGGTTGGGAGAGTGACTTCCTCTTCAACCTCTGACTTCCCCGGCCCACAGAGGACTGTGTCTGTCTCCGTCAGCTCCCAGATAGGATGTCACATTGAGTGTGGGATGCTTGCTAGGGCTGCCTTCTTCTCACTTGGACAATGGTGGAGGGATTTTTCCTAGGAAACAAGTGTTTTCTCTTTCCCACGTGCCATGTGCCTGGCACTCTGTACAGGCACCGGCCTTGAGACTGGGGCGATGTGGGACCCCGGGGGGGGGGGTGGCAGTAGCGGCAACTGGTGGAGAAGCACTTCGTGCATGGAAGTTTCTTCACAGCCTCAAGTTTGAACAGTGGGCCCCCAGATGGTGGCGCTGGTTGGGAAGCTGCTAGAACCTTTAGGGGCCGAGCTTTGCTTTGCTGGAGGAAGTGCTTTGAGGGTTTGTAGCCTGGCCCCACTTCCTGTTCTGTTTCCTAAGAATGGTTGAACTTTGGCAATTCTATTTAACTTCAGTAATTTGGTTTCTAGATGTACATGAACTTGTGTTTCCGGAGTCTTGACTGCCCTGCCCTACAGACCCAACGTAATGGCTAGCTGGAGAAGATCTTCACTGACCGCTATCACTGAGCATTCTTGACTGCCTACTCATGGGTACCCTAGAAATGGCCAGCTGTGAGCATCCCCAAAGGGAACTTTGTACCCTCCATCCCACTTTGAAAGTTGACATGGGTTCTGATTCTTACAGATGCCTCCATTAGTCTGATTTTTCTGTCACTGAGATAAATCATTGACCAATTACAACTCGGGGAAGAAAGGGTTTGTTGCATCTTACAGCTCCCAACCCACCAAGGCAGGGACATGCAGAGGGAAGCTGAAGCAGAAAGTATGAAGTTCACTGGCTGGATCCCTTGCTCAGCCCAAGCCCACCCACCCAAGTGCTCTAGGGCCTCCCACATGAATAATTAATCAAGAAAAGGCTCCACAGACTTGCCTATGGGCCAATCTAATGCAGGCATTTCCTAAGTTGAGGTTCCCTCTTCCTGGCTGATGCTAGTCTGTGTCAAGGTAACAAAAACCTTATCAGTAGGGGCCGCTCTGCAGGGTCCCACTCAGGTGTTTCTTAAGTCTTTCATTCCCTTGTCCGTCTTTCCTTCTTGCTGACTGTTCACTGCTCAGGACATTCAGCACCAAGGTCAAGAGTAGAGCCTTGGCGCTCCCTGGATTGTATATGGCTCCGCTCTGGCAGCCTACTCACTCCACGTCTGTCTCGGTGCCTTGCTGTTGGGCCTCAGGGTCTGACCTCAGGCTTACTTTCACAAGGCTCTCTCCAACGAGAAACCGGTTGTTGTGTGTTCAGGGTTTATCATGCATCTGGCATGGAGCAAACATTCAATAAGTGTCCATCATCAGCGTCTATTATGTGTTTTGCTAGACTACCAGAGACACAGGGAGAAAGCCCTTTTTAGATCAGGAATTAAACCAAGACAGAATTAGTCTGACTCAGGGCAAGGCTGGCCTAACATGTTAGCAGATGGTTTTGGTTTTTAAGGACCCGCCACGTGCCTAATGAGTCAAAACTCTAATGATCTAGCAGTGACGAGAAGCCGTGCTATGCTAAGAGGGGGGAGGCAGCCAGAGTCTGGTTCCTGCCTCCGGATCCAGGAATGAGGATGTCACATCCTACAGGGAGCAGAAACAAGACGGATACCCAGGGTATTGTTGCCAGGCTTTCTGGAGTGCCCACCACTACCAGGTGCCATGCACCTGCAGATCCCAGTGTTTGGGAGCTGGGGCAGAAGGATGAAGAGTTCAATGTCATCCTTAGCTGCTTAGTACTTTTGAGGCTAGTGTAGGATACACAAGACCCTGTCTCAAACAACAACACAAAGTGTAGCCGTTTGTGAGGGTAAAACCTAACAACGGTGGGATCTTTTCCCTCAGCGTTATTTCAGGTGAGCAAAGCTCTGGAAGCAGAAGGTGAGAGAAGCCTGGGTACTGGAAGAATTCCCACTGGCTCCCCCCAGGCTCCTTCTCACAGAGAGTCATGGCTTACTCCAGTTTGGGGGACAGTGACATATTGAAGTAAATATCTTTGAACAGGTCTGAAATAGTAAAGTTCAACCATGAAGGTTGTATAAGGAGAAGCCTGGGAAACTTGCTTGTGAGCCACACCTTCCATATCCATAGAGATGAGGTAAACCTTAGTTATGACTTCAAATGCACGTAATAAAGAGCCAGGGAAGCATGGATATCAGTTCGGGGCCTATGCTCCCCAGAATGCAGTTCGAGAACACGTGTGATATGAGTTTCTCTTGAGTGCAATGGGATATTTGGGAAAGTCTGTGTGTATGGACAAACATGGAGACCAGAGGACAAATCCAGATGTCTCTTTCTTGGGGCCATCCACCCTGGGTTTTGAGACAGGGTCTCAACAGACTGGCCAGTAAGTCCCTGAGACCTATAGTCTCCATCTCTCAGAGCTGAGTGACAAATGCGTGTCACCAGGCCTGGCATCTTTTAAGGATCTATTTGTAATTTTTAATGGTGTGTATGTATATGGACAGGGGTAAACACACACATGATTTTTGATGATCAGAGGGGCCTGAGGCATTAGATGCCCTGGAGCCAGAGATACAGGAAGTTATAAATGGCCCGATGTAGGGACTGGGAACTGAATTAGGGTTCTTAACCTCTGAACCATCTCTCCAGCTACCAGGCCTGGCTTTATTTATTTAATGTTTAAAGTTCATTCTGTGGGTTTAATTGGGGGGTCTTCGTACTTGATCAGCAAGCATTTTGCTGACTGAGTTATGCCCCTCTCCCAATGCCCCAGACCTGGGTTTTTAAATAATAGTCTGATGGCTCAGGGACCCTTACAGAGCGGCCAAGAGGCTCAGTCCTCCTAAGGCCAGTGTTCTGACTGTTCATGATCTGTTAAGGCCGCCCCGCACCCCCCTGGAATTTGGGAGTATACCTCAAGGCGGTCCCTGAGATCTCTAACATAAGAAAATCGCCTCCTGCTGAGAGTAATCACCAGTTTCCAGGAGGAATTTTGCCTTGCGTGCTTGCTTGCTTCTTAATCACCCTCTAAATATGCATTTTCACGTTATCCCTTAACGACACCCAGAGAATCATTAGAATCTGCTGGGACCCTAATCCACGGTGCTGCAGATCTGTAAGTATGTAATTTCCCCCCATGACGCAGGGTTCTGAAAGTCCACAAATAACCATTTGCATGATACAGTTGCAGCCCCAGAGTCAATTACAGCAAAGGCTGCAAAGAATCTATTTCCTTTTTGAAAATTAAAATGTGAAGTTAGTAGTCACTACACTACAGCCTCCTCTTTGCCTGAGTGGGAGGTAGAAAAGGAAGCTAGCTCCTCCCCTTGATGGGAAGAAAGCTGGTTTGGGACTGTGGGTCACCTGGGTAGTGGCTTGGGGAGGAACCCTTCTGGGTGGGGTCAGTTTCAGGACTTCAGGTCACACAGAGATGGCTATCTTCTCCTTCCTTCTTGAGGTCTCATGTCCTGAAAAGGACTGAGGGATCCAGCTGTGACCATTTATCCCACGAGGACCCTCCTTTGCATAGGTGGCCCATAAGGAGGTGTGAAGGGCCTGAGGCCCAATCAGCTGGGACAGCAGAGATGTGGCCTGGCATACAAATATACACTCCACATCGCCTTTCCCAGTCCAGGCCCAGGGTTGTCTCTGAATGACTCCGCCTACCTTTGCTTTCCTTGGCTTTCTGTGAGAAGATGGCTCTGGATTCACGGAACCGCACCACAGGGCGTTCCCAAACATCTGCTTCCATTCCCAGAATGACTGACAGTTAGGGCAGTTTCCTTCAAGGCCCATGATTTCTTTCCTAGCACAGTGGCGGCTTCCCCATAGTTAGCGGTTGGCAGGAGACAGGTTATAGAACATGTCCTGATATCCTTAGTCTGGGCAGAAAGCTGGCTGCAGAGCCTCTCATCTCTCTGGTGAGCACAACTCACCAGAAAGGGCTAGAGCCCAGGCCACGTACCTTCCCCGAGGTACCAGAGGCTGAATCCACCTATCCCAGAACCCCTCTTTTGCTCTGGAAGTTATGGGACCTCCCTCTCACACAGTAGTTGGTAGAAAGCAGAGCCCGGCTTGCAAAACTGAGGGCCGAGATCCAAAACCACTACTCTGAGCAACTTTCTTCCTGGGGCTGGCCCACAGAGAACAAGGACAAAGCCAGCCTCCTGCCTCCCCTCTGCCCCCTCTGTCCAATGCTATGCTCTCCAGCAGGGACAAAAGAAAACAGAATGTGCCTCGGCCTGGAGAGGAGCCCGTGCAGCCCTAAATCCACTCCAATTGTATTTTCCCTCCATCCCTTGAAGAAACGAAATTGCTGACTGCCTGCTATTTTCCCTGAAACTGTGTAGCCGACATCTTCTCCTGGGCTCTGACCCTGAGACTCTGCTTTCTGCCCAAAGCACATTTTTACAGCTAAGTTATTTCTGATTCTTTAAAAGCAAAAGCAAAACCAAAAAAAAAAAAAATGTCTGGAAGGAACGGACTCTGTTGTAATATAATGTCTCAGCAAAAACCCCAGGCAGATGGGCCTGCACTGGGCCCCTGTCCTGACTGAGGGGAGTCTGGGGTCATATGGGACAGTGCTGGGTGGGGCCAGACACACTCAAGGATGCAGGCAGGAGGCCTCTGGCACTTTCATAAATCTGGGACCTGGTGGGGAGGGGTACTGATGATTCTATGGTAAAGAGAGTTGTGACCAGGCAGAGAGAGGGACAACTCAGAGATCTGCCTTTGCACTGGGGGAGGGTCTTGATTCCAAAGCAATGGTTTCTGGGAACACCACACAACTGTCTTGACCAGTGGTTTGAATTTAAGTTCACGATGCTCATGTGCATGGCTAGAGAACCTCAAGTGGTTGAGACTGTGCATATATATTTTTTTTTCCTGGGTGTATGTGACCAGAGTGGCCGCACAGGGCCACTCTTACTCACCTGTGGATCTCCAGGGTTACCACACTTTCTGGGATTCACTCAACAAACCTCTGGGGACTGTTTGAGTCTGCGTGTGGAGTCAGTGTTGAGGCACTGCAAGCTGGCAGGGATCTGAGGGGTGTGTCATTATATGACTCTGTAGCTGATGCTCAGCATGTAAGCTCCACGGGGCACAGGCCTGGGTTGACTTCAACCAGTCCTATCCCAGGGTAGATTCTAGTGATTGTGCTGGCATGTGTGCGTCTGGACATCGCAGAGCAAGGTGAGGGGGATCGCTGTGTAAGGGTACCTTTGTATCATTGTGCCTTCAGTGGTGGGTGTGGAAGTATCTGCACTTGGGGCAGGTAGGATCTGTTCTTGGGGCTGGTGTGCGGGCTTGTTTGTGTGGCCCGGGTGAGATGATAACCTCCAGGTAGATGATGGAAGCAGAAGCATAGTGAAGACATTATCTGGAATGACCTTCACATGTTTATCAAGGTCTCCAGTCATGTGCTCTGGTCCCTCTGCCAATGGCCCTTGCATGTGTGGATTTGGGTCTTGCAGTCTTCCTCGGCCACAGATGAAGCTGAGACTCCTACGTTAAGACTGGATGCATGGGGACACTTTTACTTCTCTGTGTGACAAACCCTCTCTTCTTCCCTGTCTCCCATGCCCATGTCAATGATACGTACTCCACTGGGTCTCTCTCAGGCTTCCCTAGAGGAAGCAAGGACTCTCAGGAGGACACAGGTCTGTATGCACACTACTGTTCATTCATGGAGTCATTGTCCCCTCCTTGCCTCAACTTCCAGTCTCCACACGTCCTCTCCAGTGCCCCTGGTCTCCTCAGCCCCCCACAAGGAACCCTTCCCTTCCCTAAGGTCAGTTCCACTTAGAGGCTATCCACAACAGTAAGGGTGATAAATGGCTGTGGTGGCCTGAGACCAGGGAGGTGGCATTTCTGTGGCTTTTTAACAGTCCCCTGTGTGGGGGCTGTTGGTGGCAGGGTCTTGTGTTTTGTCATCATTCTTGCTACCTGGGGAACACAAGACCATTTGCAAGGGCCAGGCCTCAGTTTGGGGGAAGACAGTGCAGAGTTCTGGAAAAATCTAGAACATTGTAGTTGCAGAGGCTTCTCCATGTAGAAGTAGAAACTGAGGCATGCTGGGTACCCAGTTCCTCTCCTCTTTTATCCCTGACCTGGTGTGATGACATGCTTTCCTTTCGACCATAGCCATGATGTTGCTGTGTATCCTTACTCAAGCTGGGGATGTGGTCATGGGAGATGGAGAAAAGACAGCTCAGTCTGCAAGTACACTGTCCCTAATTTCACATCTGAGCAACATAAGTGAACCAGGGTCACCATGGGCATTAGGGGCAAAACCAGGAATAGAGTTTGAGTTCACCCTCTACCCAAGACAGACTCCACCAAGCTCCTCCCACTGTGCTCTGCTCCCCCTGGATCCCTGACTCTAGTTTGGGCTATAAACAGGTGACCAGCCTCAGCACCCGCTGGCAGCTCCTCTGCAATGGGTCCGCTTCACCTTCTGTCATGGCATGCTTATGTGACTGTGTGACTTGCCCAGCCGCATGGTCTGTCCTTGGGGAGCTGGGGGCAGACACGATAGCATCACCCTGGCAGAGTGGGATGAGCCAGGTTGGGACTGGACTGGACGGCGGGCAAGCTGCTCTGGAGGGCTCACCCTAGTTAAGGGAAGAAGCGAGCGGGAGATAAAAGGCCGTGGGCAAGAGAGGGAGAGGCAAGAGGGCAGAAGGCAGCTCAGGGTCCCAGGGCCACTAGAGAGAACAGGGCTTTTGTGGGTATGCTCAGGCCATGTCACAGTCAAGAAAAAGTAGGCATGGCTCCAGTGGGGTGTGGACCCAATATGGCAAGTGAAGCCCAACATAGGGAGTGAAGGTAGAGGGCTGGCCTCTCCGCCAGCCTGGCATCCCGCATTCTTCTGTGCACGAGGGCCTGGATAGGAGTGCACCCCCGGGAAACCAGTGTCACCCTTTCACATAAGTCAGGGTTCACGGCAGGGCCGACCACAAGTGGGCACCTGACAGGGAACTGAAGTGCCATGAAGGGAAACCACGTGAGCCAGGTGGACCGGCAGTGTCAGGGGACATTCGTCAGGGGACATTCGCAGGCATGCTTCTATCCCTAACCCTCAGCCATGGTTCAGGTCCCAATGTCTAGGACTCTAGTATGGTCACATCCCATGAGTGCTGCCCCCTTGGGATGTCCCCCCTCAAGGCTGGTTTTACATTGGTGGACACCCTTGTTGTGACTTGACATCATCAAGTATTTGCATTAACCTGCTGCTGCCCAGCCACCCTTAGAACGGAAACAGACTGGCTGACGGCAGCAGGTCTGTGAGGAGCTTGGAACAAGCTCCTGTGATGACTCTTGTGTCCTTAGAACAAGCTCTTCTGACAAGGGGCAGGACTCATGTGTCCTTCCATGCTTTGCAGCAGAGCTGCCCTGCTGGCGATACAGGCTGAGCTGTCCTTCCGCCCTCCCTAGTCTCTGGAAAAGCAGGCTCAGTAGCAGATGCTTGCCATCCTTGGGATCAGGGCCGTGGCAGCTGGGCCTCTGCAACCCCAGCCCGTTCAGACCACCAGCTTCACTAAGTGGTTCTAAAGATAATCAATTGTTTTTTCATTCTGAGTGAAACAAACGGCTCCGAGAAACTTCTATGTAAAAACCACACACATAGCCGGATCCGTCTTCAGAGAGTGGGGCTGGACGGGAAGGAGCTTGCAGCTTCAGCCAACTTCAGGGCCCAGGTGAAGTCTTCATCTCCCAAGGGAGAGAGATTCTGCCCAGTGGTTTCCACAGCCTAAATCTTCTCCTTTCCCTCCCTTGACACGAGAGAAGGGTGCGGTTTCTGGAAGTGACCAGGCACCACAAAGTCCAAACTCTTGGTTTTCCAAAGAAGAAAACAGAGAAGTTGTGCTGCTTTTCCAGGTCACACAGCAAAACAGGCACAGAGGGACTGAGGCAGGCCTTCAGACTCATCTGCTGTCCTTTCTGTGGTACTGAGGGGGAGGGGACCAGGTCCCTTGTATGAGGTGATGGCCTTGACTGGCCAGTAGAATTTTCTTCCCACACCTGGAGGCATGCATTAAGATGGACACAGAACCCAAAGTTGGGGTCAGGGATGACTCCGGGGGTCCCAGGAGGGAAGGGTGAGGGTCGGAGGATGGGGCCCTGGAGAACATGTGAGCATGGGTTTTGGAAATATGAGGTACTTCATTGCCTTTCCTCCCTCTAGATCCTGCCATGGCCCCTGGTCTCCTCAGAGTAAAACCTATTGTTCTCTCTGAAGCCATACATGGCCTCCATCCCCCCCAGCAGCCCCCAATCCTGCTCTCTGTGCTGCTGCTGTGGGTGTCTGGGCATGCCATGCGCCCTATTTTACAGCTGAGGCCAACGGATGTAGAAAAGTCAGCTAGGAAAGCTGTATTTGGTCAGGGAAGAGCAAAGTTCGGGAAAGTAGGAGTCTCCACAGCCCACGTTGGGGTGGCAGAGAGGGCCCAACAGTTTTTTTTTTTTTTTTTTTTTTTTTTACAGCAAGTTATGGCATTGGGATCCTCTGATGCCCCAGCCCTGGCAGGACGGAGCTAGGACTCGAGCACTCCCAGGCCTGGACATCGGGCTGACCTCACAGCTGTGGCTGGTGGTAGCCATGGAAGAGGGCAGGCCACTGGTGGCCAGAGTGCCACTGGCATGGCGAGAAAGGAGTGGACAGCGATGACTTTTCGGGTGACAGTCTTGACAGTGATCTGAAAATGGGCCCCCGTGGGGACACTTGTCTACCAAAAAAGCAGCAGGCTCCCTGTGGGGTCCGCCGGGCTTGTGCTGTGTGACTGACCCCAAGGCCAGGACTTCAGTCAGCTCCTCTTCCGCCCTGAGGTGGCCACACTCTGCTCCTCGTCTCGCCTCTGCCCATGGCTGGCAGCCTAGGGCATAGACAGGCCGTAAATAATAGCAATAATGAGAGTCTGTTCCGAGCGCAATGATTTTATGAAATTACATTTTTGAAAAGGTGAATTCTCCCATCCCCCCATTTGTACTCCAGTCTGGGGAGGCAACGGCGAATTAATTGAACCCATTTCCTTCCTGGTCTCTGACAAGATGTTTGCTTCCCTGGGGCCTGATGTCCCTGGTTGGCTGGAAGCAGCAGTTCCTGGGCCCCTTTTTTGGAGCCCAGGGAGGACCAGCAGCTGACACACAATCCTGGTGAGGGAAGGAGGAAGGAGGCTGTGTGAGGCTGTGTGTGTGGAGTGTGCTTTTGGCACGCGGGGGGCGGGGGCAGTGGATGGAGAGCATCTGGGATGAAGGGGACAAGTAGGGAGCCAGGGGACGGGGCCGTCTATCTAAGCATGGCGTGGAGTATGGAGCAGACGAGTCACAGAGGGAAAGTGAATGGAGACAGACGGACAGACAGACAGGGCGGCACAGCTTTGTAGACCCTCTTGCCAGTCTCCACAGTCTTTCTTCTGAAGTAAAACAAGTGGGCTGGGGAGATGACCCCAGCTGGTAAAGGGCTTTGCAAGCAGGGGGATGCGCCCCGGGACCCTCTGAGCTGAGCACTGAGCCCTGACAGCAGCCAGATGGGCCGTTCCCCACGTCAAGCTTTTAAGAGTTAGGACCAGGACAAAGCCTGCAGAGGAGTGAGGCATTCTGACCACTCTCATGCATGGCAATGCAGGAAGAGTCTCTGGCTTGCTCCTATCATGTCTTCACACATCCCTTGCCCTGTCCTGCTCTCAGGCCAGCTGAGGACTTCTAGCCTCGAGTTTTTCATTCTCTCACTCATGGAACCTTGTCACCCCCACCCCCACTCCGTCCTCTGCTATTGGCTGTCGTGGGGCATCTTCACTTAGAGGATGTTCCATTCCTTGCTGGCCACAGCCACTTCCTTCCTCTTCCTCATGGCCCCTCGTGGCGTGTACCATCTCCAAGGGAAGTCTTGGAGTGCTTGAGACATGTCTTTGCTTTTAATTTATTTTCTTCATTTTCATGCATGTGGTGTATGTGTGTGTGTGAGAGAGAGTATGTGTGTGTGTGTGTGTGTGTGTGTGCCTGCATGCATGGCTGTAGAGACCAGAGGTCCAGTGCCTGGGCAGTGAGTTCTGGGGATCTACCTTCCTCTGCCTCTCCAGGGATGGAATTCAGGTGCCTGGCATTGTATGTGGGTACTGGGGATCTGAACTTGAACTCTCATGTTACCTCTGCACCCCCTTTACCAACTAATTCACCTTCCCAGCCCAAGACATGTCATTAAATGTGCCTTGTCATCCTGCGCACGCCAGGCCTCATCCCCCACCCCTCTGCCCACTTGCAAGTTCCCTGTGGGACTCTATTGCATTTCCCCGTTGGCTTAACTTTCCAACACAGCCCTGGTAATTTGGCTCTGTTTGTACAGCTCCCTCCTCCATAAATACATACAATGTAGCCACAGGTCATGGCTGGGGTGAGCCTGCACTAAGAGAACAATCCAGAAGCTCACCTGGCCCTTTGCCCATCCCCAGTCTATGAAGAGTTCCGGGGCGCCATCCTGTCCCATCTTAGGGGTACTCTGCAGCCTGCAGGGACCTGCCACAGGGCTTTGTCACCTTCTGAGTTCCTCTGTGCTCAGGGTTTCCACCAGACCTTAGACACATGAGTTCATGTAAAGTCAGGGGTGACACTCACGGCCCATGGGCTCTGCTTGACCCCCAGGAAGTGGACACAATCAATCTACCGGCATCGATATGCCAACACATCTTCCTGTCCCTGTTCCTGGAGCAAGCCTCCAACAATGACTAATTAGGACTCCCATCCTGGTCCTTCTGCCCACATAGGAGGGGCAGATGTGTGGATGTTGTTTCTTGTGCTATGCCTAGTCCTACACAGTCTCTCAGAGGGCCCCAGAGCCTCTGGCTGCCCAACACTGTGGTGTACACCTCTGTTTTGAGTGTTTGCCTTTCCCACCTTACCTCTGCTCTCTTCCCAGCACGAGGGATCGCTTTCCAGGTGTGGTGTTGAACCCTTGTCTCGGGCTGCCCTGGGGGCAATTACCCTGAAACCCTGGCCTGGTGCTCTGTGAGAGCCAAGGGCCCTTGCAGCTCCGCTTCCTAGGTTCATCCTGCGTCCTGAGCAGCCTGGCCTAGCCCAGCACCTGGAGGGCTTGGCCAGAGGCTTCTCCCCTGCAGGGCCCTGCTGCCAGTGCGACAGGACTGTTTCTTGTGGCTGGCAGTATTGTCCACTGATTCATCTCCTTCTGGGGGCAGGGGGCCAGCTTCAGAGAGCAAACATATTGAGTAAATTCACAAAGAACTGTTGGCCCAGCTCAACATTTTAATGGCGACATTAAGCATCCCTCACCATGATAAACATGCTGAACGGCTGAAGGGATTATGGCTTCCAGGCTGGCCACTCTGTCATAGCGGAAAATTAATCTTGAGATTTAACCAAAGGCCAAACTGCGCACTGTGGGAGGGAAGGGGCGCTTTCCCTGTGTGGTGGCCAGGACAGATCCCACCTTGGAGTGACTTCGTGGCGCCATCTTGTCTGAGTGCTCACAGGCCTTCTGGGTCACACTTGACACGTTGTTTGCACAGTGCAGCTTGCCTGGGAGCTAGTCCTTAGACAGACAGAGGCCGTGTTGTTTGGAGCCTGAGGAGAGGGCTGTAGTGTTCTTATGTCTGTTGGTGTCTTTCTTGAGCCATCCCCTAGCACACTTATGTCCTCTTCAGAGGCGTCTACAGCAGCCTCATGCTAGTCCTGACGGGTTTCCCTTGAGTTCTCTCAGGGCTCCTGGCCTCCACCAGCTTCTGTTCTGTCAGACTGAGGGGTGAGCGTGCAGGGAGGGGCCTACAACAGCGACTCCCACCAGGGCACAGCTTGTAAATGGGACAAAGTTCTCTCCTGGAGGGGAGCTGGTGTTGCATTTTGTAGCTCCAAGCTCGTGGGGTTGTCTGGATCCAGGGGAAGAATATCCATAAGGTCTCAGGGCTGGAGGGGGATCCATATCTGAGTCCTTCCATATCTGCTCCTGAGACGGTGTCTTAGAACCGCAAGGCCTGTACTGCCCCAGGCCTCCAGAGCGAGTAGCTTCACAGAGGACTTGGATAAGCCCCGGAGTTCCGGTGCTGGCCTGCACACGCAGAGGCTGCAGGGACGTGGATCGGGCCAGAGAGAGGAGCTTCAGCGGTCTGCCCCTGCCGCAGAGCAGCCAAGAGTAGGGGGAATCAGGGAGAGTGGGGGGGGCAGGGAGCTGTGTATGAAGAGCTGCAGCTCTCCAGGAGGCCAGGGACCTCCACGGGAGGGAGGGCGCTCAGCAGACTTTCTCCTTGGCCTCATCACCCTCTGTCCTGTCAGGGCCACCAACTGCCCTCTTGAAATCCCCTGGCCTGATACACAACTGTAGTCTATACAGTGAGTGTTGGGGGGGGGTGCTTGTTCTTGACCCCTTTGCTAGGAAGTGACGATGGGCTATCCAGCCTCTGCCCACCCCTGCAGGTGTAGGACTCCTCTTTCCCAGCACTCAGAAGGAAGAGGCAGGTGGGTTTCTGGGGCTAGCCTGGGCTACAAAGCACACTGCCGGACTTTGAGGGACACACGGAGAAAGCAGGGCTCAAAAGCAAACAACAGCAACAACAAAGAACAGAGGAAGCCCTTCTCTCTGAGCCCAGCCTGCTCTCAGGCTTCCGAAGGAATCCTGCAACTTGGGCTCAGGGATACAGCATGGGATGCTGATGCTTCTGGGTGGATTTGGGGTCTGAGGGCAGAGCCTGTCTCCAAGGGAAGAAAGGGAGGGGGACCCAGCTTCTACCCCTCCACCTCCAGGGGTCCTTGTCCCTCCCCAGGACACGCCAGGCATCCATCCCATCACACAGTCAGCGCTCACACAGTGCTTGGTAAATGCCCCCATCACCCGCAGGGCTGTGTCCTCACCGGAAAGAGAGGGCCTCTGTCAAAGGTCAAGGCATACCTGTGGAGAACAAACCTTTCCTCCCCCACTCCACCCTGACCTCCTTGAGAAGCCCTGGGACCCCAGGAAGTGGAGGGTTCTAGGCTACAGGCAGTAGGAACGTCCACTCAGCCAGCAGCTCCAGGGTTCAAGTTCTGAGACAAAGAGGGAGAGGAGACACTGGCTTGACCAAGGCCACTGGGTCTGAGGAGGGCAAGCTTTCCAGGAGCTGAAGGGGTGTGGAAGCAGGAAGGCTGGCGGGCGGGTGGCTGGGAGTGTCTGGGGTTCACAAGCCAGTGAGGACTTCCAGGCGGGCTCAGAAGCAGGGCCTGCTTCGGCATCTTCCTTCCCTCAGCCGCTCTGGGCCTCAGTGAAAGAAGACAGCCAGAAGAGGCTGGGAAGCATCCCGGACAGCAGCTACAGTGGCACAGGGAGCTGCGGGGCAGAGTAGGCAGCCTAGTCATGTCTCCGTGCTCCTGGCAGGCCTGTGCCACACGGGAGCTCATTATTGTCACTTATCTGCCTGGACTTCCGGGCTCTTCTGAAGTCCTGCTTTACCCAATCAGAGCGTTTCTTTCAGGCCTGGAGGAGCAGGAGGAAGGGCCAGGGCAGAAAGCAGAGGGCTGCCACTGGCGGAACTGGACCTGGGGGTGGGGTGGGGGCGCTGACATGGGTGACATCCGGGGAGGAGTGGAAATGTGGAACTGGCACCTGAAGGGTACGGGAGGGATGTGGAGCTGTGATTGTACACAGCTGGGCAGCATATTGACCTGGGGTGGGTGGGGCCTGCGCAGGGAGCAGAGCATGGTGGGTAGGGCCTGGGCAGGGGTGGAGTTGGGGTGGGGCCTAACAGGGATGGAGTTGTCTGGGCGTGGCCTGGGGTGGTTGGGGCCTGGGCTAGGTGGAAGGGAGGGAGGGAGGCCATTGGAGGGCTTTGAATTCTGAATTCAGAAAAGCTGGCAGGTGTCACCATGGCAACTGCAGAGCAGGAGCCGGAATATCTTTTGAAAAGGAAAAGGACAAGTTTGATGATTTTATTTGCCGTCTTTACACTCTTCGCCAGGGAGAGATGTGGGGTGCTAGAGGCTGGGCAGGCAGGGGCGGTAGGCCCCACAGAGAGAATAGGGATCACCTGTAAGCCTGGTGATGAATGCGCCAGGTATCCCCAAGCCCTACCACCTCTCCTGACACCGTCCACCCACACAGTGGCTTTCCGGAACCTGCTCTGAGGGCCTGGGCCATCCAGCTTGGTTCTAGGCAGGTCCTGCCAAATTCCCCGGATCAAAACTTTCAGGCTCAAGATTTCCCATGTCACCTCTTCCAACCCTGCCTAAAAATGGCCCTGTCTATACACACCAAGACATGCTCCTACAGGGGGACCAGGGAAGGCAAGTGCAGACCCCCAAAATCGCACTGTGTGCCTTCAGCACTCTACAAGTCTCTTAGGCTTGGGCAAGCTGGGAAGCACCCTCATGCCTCAGCGTCCCAGTGATTGAGGAATAATTGCTGTACCCAGCCTTCCCGTGGCTGGACTGGTGCTCTCGGCATGTGCGGACCTCAGCTGTCCGGTTATGGGTAGACACAGGTTTGGGGGGGACCTATGTGGAACCCAGCTACCATCTCAATCTCTAGCTATAGGCATAGAGGTGCCTGGTGTCACTAGGGAGTCACCCGGGAGCTGGGTAGATGGGATGACACTTTCTCCCAAGTGTGGTTCTGTGAGTGCTCAGGCCCTGCATGCATGCCAGAGTCCCTGAGCCTTCTGTCCCCAGCGGTGCAGCAAAGGGGTTTCAGTCCCTGGAGAGAAGTGTGTCAGCAGTGATGGGCGGCACCCGCCTCCCACAGCCTTGAAATCATCCGTGGAGATACTGTTTCAGGCTCCATCTTAGTTACTGAGAATTTCAGAGCGATTAGCTTTTCCAGCTAAGTGCCCAGTCAGCAGTCTCCACAGTCTGAAAAGGCTTTCTATCACTAACAGTAACTCCCAGAGAGCACTTCCTGCCCCCCCCACCCCGCAACAGCTGTGTTATCGATAATTCCTAATCACAGCTCTGCGAGGACATTGAAAGGGGAGAGCCAGAGAAGTCAAAGAACTCGCCCAAGGTCACAGAGCCACAGGTGGGGGAGTTGGCATCCAGATCCAGGGCCAAGGAACTGTAAGGATGAATCCCGAAGGACCTCGCTTTCACTCCTGATCCTGAATCGCCAGTGTCTTTCTGTGTGCAGCCATCGTTTTAGCCTCCACTTAGGAAAAGAAACTTAAAAAGAAGAAAGATGCACTGCTCCTGACAGGGTAGTGCTGGGGGAAAAGACAGAAAGAGTCCCTGCACCCGGCATACAACACAGCTGCGTGGAGGCTGCCTACGTTGCTTTCAGCCTCGCCCCAGCCCAGGGTGTCACCACAGCAAATGCACGGGGGAAGAGCGCATGCCCACATTGACACTGCCAGTTCTCAGGAGGCTTTGAAATTTTCCTAGAAACAGCCCCTAAAATAAAAGTCAAGTTGTATGCCAAATCGGATTCTGCCACAGCATGGATTCGTGGGGCTGGCAAGCTGCCCACGGTGGAGGGAGAAGAAACGTGGCTCAAGTTCCACCCTATGTGAGGCTGTGGCCGGTCCTGGCACAGCCCACGGCCTCCAAGGTGCACATTAGGTGAGAAGCAGGGCCCCAAAGGACCCCTCCCACTAGCTGGCTTTGGTCCCTGACTCGAGCTGAGTTTCATCTCTATCCCCAGAAACCTAGGATCTTGCTCCAAATGGCTATGCCAAGCCAAACTCGAGCTTATGCCCAACCCACCCGGAAGTTCCCTCAGCACCCTGCAACCAGACAGGTGCAGAGAAGAGAGAGGCAGGGGTGAGACACTGGGGACTCTGGATATTCGAAGTCACATCCCAAACTCCCCATTTTACGGATGGCAACTCTGAGGACCGGGGGAGAAAGTGATGTAGCCAGGTCAGTGGGGACTAGAGCCCCTGGGTCTTGACCTTGTAGCTGCTACAGTTCAGCTGGGTGGAACCTGGAACTCCTTTCTCATGGCAGTTCTGGGAGAGGGACCCTCCCGGGGTGGGGTGTGAGGGTGGGGGGTGTGAGCCTACAGTCTTAGATTCCCTCTAATTAATTCTCTTAGTCTGTGAACACCTACTGCGTGATCCACTAGAGAGCTACCACGGTGACTGGGTCATTTAAAAGTACCAGTGTAGACCAGTGAAATGGCTCAGTGAGATGAATGGATTACTCCTCTGTGATGCTTTCCAGCTGTGTGATCGTGGGCAAGTGGCTCAACCTCTCTGTTCCTCTGTGTCCGTATGTAGGTAGTGATGACTCCTTAGGCTCTTGCAAGGTATAAATGAGTTCTACTGAGGCACACATCTGCAAGATGTCCTCGTGGCACAGCAGCAAAGCATACTATCATCATTCACCTTCTAAAATTGCAGAGAACCAATTGCAGAGACTTCATCCTAGTGGTGAGCAGAGGGAGGAATATGCCAGCCACCAGGGCACACATGCGTAAGAGGCCGAGTCTGGAGGGGGCTGAGGTCTCCACGCACCTGCTCCTCTCCTGTGACTGTGTGATGAGCCCCAAGTTCTCTCTAATTCCTGCAGAGAGAAGGCACTCGAGGCTTCACCTGAGTAGGCCACATCCTGTATGCCTGTAAATAGCAACTGGAGGCAATGTCTCTTCGCTGGGCTTGGAGATGCATGGGGTCCCACAGGGGAAAAGAGGCCCAGTGAGTCATTGCTGTGGCTACTGAGAAACAGGAGCCAGGAACAGAGAGAGGGGTGGACACAGGCTGCAGGGAGGGCTGCCTTTTGCGGGATGAGACCACATGCTCCCAGCTGGTTGCTTGGCCATACTAGGGCCAAGGCTGCTTTAGCAGCCTTGCATAGGAAAGCTGGAGGATGCTGGGAAAACACTTCTCATCATTCCCAAGATTTATTTGGTCCTAGTGACAGGCTCTCTGCCCCAGCCTGCCACCTCTTCACTGAAGTAAGCCACCACAGAGCTCAGCAACATCTTCCTCTGTCTGTGTGGCCTTGCGAGGCACACCTAACCTCTCTGTGCTTCCAGAAAGCAGATCTTAGGGATAACCTTGCTGGAGGCAGGCGCCCTCAGAGATTGTCATCAGTTCTAAGAGCCCTGAGCCTCTTCCCAGCCAGCCTCCCAGGAGGTCCCTTGACTAGGAAAGAAGCCAAAACAAAGCTGTGGGGAGACAGAAAGGGAGCTGCATTTAATTAGAAAACACCTCACCCTTCTGATTATCAGACTTCTGAAAGAGCCTTTGAGAAAGTACTCAGGGTCCGCTCCACGAGCAAGCCGGTTCTCAGAAGCTGAGGACTTGGGCTCCAGCTAGGCATTGGAATTCCAGACATAACGCACTGCATCGTAAGGGTTGAGGACCGCTGGCCTGTCAACCATCGCCACAATCAAACAGCATGCATGACATTAATTAACATAGAAGGCAAGCGGGCTTCTTGGGCCATTTTGTATCAAGGCTGAGATATTCCCAGGGGTCCAGCCAGGGCAGGAAAGAAAGAGAAAGCTGTCCATCATTTGCTTCCTGGAGAAGACAACAGGGTTGGGCTCTGACTTCCTGAGGCCTGGGCTGGTATGGGCTGGATCCTGCCATGGTGTTGCGCAATCAGCCAAGTACAGTGATGCCCAAGGGCATGATGTAGAAAGTGGAGTATCACAGACAGATGGACAAGAGGACTTCTCTAGAAGCTCTGAGAAGTTTGAGCAGAGGTTTTGAAGGATGTAGACAAGTTTTCCAGGATTAAAACAGAGTGCTCTAGGGGCTGCTCCCACTAAGTAAACCAGCATTTGCATACAGGGCTCCAGACCTGAGCCAGATGTTGATATAGATGGAGATGGTGCATACACAGGGGAAAGTTGGGGCCCACCCCTGAGACTTACATTGAGGCTGGGGTGAGACACAGGCTCCATCCAAAGGGAAATTTCCAAAAGACCTGGGTTACCTGAGAAATCTTGGTGAGGGTGCTATGCATCTAGAGAATGGAGGCCCTGTGGGAGGCCCAAGGCTTCCTAGAAACAACAGTATGTGGGGACAGGCAGTCTGTCTTTCTGTCTGTCTGTCTGTCTGTGAGACTTGGCTTGAGAACCCTTGATTAGACCCAGTCTGATCAAGGTACAGGTAACATGGCTGAAGCCACACTAAAGCCAAATCTCAGGGTTGAAGAAAACGTTTATGTTGAGTCTGGGTCATATTTACCCTTCTACAAATGAAATTTTAAAATATCATTTTAATACGTTTTTATGGAGAAAGGAGCCACGGGGAGCCAAGTGTCTGGGGCCCCTGAACTCTCAGTGACTGAGATGGTGCTTTCCCGGCTGTTCCTCCACCCCCAGCTTTAATTAGCTGTATGCTCCCGGGCCATCCTGAACCCTCTTTGATGATGCTCTTGCCCTTCTGGGAACCTGGAAGTAACAAACCCATCTTTTAGGCTGGTGACCTGGAGCACAGTGGGCAAGGCATTGGTGAAATTGCAGAGAAAGTTGTAGCAGCCACGAGCTTGGCGAACTGAGAACCTCGAGGAGGGTTAGGAAGCGGCTACAAAGGCAGGGCCAATCTGAGGACCGAGGTCGTCTGAAAAACGGGATTCTGGCTCTGCCCCCTCACCCCATTTCCTGTTCCTCCCAGCATGCCTTCCTGAAGGAGCAAAAGCAAGCGGGCACCATGATTTCCAGGGCTGCTGGGAGCCTCTGTGGTCTCAGTATGTAAGAGCTTCTGCTCCTATGCCGGAGGCCCCACCCCTATGCCCCAGGCCCCTGACTTATCCCCAGCTGGTCTAAAGCTGGAACCCAGCCTGCAACTGGCTGGTGAGAGAGAGAATGTGCCCCCATGCCAGCCCTGCCCAGCCCCTCGGGGCCACAGTGACCTGCACAAGCTCTTTCTCTGTGGTCAGAATGCATCATGACTGTCCCCTCAGGACATGGCATCACATATAGAACAGCTGAAGTGCGACGTTCTCATCTTTCTCCCGGAAGGACGTGGGGAAGGGCTTCCAGCATGATCTTCCTCTTTGAGAAACAGAAGGTGGATTTCTGCAGAGTTACTAAGCAACGGCCTCTAAGTGAAGTTCACCCATACTCTCAGAGCACAGCCTTATTTAGAGTAAGGACCTTGAGATGACATAATTCTGGATTAAGGTGGGTCATTGTGAGAGTGGCCCTCTAAGAGAGAGCAAGGCCTGGGAAATATAACAGTCCTCAAGTTTACCTCCCAGAGCCGGGGGGAGGGTGAGGTGGAGAGAGAGAGAGAGAGAGAGAGAGAGAGAGAGAGAGAGAGAGAGAGAGAGCCCAGTGACATACACATGCAATTCCAAGCTGGAGGGGGGGGGCAGAGACAGCAAGAGAATCCTTGTGCGTGCTGGACAGCCAGCCTAGCCTACTTGGTAACTTCCAGGACAGTGTGAGATCCTACCTCTCCTGTCTCAATGACAATTATGGTGTATAGCATCTGAGAAATAATACCCAAGGTTGCCCTTAGGCCTCTACACACCTGCACCTGTACCCAAGTGTGTCTAATACACACACGTGCACACCGTGCACATGTAGATAGCAAGAAGCTGGAATGGTAGGGCACACATGTAACTTGGCATGTGGCAAATTACTCCAGCACTTGGCAGGAGGATGGGGAGTCCTAGGTCAGCCCAGGCTACATAGCAACATCTGTGGACAAGGGACAAGGGAGTCCCACACCAGCTCTGAGAAGGTAGAGGTTAAGAGGAGCCACTTGAAGCCAGAAGGGGCAGGGTAGGGCTCTCCTCTGAAGCCTACCAAGGGAGTAGCCCCTGGATTTCATACTGTGGCTTCCAGACCTGTAAGGGAAGATGTGTCTCTTGGACTGAGGAGATGACTCGGTGAAGACCTGGACTTGAATTTCAAAAACACCTATAAAATCTGGACAACAAATAGTAAAAGGCCTGGCCTATACAGGGGAACCAATACTGTTTCAAACAAGGTGGGAGGTGACTGTTGACTCCCACATATTCATCGTGGTGCGTGCACCTGTCCAGGCACAGAGACGGGAGAGGGAGGGAGAGGAGAAGGGAGAGAGAGGTCTAGAAGAGCAGGAGGAAGATGATGCTGGTCTTTCTATTGCCTGAAGTTACTCAGTCTAGCCATACACCATCAGGGAAGGCTCCTACCCCTGACTCCCAGAATGCAGCGGGTCCTTCCTGAGTGGCTCTCCACTTCCTAGATCCTTTGCTCTATCTGCTTGTGTCTAAACTGTGTCTAAAATAGCCAGAGACCCAAACCTTCCCTGTGTCTACGCTGTGCAAAACTGGGGCCTTCCTTCCTGGAGAATTGAGTGATGAGAGGCTTCTGTGAGAGGCGGTGTGCTTGGACAGCCTGAGTGCAGGCCATCCACTTGGCCACTCCTCATCCAGGCCGTGCCTCGGTTTCCCCACTGGTCAAGTGGGGTGGTGGCACGGCTTGCACGGAGCCAGTGGAATATGGCCTGGGAGCTGAGCCTGAGACTCTGCCTGCACTGGCGTATGTGGTTTCCATGTGAGGGGCAGGCGAGCCCTGCCACTCCTCTGTCAGGGCTCAGATTGCTGGGCCGGAGTAGAAACTAGGCTCTGTGACATGGTGTTGATGTCAGACACATGCTGTTCCCCTTTAGGAGCTTCCTGGGGACACAGGACATCTAAGTCAGGAGAAAGCATACGTGATTCGGAGGTGCTTTGAGGGCCATCTGGCTTCAGCACGTGGCTGGGGCTGCTTGTCAGTTTCTCCCCAGCTCTTTGGGCCATTTCCCAGTGGAGGGTGGGGCCTAAAGCTGGGCTGGAGCAAAGGTTTCCTCTTGCAGGGAAAGAGAAGGTGAGCAGCTAGAGCCAGCGGTGTGGATCTTGGAAAATGGAGTCTGAGCTGTACTCCAGGGGCAAGGGTGAGCAGATGTGTGCTATGTGTCTCTGATAGCAGAGCGAGGCCCCTCTATCCCCGGCTGCCACTCTGGGAGACTCATTTCCATAACAGCCAGAGAAACAGGTGCAGAAGGAGCTGTTTGTTGGCTTGCAGCAGCAGAGTGAATGAAAGGCAGGAGAGTCCAAGCCAAAGAGCCTCATTCATGGGCAGCTTGGAGCCAATTGAAATGAACTTTAAGAGAAACCCAGTTCAGAACAGTCAGCCTGCTGAGCTGCCTGGAGGTGGGGTGGAGGCCTCAGGTGGGGGCTGCAAGGGGAAAAAAGTTGAGGACACTGTGCCATATGGTGCTCAGGGATGTGACTCACATCTACACCGGGAAGAGGATGAATGGCCTTTCTGTTTCTCATGGTGGATCAGGTACCATTATTGGTACACAGTGGACATATGACAGGATATTTCCAAAGATCATTTTATGTGTGTGTATAGAATCCAGAGAACAACCTCGGGTGTCATTCCTTAAGTACTGTCCATTTTGTGTGTGTGTGTGTGTGTGTGTGTGTGTGTGTGTGTGTGTGTGTGTGTGTGTTATTCCTTTAAGATAGCATCTGTCCTTGAACTCGACACTAGTCTGGCCAGCATATACCCTGCATGTGCCTTTCTCCACCCCACACTGAACTCCTTACAGGGACATGCAGCCAAAGCCAGCATTCACACACGTGCCGGGATTTGAATTCAGCACACACGTGCTACCAACACTTTACCAGCTGACAGCTTTGCAGCTCATGCCTGCCCTTTCTGCATAGAGTTTCTCTTTGGCCTGGAGCTCACCACGTAGCCTAGGCTGGCTGGCCACTGAACCCCAGGGATGTACCAGTCTCGGCCTCCCTAGTGATGATGGCATTAGGAATGGGCAGGGCCACCGCAATGCCTGGTTCCTTAAATTGGAGCTGGGGATTGGACTCAGGCCCTCATGATGACATAGAAGGCACTGTACAGACAGACCCTTCTCCCTAGCCCCTGGTTTCCAGGCTAGAAGTGACAGCAGGGTCCCTCTGCTTCCTCTGCCCCCTACGCCTCCCACCTGTGCTCTGTCTGTTCTGTAACTCTCAGCTCAGAGACTTCAGACACTGAGTCTGCCCGCAGAGACCCGACACATTCAAAGAAGCGGGGCTCTGTTCTTATGTTGAGAGAATAAATCAGAGATTCCCAGTTTTGTAAAACCCAGTCCAATGTGGCCCTGCATGGATGTAATTGATCGGCTGTTTTGATTTAGAGACAGCCATCCCGCCCTGGGGAGGAGGGCTAACAAAAAGGAGCCGAAGGGGCTACAGAGAGGGAGAGAGAGGCGGGGTGGGGTGCACAGATGAGGGGGTCCTGGGAGAAAGAAGGCAAGGATGGGGTCTTTGTAACCTCACCCTGGTTGTCCTGCCTCCTGTGGAATTGTGCAGACTCAGGGTACAGCCTCCATGCATATAAGGCATCTGTTGGCAATCATATACTGCCAGCTAGTGCCCCCTCTATGGTGGAGTCTGTCCTTCTGTAGAGGGGACATCAAGGCATGTGGCTCACTGAATCACTGTGAACTGAGCCTGTGTGTTTAACTCTGTCCTAGCCTTTAAGAACACTTGCTGCTCTCCCAGGGATCCCAGCTGCTGGGCTGGCTGCGGGGCTCAGATATAGCCTAGACAAGCCCTAACAGCCAGGGGATGCCTCGGGATTGGGGCGAAAGAGGAAGGCCATCAAGGATCAATGAGAATATGGTGCTGTGAGGAGCTGGGAACTCTTGAGGCATAAAGGTAGATTCATACGACACATCTCTGAGCCCCTCTGCCTGGCACAGAGTGCTTTCTTAGGCAGAATTTATAGCAGAAGGGTGATTGGAGGAGACAAGAGTATCCTGGCCAGTAGAATTATGGTGGGGTAGGGTCTTACAAGACAGAGAACTATTGTATGGCGAGTCCACTTATTCCTACACAATTTCACATGGCATGCCACTGGCTTGGAACAGGTACACACTGGAGTTTCTTGAGGTGAGGGGTTGAAGGTCAGAGACTGAGTGTCCACAGCTGGCCTTCTCCATCAGATCAGAGGCTGCTGATGGTGGGAACTAAGTCATAGTAGAAGAGAACTTTCTTACCAGGGTGACTTTGCAGTTCCATAGAGAACAAAAATTCTGAGAGGTAATGCTGTGTTGTGAACAAGTATGGGGTGGAACTAGATAAGAGGAAGCAAGGGATCCTGGGAGGGGAGGAGTCAGCACTGCCGATCACTGTCTTAGGGTTTCTATTGCTGTGATAAAGCACCATGACTGAAAGCAGTTTTGAGGGGAAAGGATTTATTTCATCTTTCAGCTTGTAGTCCACATCATCCAGGGATGCCAGGACAGGAGGCAGAGACCGGTGCAGAGGGCACAGAGGAATGTTTGACTCTTACAACTTGCTCAGCTTGCATTCTTACATAGATAAGTACCACTTGGCCAGGTATAGCACTACCCACAATAGGCCGGGCCCTCCCACATAAATTAGTAATCAAGGAATTGCCACACAGGCTTATCCATAGGGCATATTTCAAGTGAAGTTCTCCTTTTCCAAATAACTCTCTCTCTCTCTCCCCCCTCTCTTTCTCTCTCTCTCACACATACACCAGGACAATTGGCCCCTTGTCAATTTGATGTGCCAACACATTACTACTAAACCATAACCTTTCCTTTCTTGTCGATCCCAAATATAACATATTAATATTACTATTTCAATATAAAATACAGCATCTAAGAATGGTTCATGAAGCAGTGGGCCATTGCTGCAGGTGGAGGGGAAGACACCAGAGAGACATCTGGGTAAGAGATTACAGCATAGTCAGGAGCATAGAACAGGGTATGCTGCCTGCTTGATAGGAAATGATATCTTTCTGGAAAGCCAAGTAGAACATAGTCTCGGGACACTGGTACCTACAGGAAGATGCTCAAACCATTCTACATCCCACGAGAGCCACTGAAGGTTCAAGCCAGCTCCACTTTGGTGACTGGTGTCTGTCTACAATGTACCATGTGTTTGAAGCAGCAAGCAGTAGATGTGGAAAACATTATCAAGAAACCATGGCAGTGGTTCAGGACAGAAATGGCTGCTTCCACAGAGGATTCTGCTGGTAGCTATAGGGACATCTCCCTGTATCCCAAAGCCACCTCTAGTTGCAGATTCAGTGGCATCATGTTATTTACAATACAATGTGATGGAAGAGACAGAAGATCAAAGTTGGATGACAGAAGTTTGTTTTCATCTTCAATAAAAGTCCAGAGAAGTCCAGGCTTCTCTCTTATGGCTCAACTGGACAGGTCCTGCATCTCCAAACTCACCTCAGGATCCAAGACACTTCATTCATGTCTACCCATCACATGCATAGTCCAGCCATTGGTCAGGATGAAGAGAGAAACTGCCCATCACTGATGCTCAGCGCTGTCATCTGTGAGAACAGAGGGTAGGGTTGATGTGAGGAATCAGTGGACAGACATACTTGTTAAAGCTCTCAGGTCTCCTCCTGTGTTCACCTTCACCTGCTGCCAAGCCAGAAGTTTCACAGGGGTTAGAAATGCACTAGGAGATCAAGTAACAATGGGATGCACAAGCTTTCGCCTCAGGGCCTCTGCAGGAGACATCTGCAGCCAAAGGCAAGAGGGACCCCTGCAGCCCTGCAAGACAGCACGAAGGGCCAGCCTTAGCCTGCTTGCAGCCTCCACAGTCCTGTCCACTGCACTCCCAGCCTCTTTCCACTGTTCTGCTCTTTGTCTAGGCTTCAGCCCTGGGGCCAAGCCCAAGTTAACATGGGTACACAGGCCAGCCCTTTCCAGAGTTTTCTTTTCAGCTGTTTCTCTCTTCAGGAGCAAGTGAGAGCATCACTCCTTGATTTTACCCGGGGTGCCCTGAGTTCTTTAGAGTAATTACTGCTCTTTCAATAAATGGTGAGGTTTTAATTTCACCAGGGCCTGCATAAATCGCATGCTTTGCATTTTCTCTGCCGTAATCAATACTGTAAAGAATTAAGAGGTCCCAGCAAGACTAGAGTTCTTACCCAAGCTATTAGAGAACTAACCAGCAAACCTACAGATGGGACTTTCACTAATGTGTTCCTGCAGGACTGAGGACTGTGTCTTTTTGCAGTGTGTCTAGTTTTCCCTAGGCCCTTCGAGGTTGCCGTGACTGGGTGTGCTTATGGAGGGGTGCCCCATCCCTGATGCTGCAGGTGGAGCTCTGGCTTTCCTTCATTTCAGCCTTAGACCTAGTCATATGCACCATCCATTGTTTGCTTGTTTAAGACTCATTTTCATTACCTTTATTTAGTACGTGTGTGTGAGAGAGAGAGAGATAGTGTGTATGTATGTGCTTGCATGTGTGTGCATGTGTGTATGTGTGTGTGCGTATGTGAGTGTGTGTGCGCGTATGTGTAAGTGTGTGTATGTGTGCGTGCGTATGTGTGTGTGTGTATGCATGTGAGAGTGTTTGTGTACATGTGTGGGTGTGTATATATATGTGTGTGTGTGTGTGTGAGAGAGAGTGTGTGTATGTGTGTGTGTGTGTGAGGGAGAGAGTGTGTATGTGTGTGTATGTGCTTGCATGTGTGTATGTGTATGTGCGTATGTGTGAGTGTGTGTATGTGTGCGTGCGTATGTATGTGTGTGCATGTGTGTATGTGTATGCATGTGAGAGTATGTACATGTGTTGGTGTGTCTATACGTATGTCTGTGCATGTGTGTGTGAGAGTGTGTGTGTATGTGTGTATATGTGCATGCATGTGTGTATGTATGTTTGGTGTGTGTGTGTGTGTGTATGTATGTGTGTGCGTGTGTATGTGTATGCAAGTGAGAGTGTGTAGATGTGCGGGCGTGTGTATACGTGTGTGTGTATTTGTGTGTGTGCTTGCCTCATGGAGTCCAGGTCATCAGATCCCCTGGAGCTGAAGCCACAGGCAGTTGTGAGATACTTGATGTGGGGTCTGGGAACCAAGGCTGGGTCCTCTGCAAGAATAGCCGGTGCTCTTTACCTCCAAGCCATCTCCCCAGCGCCATCTCTTCTGCTCTGCTTACTCCTTCAGCACTGCTGCCTTTGGAGGTGCTGTTGCTGACTTTCTCTTTCATTGATGTGGTAGATGGCTTACTTTTATTCACAGACGTATCTTGAAAGCCTTGGATACTACCTGGCATGCGACAGAAGTTTTAGAAATTATTTACCACAGGAATAAATGAATAACACACACACACACAAACACACACACACACACACACACACGGCATGTATGATTTTTATATTTGAGACACCTACATTTCTGTGTTTTGAGGGGCTTTGTATGTAGCACCTCCTCTACACAATCCAGCTTGTTGATGCAACGCATAGATGAAGTAAATGCTACATTACAATGATGGAAACAATTGACCATTCATTCCTTCATTGTGTGTAGCCATCCCTCTCCCTAGCTTTCCCACAGACCCAGCTGGCTAGAAGGATGCAGACCAGACATCTATTCTCTGCTTGAATCTCTTTAGCACATGGCCAGTTTTAACAAGAGCATTTAGCAGTTGTCACATGAAGATGTCAGTGTTGACACTGTCCCCCAGCTGCTGGGGACTTGTGAAGCCCCCTCATTTTTCTGCATTGATCCATCAGAGGGGTTTTGCAGGGGGGGTATTCTCTGGGCCTGCTCACTCACTTCCTCTGTCACCCAAGCTCCCTGGATGGGGTTATCCTGCCAAATAGACCCTCTCTAGCACAGGCCTCTCCTATGGTAATGCTCCCGCTATGAAGCAAGACAATTAGAGGTAATTGGGACAATCAGCATTTATTATGGCAATTTGTGCTTCCGAGGAACCTGCCACCCGTTTTGGGAATCCATCCAGCTGTCATTCCCACAAACAATGCAGAACCCACAGCTTTGCCTCTCCTGGGCTCACACAGGGCCAAAGACAGGACCAATCTCACCCACCAATCAGAGACGGGTATGCAAATCAGGGCCCGGAACTCTGAAAGGTATCTTCTCCGCTGAGGCCTGGGGCGGTGGCCAGCCCCTGGTGACTGATTTTTCGCTACATTAACCAGATGTTTGACTTAATTGACAGAAATGTTTCCATCGTCTCAGTTGAGTGGCTCAAAGCTTAGGCCTGCTGTTGGTGGAGCCTCAGCAAAGAAGCCTCTCCGAGGAGACATCGCATGCCAGCCCACACAGAGGCTTGGGAACAGGTGTCTCCTGTTGGAACTCACCTTCTCTGGTACAAACACATCCTTAAACCCTGTCATTGCACTGGTGCATGCAGGCAGTCTCACACACACGGCATTAGACAAGTCTGCTCTTGGCTGTGGCTTGGCTGTACTGGTTGTTAGCTGGGTACCCACACTGATAGTTTGTCTCACCGCTGTGCTAGAATATCAGATACTCTATCTGGTGGTTTCAGAGGTGTGGGTCCATCCTGGCGGGGGTGATGTGGCTGTTGGACCAGCTCCTGAGGTATCAGCTGGAGTGTGAAGCATCACTGTTGACCAGAGGCTGATTTAGAAAGGAATCAGAGGGGCATGGAGATTTCATGACCCATCCTCAGCTTCTGCCATCTAGGCAACATTTCTCAAAGTCCCATCTTTTCCCAAAAGAGAGTCAGTGAGTGTGCGAATATTTGAGTCCTTCAAGCCACCTCACTACAGGAAAGTGACTTGAGTTGACTTAAGGATCAGATGAGCCGATGAGCTGAGGTCCCTAACAGATTACAGAGGTAATCATTACGTGCTCTAATTTAAAGTTCTGCTTTCCAGGGCTGCTTTCCCAATGGTGTTCCTTTTCACCAAACCGTGTTTGAGACGGCAAGTGTCAACTGTTGGGGCAGTGGGCAAAGGCACTTGTCCCCAAGCCCGAGGACATAAGTTCAGTTCCTGGAAGTGGTGGAAGGAGAGAACCAACTCCTACAAGTTTTCCTGGAGCTCCACATAGTCATTCCATCCCAGGCCCCTTCTGTCTTGTGGCTCAACTCTACCCATGGGCATTGCGCTCTTCTGTGTGTTTGGAGCTGGGTTGCTGGTCCCACTGCTGCCATCACACTCACAAGAACCAGGAAGAGAAACTGCTCATCCAGGCTTTCTCTAAGCAAGGGACACAGAAACTAGACGTGCTTGCAATGGCTACTTCTCCTCAGCTTTGGAGAAGGCAAAGGTTTGCCACAGGCTGCTCTGAACTGCCAATGACCTCTAGCTAGGACCAAAAGCTGTGGGAAGTTCTGCAGTGAGTGCCAAGGCAGGCATGCGGCTGTTTTCCAAGGTCTTAAGTTTTTCTTCTCCTGAGTGGGGCCTCTTTTATGAGCAGGTCCATAGTCCAGCTCTCCCTGCCCCTCACAGGGAAAGTCATCGCTGTTTGTAAATAGGAAGAATGCTTTACAGCAAGGTACTCTCCGTGGGGGCAAGTCACCCAGCACCCCCCAAGCCAACACCATTTGTATATATGATCATGCAAAACTGTCTTCTGTACTGTAGTGTGTCTACACCAAGATGAAGGGTAGGAAGCTGCTCTCCATAATTACAAAAAAGGAAGCTAGTGAAGTGAGGTGAAATGGGATGGGTTACAGGGATGAACTGGGGGGCTGGTGAGATGGCTCAGCCAGTAAAGGCCCTTGCTACCAAGCCTGATGATGCCAGTTCCATCCCTGTGACCTGCGTGCTGAAAGGACAGCAGTGACTTCCCCAGGTTGTCCTCTGACCTGTGTGTGTGCTCACTGGTCCACAAATAAAGTAACTCAGTAAAGTTTTTAATAAACAAAACTACACAATAACAAGCAAGCAGCTGCATTGTGTGGCTCTAAGGATAAAAACCCAGAATCAGCTATCAGAGGTAAAGCGGAAAGATTAGAGAAGCAGAGCAGCCAGCCACTAGTTCTTACTCTACCTCAGACCGAAAGCGATCCTTCTCTGCAAAGCCTCAGGCTGAATGTAATGAGCTCCCGTCTCCTCCTGCCTTCTATTCCTCTTTCCACCAGCCGCATCACCCCTGTCTCCACCTCCCAAGTGCTGGCAGCAAAGGTGTGAGCTCTGTTTCTCTTTTAGACTGGAGCAATCTTGAGTATCCCAGGGACAGAGCTCCATCTCTGCTTCCCAAGGGCCGTCATTAAAGGTGTGTGCCACCCCGTCTGGCCTCTGCGGCTAACTAGTGGCTTAGTTCCTCACTCTGATCTTCAGTCAAGCTTTAATTGTTAGATCACAAACAAAATATCACCAGATTCAGCAGCCCTCAATCTTCATACTTAGCACAGTAAAAACAGTTCACGTACCTGAGTGAGCCTGAACGAGGCTACCATCCTCTATGTCCTCTATGTGGTCCTCAAACCCCCAAGCTCACCACGGCTGAACCTTCTGGAGGGTATGGTGCCCTTGGCACTCACGGTGGGGTAGAGGGAAACCTGGACTCTTACAGATGACTGTGACAATTATTCTCACAGGCAGCCATAAAGGACTGGAAGCATTGTGGGGAGAGAGGGAGGGCTGGTGACTGGTGAGTACCAACACAGGTGGTAAACACAACCTGTGGCTACTCATGGCACCTTAAGCTTTTCTAATGAATGTTCTCATCTCTGTTCTAGCCCAAGGCCCAGATAAGGCAGAGTCCCCCTCTCCTCCTCTCCTCTCCTCTCCTCTCCTCTCCTCTCCTCTCCTCTCCTCACAGTAGCATCTCCTATTTACATATGTGACTGGCTTGACAGTTGTTTTTGAGGAGAAAGGCTAATCCTAGATGCAGAACCTCCCTGTGGGATGCTGGGCTGTTTTTCAGAGTAGACAGCTTACCTATATTTCAAAGGCTCAGATCCACATAATTAGGATGCCCTCCTTTGGATTAGGACTCTGGGAAAAACTTCTGAAAACACACACTCCCCTGGTTAGGAGACAGGAGTGTGCGACTGCCACTGTCCATTCATAGCTCTGTATGGTGATGTCACCCAGTGAGCAGAGATGGGGGAGTGAGGGCCAGGCAGGCAGGTTTCAGTAGGGGAAAAGGAAGAGGAGGAGGCAGAGGAGGAAGAGTGTGGAGGGAGGGATAACTTACGGTAGAGGCTTTGGGTGACATCAGCTCCATCCTTCACTCAGAATTCAAAGAGCTGCGCAGTTCATCTGTTTCTGGTTGGAACTCAACTTGTACGGAGTGTGTGGAAAAGCCATTCTCCCAGAATTATTTACTCTATGAGGCAAGCTCTGGTGACCATGCAGTGTTGTGATCAAGGTACCTGAGAGAAGGAAGTTTATTGTGGCTCAGCGTTTCCAAGGCTTTGCATCCCTCTTGGTGGGGAAGGTATACCTGGGAGGGTCCACTCATGGTCGGTGGATGGGGCATGAGGTGACTGACAGGAAGCAGAGAAGGTGAGTAGGGTCATGTGCAACAGTCAAAGACCCACCCTGGGGTGCCAGATACCCTCATCCAGGCTCTGCTTCCTGTAGGCTTTGCGGCCTTCAGAATAGCACCACGAGCTAAGGGCCAGGCACGCATCACTTGAGCCTGTGCAGGACATTTCAGTTCAAACCACAAGGACACAGGCAGACTGCTTTTGTTCTTGTATTTCTGTATCTTTTTGGTCTGGTTCTCACACAGCCTTTAGTAACCGTGTATCCATGGAGAACCCTCAATGATCTGTTTTCATTTTGTTTAGTTGTGAAATGAACAGAAAATATTAACTGTTTCCTTAGGGTTCCTGGAGAATCAAACAAGCCAACAAATGCAACAGTTTTTATAGACTCTAAAGGGCCCCAAACAAAGGGCTACTTGTGGCGTGCCTGCCATTGTCATGGCTGTTCTGTGCCCTCATCACACAGCCTGTAAGCACAAGAGAAAATTCTCAGCTGTTGGAAGTTGCCAGAGCAGCAGAACAAAGCTGGTTCCCATGTAGGAACCAGTTTCACCTGGTTCGAAGTTTCTCCACGGCTCCCTTCCTGCTGCCTCCCGCTGGGCTGCTTCTGACTTCCTGGCTGGCAGCAGCCTCTTCCTTTCAGTCTGAAAATGAATTCATGCAGCTGCAGATTTCTGTTGGACTTTCACTGCTGCATAACAATTCACCACAAACTTGACACATGTTAGCAACGCAGATTTATTACCTCGGAGTTATGGCGGAGCTACTGGTTTACTCAGAACCTCGTGGCGGAAACACATTTGGGGGCATGGGCAGAAAGTACACAGTTCGAGTTTCCCAGAGTGCTGGGTTTGGTCCCTTGAGACTAGTTCCTTTAGTTTCTTAACTCTTTGAGCCTACCCATAATCCACTACTGTATTGTCATCTCCTTGGCATGCCAGATGGCCTCTTCACCACCAACAGGAGACCTTCCTCTCTCACTTTGTTTTCCTGGACTGAGGAAGGGCAGAGCTTCTGCAAGAGCTCCTCTGACAAAGTCAGGCCTGCCAGGTAGTATCTGCTTGATTTAGCAGTCAGCTGATGAGAGACCTCCACTGGTAGCTTGGGATATGTAGTCTAAATGAGTCACAGGCGTGTTGGCTCGTTACAGTCATCTGTCCCCGTACACACAAGACAACAGGATTGTCCATGGAGTGGGAAGCCCGGGGGCCATCTGAGAAATCTGCCTGACATTCTAGAGGCCTGCAGTTTAGTCCTTCTTCTCTCAGATGAGTCAGCAATTCAGTCTAATCTTATTAGTTAATTTTGTATTGCTGTAACCAAAATGCCAGAGAGGACAATTTAAAGAAAAGTAAATTATTGTGACTCATGCTTAGATTTTAGCCTATCCTATGGCTCCGTTGACTTCTGGGCCCATTTTGAAGTCGACCGTCGAGGCAGTAGCAGTGTGTAGAAAAGAAGGCTGTTCGCCTCATGGAGGAGAGGAAACTGAGAGGAGGAAGGGGCTGAAAAGCAGGCCTAACTTCCGGAGTCACGCCCGCGGTGGTCTGCCTCCTCCAGCCAAGCTATGGCTCCTAGAACACAGAGCCTGATGTGGGGGTTATGTGTTAGTATGTATTTCGAGGTACATTTTTAGGACAGAAAGATGAAGGTGAGGTGAAGGAAGGCAGAATAGAATGGGAATCCGTGCAAGGTGACCCTTCACTGTGATGGTCTTTTATCTGGTGACAAACCAGGAGGAGGCAGGACAAGTCCTTCATCTGGTGCATCTGCACACTCCCGAGGAGTTTGGGTTAGTGGGCTGTGGGAAACCCAAATGTTGAAAGGAAGCCCGCTGGAGCCTGCCTCCCAGAGGTCCTCTGTGTTAATTACGCCGTTCCCTGTAATGATAAGGTGCCGGAACACTTTCCAGGTGGATAGTTATATTATGACTCAGTTTCAGAGGTATATTATGGTGGAATAGTTGTGAGGGGGCCAAGAGAAAAAGAGCCTTGATGAGATGGCTCAGTAGGCACAGGCACCTGCTACCAAGGCCTGGAAACACATGGTAGAAGAAAGAAGACTGATTTGCACTCATTGCCCTCTGACCACTGTATATGCCCCATGCCATGTCCACACCCGCACATACACACCTCACACACAGAGATGCAGAAGGAAAGGGGGAAGACATGAGGAGCAGGTATAGCCCTCAGGATTGCACCCTCCATGGCCTACATTCTTGAACTAGATCCCTCATAGCAGATCCATAGCACCCGTAGCTGGGGACAGGATTTCAGCACGTGTGCCTGTGGAGATGGTTTATATCATGCCTTCCCTTTCCAGGAGGTGCTCTGTGTTCTGGGGTATGGACTTCTAGTCTTGACCCATGTGGAGTCCTCAGGACTGCACAGAAAAGTTCTGCCAGTGTGTCAAGGAGGAGTGGCAAGTGGCCAATTATCTGAGAAGTACATGAGAGAGATAGGGCATATTTGTTTGTCGAAGGTATGGCAAGCAGCCTCCACAGATTGTCACTGTCAGAGGCCAACTACAAAAACCAAAGCAACAACAAACCAACCAACAAGCAAACAAACAAAAACCAGCACCGAGTCAGAAATAATGGAGAGAGAGCGGAAATATTTGTTTATTTAAGTTGTCCATTTTCTGACAATGTCTACAAGGACAATGCATTTAAATAAAAAAACAAGAATAGAAAAGTATGCGTGGTAGACACCTAACCCTGTGAAACCATGGATTTCCCATGGCATTCTCAGAAACATCATTACAATCTCTCTGATTTATTGAAGCAAAGGCAGAGGCTGCATGGCAGATGGATGATAAATAGATGACAAATGGATGGATGGAGTAAAAATAGCTGAGTATATATGTGCATGTATGTGTACATATGTGTGTTTATGTGTATGTGTGTGTGTTTATGTGTATGTCTGTCTGTCTTGATGTGTGTGTATTTGTGCATGTATGTAAGTATGTCCTTTCTACTAATACAAATAAGACCTCCCTTGACACTAGCTTTACAACCCAATATTTCACAGAGGGGTGGGCTAGACGCAGATACTTATGTCATGTACATGCTTGGCTATTACAGAAAATGTAATATGCCAATGATGCAACAGAATCTTTGTATCAATAGCTTTGTCAGTAGGTGCAAGTAGCCTCTTGTGTTAGTCTTGGTTCTTGAGATGAACACAACTGATAGAATGAATATATATCAAAAGGAGGTTTGTTAGACTGTACTGGGTAGTCCATCAAGGACTGTGTCACGCCAGAGGCTGAGAACCCTGGAGCCACACAGTCTTTGCAGCTGGATGCCGTAGTAGTCCCAGCCTGGCACTGGAGGCCTGGGGGACTGCACATTGGAATATGGAGCCGGGTCCTAATGTCAGAGAAGGAATGTAGCAGCAGGAGCAGCAGCAGGTGGTAGATGAATCTGCCAGAGAGAGTGAAGGCAAGCAGGACCAAGCAAAACTTCCTCCACTTTTCCTTCTGGGCTGCCACAGGAAGATGCTGTTCACTCTAGGTGTGGTCCTTCCCATGTCAAACAATCCGATGAAGAAAATTCCTGACAGGAGTGCACAGTATTTGCCTCTCAGACTATCCCAGATCCAATCAACTTGACAAACAAGATAAGCCATAACTGCCTGAATAGAATAGATCCCTAGATGTGGGTCTGAGTGGCCGACATCTAGTTTCTATGGATACCATAAGGTTGTCTTCAGCTACCCTGCCTGACTGTGCACCTGCTCAGGCTCACCCCACGGTGTATGTGATTCTGTCTGTCTACTTCAGCAGCAGTGGCTGTCATCAAGCTTCTTATTCTTTACTCATCTCTAGTTAGAAAGTTTGTTGGTGTGTTTTGTTGCATTTCTCCCACTGTGAAAGATGCTGAGCATCTTAGACACTGGAGGTGTCAGTCATCAATGGGTCTGGTCAAGGGTCCTCTTAGCCCTGAGCAAACTGGCTCAGAGGGAGAGCCACCCAGAGGGAGGGAATCCCATTGCAGGGAACCTAAGGCTATGTCAGGCAAGATTAGGTGAAGCAGAGGCAGTTCAGAGAAAGCTACACAAGGTTACCCCAGCTCAGTGAGAGCGGGGCATCAGCAGGGGGTGTGTTCAGTCTGATGACACAAGACATAACTGGACATTTAATGGGGATATTCCGCTTTAAGCTTTGGAATAATGAAAGGAGCTGGAAATTACTTTGCTGTAGAGGATGGCCAGTCACAAAACATGCCCCGAGAAAATGAGAGCCTGAGTGACAGAAGTAGAATCCCAGGCCCCTGCACTGTGGAGCTCAGGGCCTGTTTACCTTTAGAAAATGCCTTTGGAGATAAAAGGAGTGGTTTAAAAGCCACAGAGATGGGATATCAAAACCTATTCAAAAAGGGGTGTGTATGCCTCTCTCTCTCTCTCTGTGTGTGTGTGTGTGTGTGTGTGTGTGTGTGTGTGTGTGTGTTGATGATGTATTAGGGAAGTGGTAAGAGAGAATTATAACATCTTAATGACCAAGTACTCCTTCACAGGAGCCTCTCTCATGTCAATCATTTCTCAATGATTTTGAATCTGTCTCTAAGACTTTCTAGACTTGGTGGCACAGTTAGGTCCCTCAGTAGTAGCTTCCAACAGGAAGCGTTTAGGGAGAGTCTGCTCCTATGGAACGGACCTCAGCTTGTTTCTCTTCCCAGTGGCACACTGCTCTGGGTGAGAATCCTACCAAACACCATCACCAATGTGGCTATGTCTTAACCTCAGCCGGTGACATCATGGGCTCCTTGGCTTTTCCAACTGGAGTGCTTCGTTTTGGATCATAACTACCTGGGGGCATAAGCAGGGTCACAGAAACAAGTTCACACTATGTCTGGTCACATACTGACCAGTCATGACCCTGGCCTTGCAAAAGCCAACGGGGGTGATCTAGAGTGGCTGTGATAGAGTTTGTCAGTATCAGCTTGCACAACAACCCTAATCTCCACCTCGCTCCCATTCCCAGAAGACTTTTGTTAGAGGGGCAAGAATTGATATTTAGACTTCTTTCCATAACCTTCTAAGTGATTTATAGTGACTGGGTCCATTTTGAGTATGATTTCCATAAAGGGTTCCCTTTGAAGTGACAAGGAGTCAGGGTTGGTTCTGGAAGGTTCTACCAGCAGCCTGTTGTAGATGGAGGTTTCTGTTCTGCCGGGTCCCACAACTGATTCCTCCCAAATAAACACACAGATGACATATTAATTATAAAACTATTGGCCGATGGCAAGGGCTTCTTATGGCCATCTCTCTCTTAATTATTAACCCATTTCTATTAATCTATGTATTGCCACAAGGCTGTGGCTTACCAGCAATCTGGCATGTTACTCCTTCGGTAACATGGTGTCTCTTCGAGGCCTCTCCCTGCCTTCCTCTCCCCAGCCTTCTCCTGGTCTAGTATCCCTGCCTATCTTCCTGCCTGGCTACTGAACAATCAGTGTTTTATTCATCAATAAGAGAAGCACATATACAGAAGGACATATCCTATGAGCCTGTTCATTTTTAATCTGGAGGGGAGCCATTGTGGTACTTCTCTCTATCCCTGAGACCAAAGATTGTGTACATAGAACATCCTTCTTGTACCATGATTGTCACCTACAGGAGACTTCTGGTTGTCTCTGACTACATACAGCTAGACACATGACCCCAGAGTAGAAAAGAGATGGCCTGCTCTTACCAGGGGTGAGGCTCACACAGGAGACTGCCTGGCCCTCCAGTCCCTGGGCCTAATTGTCAGCATATTAGGGCCAGCACAGTGCTACTGAATCCTGGTAATGAAGTGTCAGCTCTGTCCACCCATCACTGGCTTCATAGCTTGCTTCCAGAGATGCTCAATAAGAGAGAGGTTTGGTAATTCAGTCACACCGATCAGACATGAGCAGACTATGCAGTCTTCGCTGGAGCAGATTGCCTTGCTACCCCCCCACCCCACCCCGACACACCATCAGGGATTAAGGTTAACTCAAAGATGACACATTATTTTTTTTTTTAACATGGGCAGTTAAGACAGACAAGTGACAGAGGTCTAGTGAGCTTTCTTACTTCTAGAGTCATCGTACCTGCTTCTAGAATAAGTACTAAAGTCAAAGCAGTGATTAGTGCTAACTGCCAACTTGACAGGATCTAGACTCACTTGGAAGCTAGGACTCCAAGTTATGTTGTTTTAAGTAAGGCGGTAGGACATGCCTCACGTGGGTTTCACCAATCCCTGGTTGGGAACGTGGGCTGAGAAAATGGAGAATGGGAGCAACATCATGCATCCACCCCTTCCTACTTTCTCATTGTGGATGTCATGTGAGCAGCCGCTTCAGGTTCTTGATGCCTTCCTTGACTTACCCACTGTGACGGAGTGTGCCCTTGAGCCCTGAGCCAGAATAAAGCTTCCCTCCTGTCTGTTGCTTTTGTTGGAGCATTTCATCATAGAAACAGGAAAAGAAACTAAGACACAGATGGCAGAAACTATTTCTACCATGGGAAATGTAATCAAGGCTTCCCAGAAAAACGAATGGTCACTCAAAACTCATCACACAGTTGGCACAGTTCATGAGCCCTAAGTTCTCGGTGGGCTGTGTAGATAAACAAACAAATTGAGACGCCTCGTTCTAGATCATGTCACATATGCCTAGCTCCTTTAATGCCTGCCACCTGAGGTTGGGGGGATATTGATAACACAGTGAGTAGTAGACTCTCTTCTACTGCCTTTGAGTGTCCCACACCAGTGACCAGCCTTCAGGACTCACTGCAAACCTGATTGCATGTACCCCTCCTTCCTCACCCTCATCTGAGCAGCCAAAGAACTTTCTACGACTCCCAGCAGCAATCATTTCCTTCTTGTACTATACCCATATCCAGGGGGTCTCTCTGAAGGAGAGGGAGCAGCCATATTTGTCATCATAGGGTTCCCCTCAGCACCTGCTTTAGCGTCTTTCATGTGTAGCCATTGCTGAGTAGATACTGTTAGTCTGAACGGATGGTTAGTACATGGATGCCCACACTTGTGTGTTAGCTGTGTGCAACCAATCTGTCTTTGGTGGCATAAATGTAGACACTGGCCAAACGCTGTGTTCCTCACGATCCTTGTGAGCTGAAGGAGACTGTCCCAAAGAGGCGACCTCCCTCCCTTCTCTATGATGTGCTCAGGCCTTTGACATTTAAGTCCAGTGTAATTTGTTTTCACTTGTGTTGAAAATACCAACAAATGTCACCCACTTTTCATTGCCTTCTCCCGACATGTCACAGGAGATGCTGCACTAATAAGTACCAGATCCCTTTGCAGGGGGGGGGGGGGAGATGCAGAATTAGGTAGGTAAGAGGTGGGTGGGGCACGGCTGGGGTGAGCGTTGAGTTAAAGACAGAAGCCTCCGCAAGAATGTGGCGAAGACAGAGAGAGGCTGGCGGAGGGCAGCCACCAGCGCCATCACAGGGAATACTCCACCTCCTCACCTTTCCTTTCTCTAGAGGACCTTTGTGCCCTGGAAAGGTCCTCATTCCTTGTCCCTCTGCAGCTCCCGCAGCCTACTGTGTGCATTTCTCACACTTGAAGCTGGGATGCCAATGCATACTGTTTGAAAATTGTACAAGAAATACTTGTCTTGTGAGTGGCTAAGAAAATAAAACAAACCAAATCATGTCAGGAGTAAATGGTCAGAGATAAGATTTTATCTCTCTTGTGACAAGTTCAGGGAGCGAGGTGTGACTTTGAGCAAACAGCACTACATCAATAGCCACTGCACTGTGATGACCTAAGATGCCACTGCTCGGGGAACAGGGAGTCTGGCATTTGGAAACTCCTTCCATGGTCTGTAAAACTGCGCATGAGTCTTAAGCTATTTCACAGTTGAAATTATAATTTAAAAAATATGCAGTAAGTTCAGAGTGGTAATTGCCATGGTTAGCAGGACCTGAGGTCCTTCTACTTAATTATGTAGGCATCTTTCAAATGTGGCTACAACCTCATGATCCAAGATGACCCCTCAAGTTCCACTCACCCAGTCATCAGGAATCAGGACGCAAGGAAGAGCGTCTTTTATGAAGGAAACACAGCATAGAATCGCTTATAGCTTTTGGCTCTAACTTAGTTACATGACCACACTTAGTGTGCTGACAAGTTTTATGTCAACTTGGCACAAACTGGAGTCATCTGAAAGGAAGGAACCTCAATTGAGAAAATACCTCCAGACGATTCCGCTGTAGGGGTATTTCCTTAATTAGGGATCGATGGCGGAGGGCCAGCACACTATGAGTGGTGCCATGCCTGGGCTGGGGGTCCTGGGTTCTAAAAGACAGCAGGCTGAGCAAGCCATGGGAAGGAAGGCAGTAAATCGCACTCCTCCATGGCCTCTGCATCAGCTTCTGTCTCCAGGTTCCTGCCCTGCATGCGTTCTTGCCCTCACTGCTTCTGATGAAGAACTGTTATATGGAACTAGGAGTGAAATAAACTCTGTCCTCCCCAAGTTGTTTTTGGTCATGATGTTTCATCACAGCAATAGTAACCCTAACTGAGACACTTAGGTGCAAGGGAGGCTGGGAAATGTAGTCTTTTCTGAAGTGGCCTTGTAGCAAAATAACATTTTAGGATTATGGGCGGCAGCAGCCTCCGCCTCCTCCTTTTTCTTCTTCTCTTCCTCCTTCCTCTTCTCTCTTCCTTTTCCTACTGGCCCATTCCCCTCTTTCCTTCTCCCCCTTCCTCTTCTTACTCCCCCTCCTCTTCCCCCCCTTTGCTGCTTTTTTTCTTCTTGTAAGTTTGCAATATGTAACTGCATACACTTAGGGACTATAAGTTGATGTTATGATTGTGACTACAATGATGCATAATGAAATAACACCAAACACTTGATATTTTATGGTGAGAGCAATTGCAGTGAACTCTTAGCAATTTTTAAACATGTAATACTCTATTATTAACTGCATTTGCCATGTACACTAGGGGCTCCTGACCAGGGAAGGACAGAGTGTCTATTGGGAGGCCAACAGAAGCCTCTGCGTAGTCTCTCCTTGGCCCTGGATCCCTGTAATTACAGCAGCAAGCTGCTAGGCGTCCTTTCTTCAGCACATCAACGCTCTGCAGACCATCCACCAGTTTCCATGGCTCCCCATAGGGACTTTAAGCCAGAGAGGTGCCAGCTTCCTTGGCTTTGCTTTTATGTCAGCAGGCAGGAGCCATCGATGGAGTATGACCCAAGAGAACCACTGAGAATCCCTCCTCCTTGAACTGTTTCCAAGCTCCACATCCACAAACAAGGTGCTGGCCTTAAATCATTAGGAGTCAGTCTTTCAATTAAGGCAGTGCAGAATTCTCATTTACACTACTAGCCATTAAGAGTCAATTGGCCTATTTATTTGATTCTTTGGAGTGTTGTAGCAAGTGATGGAACATAAAAAGACGGGGATTCAGAGTAGACTCAAGATTTTCTTTTTTGTCATCAGACACCCTTCCACTTTTATATGGAGGAGACCAAGACAACACGCAAGGAAATACTTTGCCTGTGATCAAAGAGGTCCTCACAGGTTGTTGGTACAGAGAGTAGAAATACAGTGACGTGGAGAATTGCTCTCATTGTGAGAAAATGGGACCATAGTATCATGCAACCCCAGTCTGAGGGGACCCTCAAGGGGTCCGTCTCCAAGAGCCCCAGTCTAAGGGGAAACATCATTATCCTCAGGAATCCCTAGTGTGTAGGCATAATTTCTCTATCCTGCCAGTCAGCTCCCAAATAACCACACAGAGACTTATTATTAATTATAAATGCTTGGCCCGGCCGATAGCTTATGCTTATTACTAACTAGCTCTATAACTTAAATTAACCCATATTTCTTATCTACATTTCACTACTTGGCTTGGTACCTTTCTTTAACATGGCATGTTTACCTTGCTTCTCTGCATGTCTCCTGGGGACTCCGCCCTTCTTGACTTTTTCCCTGTCCATAAGTCCCGCCTAGCCTCTTCCTGCCTAGCTATTGGCCATTTAGCTCTTCATTAAACCAATGATAGAAACACATCTTCACCTTGTATAAGAAGGCTATTCCATGACATTCATCTCAGAGATGTCTGTCTGAGGGAGACATAGCCCGTTAATGAGATATGACTCATCTTTAAGGGAGCCTAGTCTAAGAGAGACTCCGTCTATCCTCAGGGAACTCCAGTCTGAGAGGAAATAGGACCCATGAACAGCCAGCTCCAGTAAGAGAAAAGTCTTATCTTCAGGAAGCCCCTTATAAGGGAGATAGCCTGACCTCAGGGATCCCCTGAGAAAACATGGCCTGTTCTAAGGGAACCTCTGTCTGAGGAGACATGGTCTGTCCTCAAGGAGCACTTGTCTGAGAGGCATGGCCTGTTCTTAGGGATCTTCAGTCAGGTGAGACATGGCCTATCTTTACAGGCCTTAAGTCAGAGGGAATGACCTGTCCTCAGGAGCCTCAGCTAAGGAATAACACATATTCCACCCCCTCAAAGGGAGGTTGGGTAGCTTTTCTCCCATCGTCCATCCATCCTCTTCCTGACTGTGGAGGAGCTAGTTAACTTGTCTTCCCCTCGTGAGGCTTCTCTACCCTCCTGCATGGATTAATCTCTCTGAGAAAATGGAGGAACTGCTTGCTCAGATTGTATAGAGCCCAGTCCAGCAATTGCTCTATAAATATTTATAGTTTCCCATGAAATATGGAGAACCTTACTGACAAAAATCTGGTGGCAAACCAATGGGAAGGAGTTACTGGAAGGGCTGAGGCCCAGGCTTCTGTCTTCTGTGGCCCCTGTTGGCACAGAACAGGGCTGCCTGGGAACCACCACAGCGACATGACGCTTTCTCTAAAACAGTCGCTCTTCATCTCTGCTCACCTTTTCTTACGGTCATGAGGCCTCCTGTCCTGAAACCATCCCCAAGCTTGAGGTGGGCAAGTGGAGGAGGACCCACTGTGGCCAAGGGCACAGTTTGTGTTGACTCCTCCCATGCAGGCTGCCACAGCCTCATTTTTTTCGGCTAAAGGCCCAGGTCCCTGAGTGTCTGAGAGTTCCATGATATGCCTCATAGTTCAGCTTTCTGCTTCTGTGGTACTGGAAAATCTATCCTCTTACAGGTCCCTTCGACAGCAGCCAATTGCCACAGAAAGGTGGCCCACCGTGTGGAAATTGGAATGGGTGCCATGGCTTTAGGATTTTGCAGAGTGCTTATGTGTTTAGCACCATTGACTACAGTCATCCTTACAAAGAATAGGTTTTACAATGGAGGAAAATTTAGAGGCATCAAGAGGTTGAACAAGATGGCCAAGGTCCCATATCCAGAGAAGAGGAAAGGCAGGGTTCAAGTCCAGGGGCCTCCTCAGCCTCTCAATGGCTGGGCTTGTGCCTATGTTAATGTGCCTGGTCACCAAATCAAGCTTGGGGCTTCAGTTGAAAAGCAGCTGTAAGCCCTGCCCTCAGGAGGCAGAGGCAGGTGAATCTCTTTGAACTGGAGGCCAGCTGCATCTGCATAGAGTTCCAGATCAGCCTACACAGCAAGTCCATGTCTCAATGAATGAATGGATGGATGGATGGATGAATGAATGAATGAATAAATAATAAAGAGCATCTGTAATGTCTAGCTCTCACCAACCAATATACTTGGCATCTTTGTTCTACTTCTAGAATATTCTCTCACCATATGACTACTCACCCTAGCTTCTGGAATCTGCCACCTATCATTCAAGTGTCAAGTGACAGTGTGACCTCTTGCAAGAAGTGTGTTCCCTTGTCCTAGCTGATGGGCTGGCGTCTCCAGAATCCCTACACACAGTGTGACTTTCTCTGTGTCTCGAGATTAAGCTGCGGGACACACCTGGTTTGGAATTTCAGTTCTGCCTGTTCTAAGTCACTGGGCACATATTTGCAGTTTCCTGAGCCTCCATTTCTGCTGTAAAAATGGGCAGGTAGTATTGAATTATTAAGTGGTTTGAATGAAAGACCAGGTACAAAGTGCTAACACAGCACTCATAGCTCCTCTCTTCCCTGGACTGCAGTGTCCAGATGTGGATTTGCACAAGAAGAGGACTGTGCCCATTCTATTACATGGGTTCTGGGGATCTGAACTTGGGTCCTCATGCTTACATGACGATCACTGAGCTGACTTAGCCCTCTCCCAGCTACCAGCTTGTTTTTTGTTTGTTGTTTTGGTTTGGTTTGGTTTTGGCTTTTGGAAACATAAATCAAGGATGAGGTGCCATGGCTTATCTGGTCTTTGGGGTTGTATTTGCCCATATGCATAGAGGTTGGAGACGGCATATTGGTCTGGCACTATTCCCTATTGCCCACCTGAGCAGATGTTCCACGGAAGCCTGACAGAATGAACCCGTGCCACTGAGTAGAACAGGCTACTGTGTCAACGAGGAAGATGGTATCTACTACAGGGTTCTAGGTCTTAAATGCACCAACTCTCCAGGGAGGGAGCAGAAGGAAAAGGAGGAGGGGAAAACAGATGAAGATGGAGAAAGGGGGTAAGGGAGAGACCCTGCTGAGACTCTGCACTGACGTGAGTTGGCTCCGTGGGTAAAAGCCCTTGCTGGGCCAGCCTGAGGAAGGGCTGAGGCCCCATGGTAGAAGACTGTAGAGACTATAGGAGGAAGTCATCTCTCGCACATTGCCCTCTGACCCCCACATGCTCACTGGGGCATGTGCCACCTGCCCCCCACCCCATCTATAAGTACATTTTCAAATAGAAACATGTAGACCAGGCTGGACCAGGCGAGAGCCCACCATCTCTCCCTGAGCCTTAGGAAGGGACAGGACAGAGCCTCTGGGGACTCAGACCTGGCCATGCTCCCCCTGCTGCCCACCAGGCACCAGACCAGTCCACCCAACATGAAGACAGGAATGATTAGGAATGCAGAGAGCAAACGTTGGGTAATGGAGCCTGGTGTTTGCAATAAAAATTTAAATGCACCGCCGTGGCGGCCACAGCGCCTTTTATCTGATCGGCCTGTCAGAGCCGTAGAAGGCTGGATACTGTAAATGGCAAAACCAAATTGAATTCATATTTACTGCCCTTTAGTCCGCGGGGTTCCTTGTTTCCAGTGGATTAATCTTTCTCTTCGCCTTCTCCCTTTCTTCCCTCCCACTCCTTTCTTATACTTCCAGATGGTTTTGTGAGCCAGGAACTCCTGGGGAAAGTTAGCGGGAGAGAAGAGGGGCCTCTCTCTTGGTTGGCTTTTGTTTATTTCTCCAAATCACCTCTGTACCCCCATTCACCATGTCCTGTGTCCCTGAAGTCACACATTACAGCCAGCTGAGTGGTCTCCCCGAGCTCTGACCCGTGGTGAGGTTTGGCCACTGAGAGGCATCTGAAGGAAGTAACTGGGTTGGCTGTTCTTCTTCCTACGGGCAGGCCACCAGGGGTTGCCCCTGTTCACTTGCTAGGAAGCTCTTTGTTCAGCCCTATCCTGGCTGGGGCTTTGGCCCTCTGTCTAGCAGGGTGTGGAGACTACTCTCTTCTGCCAGACCTGGGGTGCTGTACCTCCTCGCTTTCTCTAGACCTGCTTGAAGTTGGTCAACATTCCCTTCCTGGAGCTTCTTGTTGGTCCTTTGTTACCCACCTCCCCAGGATCCTCCCCATCCATGCTCCAGTGTGCATGTGTGAGTATGTGTGTGTGTGCATATGTGTTCATCGTGGAGAGGCCAGACAACTTTGGCTGTCATTTCTCAGGTGCCGTCTACCTTCATTTTGAGGGTCCCTTATCGACCTGAAACTGGGTTAAGCTAGGCCTGTTGGGTTAAGCCCAGAGACTGACTCATCTCTGCCTCCCCAGCACCAGGCTTATTAGCATGGACCAAATGCCCTGCTTTGTGTGTTTTTGTGAGTGAGCGCATATGTATATGTATCTATGTGCATGTAGAGACCAGAAATCAACACAGATGTCTTCCTTGGTCAATCTCCACCCTGTTTTTAGACTCATTTGTTTGATTTTCACATGCATGAGTGTTTTGCTAGTGTGTGCTAACAAACACAGGCCAACAGAGGGTGTCAGAGCCCTTGGAACTGGAGTTACAGACAGTTGTGAGCTGCCATGTGGGTGTTAGGATTTGAACCAAGGTCCTCCTCTGGAAAAGCAGCTAAGCTACCTCTTCAGTCCATCTACTTTATTTTATTTTATTATATATATATATATATATATATATATATATATATATTTTTTCGACAGCGTCTCTCACGGAACTGGTGAAGGTACCTGGCTGGCCAGTGAGCTCTAAGGGAGTCTCCCCCCCATTTCAGGGGTTGTTGACATACACCACCTCTCCCGATTTTACATGGTGCTGGGGTGCTGAGTTCAGCTTCTCATCCTTGCATGGCCATCACTTTATTGACTGAGTCATCTCTCTAGCTGCCAGTGGTTTTTTACAAAGCAGAAGCCAGGATGAGGAGGGGCATGGCATACCTAAGCTCATAGCAGGTAGACATGGCATAACGGCCTGGCACCTTTCTGTCCTTGAAGAGCCTTATTATGGTATCCCTCTGCTGCATGCCTGGAAGCATCCCTGAACTGGCCAGGGCATGGGAGATAGGGCAGTCTGCTATGGGACCCCACGGACAGGCCTCTTCCCTGATATGGATTCCTGTGACTTATACCTGTACAGGGATCTGGTCAGGTGGTCCCCCATGAAAAATTGTCTAGCTTTTATTGGTCTGGGTGTCCCACAAGTCCAGGATCAACAGCAGGATGGACTTATGTCTCAAGCTCCCTGCCCCCAACAGACTCCGGAGTAGGGATGTAGGATTTCTTTGCCCCGAAGGCCAATGGCAAGGGCACCTGCCCTGCTGCTTCACAAACAGGCGGCATGAAAACTTACAAGTGAACACTCACCAAGAAGTTCTTTCGACCTCTATGTGTTGTTTTAACAGTGTGTTATTAGGAGCCAAGATTAAACACACTGTGCTTGATATCACACCAAACACATAACAACAGAGTGAGATGATAGCATTGGCTCGTGTGTGCAGCCAGATACTGTGAGCTTTCAAGTGATCATCGTTCTGTATTCTCCTGATGAGGCCAGAGACACCGGCACCAGAAGTGCCTAGGAAGGCGTAGGCTCACAGGGGACCCTGACATGAAGAGTATCCGTCTCAGACTCAGGAGGAATTATTATTTCAAGATTGATACTTGGGATATAAAAAGTAGACGCAGCTCTGTCCCTGGGAGTGAGATATCTCCCATAAGGCTCAGGCCTTTGGTCCCCAGCGGGTGGCTATTTGGGGGAGGATTAGGAGGTGTGGCCTTGCTAGAGGAAGTATGTCACTGGGGGAGGGCTTTGAGATTTCAAAAGCCTTCTGCCATATTGAGTGCACTCTGTCTGCTTCCTGTTCATGGTTCCAGAAGGGAGTTCTCAGCTGTCCCTTCTTCCACGCCTCAGTTCAGCCATTGTGGGCTGTAAACCCAAATAAACCCTTCTTACTCTAGTCGCCAGCAATAGAAAAGTAACTGATGAAAGGGAGACGCAGGCTGTTCTCAGGGAATCCCAGTCTCAGGGAGACCCACACGTGCTCAGGGATCCTGAGTCTAAGGGACACAAATACTATCCTTAGAGAGACCCAATTTAAGGAGGGCACAGCTTAGTCTTCAGTGATCTCAAGTCTGCTGAGAAATGCAATCCCTCTCTCCAGTGACCTTCAAGTATGATCTCTTGTTCAGATGCTTACACATAATTACGCTCTGTAGCCACAGTGAACTTTAATGCCATCTAGTCTATGCCTACCCTGTAGCCTGGGTGGCTTAAATAAGGAAAGCCAATTTTAATTTTGCCGGAGCCAAACATAATGAGGAGACTAAATCATAGACAGAACATTCCCCAGCCAAATGGAAATGAGTTTTGGATTATCTGCTGCTTTCAATTATCCACCCCACTGCTCCCTCCATTAGCTCAGTCCTGGAGTGGACATGGGGCACTGGGGGAAGCCAGAGGGCACTGGGAGGACGCTGAAGAATCAGGGGAAGGATGGGCGCCATCTTTGAGACACAGGTAGGCAAGGAGGGTTGACGTTTGGAGAGGCAAGGGTTGGGTCCTGGAGTTTAGGTCTGCTGAGAAGAGCTTCAGTGAGAGAGAAGAGCCTTTGTGATGGGCAATGAGTCCCCATGTGCCCATGCTCTCTACTCTTGCTCTCTGCAGCAGGAAGGGAATGGTCCATTCAGGTGCCTAGAGCTCCCGGCTGGCTGGAGACTTCTGGAAAGATAGTCAGTGCACGGGAATTTGGAGGCAAGAATCTTAAGAGTCAAGACTGAATCATAACTCCTATCTCCATGTATGACCCGAGTCCCCACTTCTGAGCACAGGTGGGAACTGACAGGTGGAAGCAGGGGAACAGAGAGCTGCAAGCCATGGACCATCTACGTCCCCAACAAGGACAGATCATAAACTATATGGAGATGATTGCATCTGAAGGTGACAGCACGCAATCTGGCATTCATCTCCCTCAAAGGCAAACAAACTCTGCTCCCCACCCCCTCTTCACGGCCTCACTCCCACCCAAGGTGTGTGTAGGGATGTGTGTAAAGCTTCCCTCGCCCACACAACACTCTGTCATAGGAACCCACCTGCTCACTTCCTCACTCACCTCCGTTCATGCGACACCCCCTCACACACCCTCGGGAGCTTGCGCAGTCTCTCTCTCACACACACACACAGGCTGTCACACATCACACATCATCAGCCTCCTCACATCCCCAATCCCTACCCCACCTCCATTAACATCCCAACCTCTTGTTTGATCATTTTTCCACCTCATCATGTGTGGGCCTCATTCCATTAACCCCAAACATTCATTCACAAGGGGATCTAGGTGTCTCTACTGCTTCCTAGACCCAGTCAGGGGCTGAGGCAGATGTTTCTATTGATTTTTTATTATTGTTCACTTTTGAGACAAGGTCTCATGTAGCCCATGACGGCTTTAAACTCATTATATAGCTGAAGATGACTTAAAAGGGACCTGGCTGCCTCTATTTTCTTAGTGTTGAAATTACAGAATGCACTGCCAGGCCTGCTTCATGTTGTGCTGGGTGTGGAACCCAGGACTTAGTGTACACTAGGCAAGTGCTTTACCCATCAAACTACATCCCCAGTCCCTTCCATCCCAACTACTACAATCTCTCTTTTGTATGGGAGCTGATGTCCCCCGCCACGTATCTTACTGGTTTTGATTAGTCACTGATACAGTTAATGGTTTTCATGCAAGCATTAACAAAGAAGAAGAAACCCCTCTATCTCACATTGACACTGGGGTCTAGCCAGTTGGAAGTTTGTATAACATAACACCAGTTATAATTATGAAGCTTGCCTGTGGTCTGACATCTTTAGAAATGAAGCGATGGTTTGGAACACAGATTTCGGCGTAAGTGGTTCATGTAGGTGGTAGATCTGGGAAATATGAGAAGAGAAGAAGATAAAATCGAGACAGAAAGGAGTCAGAGAGAGGCTGAATTAAGGAACAGGTTGCAGTGAAAGGAAACTGAGGCCCATGCCTACTGGTACCCTACAGGGAGGAGAAAGCCAAGGTCCCATAGCTTCTGTTAGGGACTGATCCCTGGGTGACTCATTCCCCAGCATCCCTGGTCTGCCCGCAAAAACAAGCTCACTCTTGCGTCAGATTGGAGTGTGAAGGCTGTCAGAGGTGCTCAAGTGACTCTTCCTGATAGAGCACAATTCATTCATTCACTCCCTCATTAATTCACTCAGCCCAGGGTCCTCTCAGGACCATAGGTTAAGCTTACCAGGGACTCAGAGCTGAAAGAGATACAGTTCTTGCCAAGGATCCCAGTGAATGGCAGGCAAAAATAATTACACAGCGAAAGCTATCGCGGATGTATTAACACAGAGGCATACCATGGTCTTCTAAGGAGGAAGCGGTTCTGGCCTTCTAGCTGACTTCTAATGAGAGCTGCTTGCCTCACACAGGAGCCTTTCAAATGGCCCTAAGTGGGCTCCTGCTGCTCTTCCATTCCCCCTCGTGGCTGTTGTTTGGAAGGTGGTTTCTGTCCCTGTGGACTTGTGTGAAGACAGCCTAGGGGATGTTGGTATCCATCCTATGTCTTTCTGTGGCTACCAAGAGAAGAACCTCTAAGGCTTGTAAGCTTCTCCTAGGGACATTCACATGTTCCCTCCCCTCTCCTCCTCCGCCACCACCACAAGCACCTCTTATTCCTCTTTATTCTTCCCTTCCCTTCCTCCTGTGAGATACTATGACTCCAGGGTCCAATGTCAAGGGTTGGGCTTCCTGCTCAGACAGGTAGCTCTTTCCCTCCCTAACACATATTCAGACCTTGTTCCCTTCTGACCTGGAAGTGTTGCCAGAGTTATTCAGTATCTGAGTGGGGACCCTGGCACCCTTGGGTCATCCTCTGGTCCCCAACAGGACAATTAAAAAGTGAACAGTAGACAAAGGGGTCCAGTCAGTGTGGTCACATTGGGAAGAGGACAGAGACATGCAGTGGCCTCTATCCCCACCCCAAATCCATCTCTGGGGTCCTGGTGTCTAGCTGTAACTAGATTACAGAGGAATGCAGAGGGGAGTCATCCTGGTCAGGACAGTCTTCTGGCATGTCTCAGCTGCATCCTCTCCTGATTGGTTGTCAGAACTGTGAAACCTCTTCCTGGGAGAGAGCTTCCCCTGTGCTGGAGCCTTCCTGGGTAGTCCTGAGAAATTGCAATTTCTTAGTGTCCATTGTTTCATAAATCTGATGGCGGGAGGGAGGGTGGCAGTATCTGTTTAGAAAATCCTCAGTCCTGCTTCAGTCCCAGTGGGGTAAGCAGGGCCAGGGAGACCAGTTCCCAGGCCCAGTTCATTCTGCCCCCCTCCCCCCGTGAAATGGAGCCCCGGCCTCTAACTTCGGATGCCTGTGTTCCCAGCACACCTGGAAGGAAGTCGGTTTCTTCTCCTCACTGCCAGACAGAACACAGCCTTCCAGGACTCCTGTGAGTGAGCAGGGTGATGTATGGGGCAGAGTGGAGTCTGAACAGGGACATCTAGAAGGAGGTACAAGTTGCTTCCTCTCTATAGGTGGCAGGTCCCAGACCCCCTTCTACCTGAAGCACCCTGGAGGGGGCTTATTCCCTTGTACTTGAAGCAGGAGAAAAAGCAACAGTCGATTTACAGGCTTCAGGGGTGGGTGGGGTTCAGTCTGGTTGCTAAGTTATCTTTTAAATGGAAATCAGGGCGGAGAGACAGCACATAAATCTAGCCAGCCATCTGCTAAATGTTGCCTCCTCTGTTGGAAGCAGCTCCTGGTGGTTCCCACAGAGAGGCTGGGGAGGGGGCTGATGGAGGGTCTAGGATGGGGAATGTGTGGGTCTTAGGACTAAGGGACAACCAGAGGAAGTTTATTCCCCTGCTTCCTCTCCACTCTCTTCCCTGCCCACTTTATAACCCCCCCCCATTGTCTTAAGTATAAAAATCCCATTGGCAGCAGCCGAAGAGATGGCTCAGCAATTAAGAGAGTACTTGCTGCTTTTCCATGGAATCCAGAATTCAGTTCCTAGCACTCACGTTCTATGGCCCACAATCACCTGTAACTCCAACTCCAGAGCATCTGCATTCTTGTACTTATGTCCTCTTACATCACACACACAAACACACACACAGAGAGAGAGAGAGAGAGAGAGAGAAAGAGAGAGAATACAAAACAAAGCTTTAAAAAAATCACTAGAGGCACTGCTAATAAACTAGCAGCCTAGTTTCACAATTCTGTATTTATTGCCAGTATATTTTGGTGTGTACATAGTACATACATATGTGCGTATTTGTGTGTACAAAGGTGTGTGTATGCAGGTGTGTATGATCACTGCCATCAGGGTCTGATAAGTGGGCCTTTCAGAGCCGGGGAGCCCTCTGCTTCCAAGAGCCCCAGCCTTCCTTCCAAGTTTCTCTCCGAGCAGAAGAGACAAGTGCTCAAATGTAGTGGAACAGCTGGGCCATCTCCGGTTCCTAAGCAATCCATAGTAGAGGCTGCCAGTTCTGGGTACACCCAGGCACATGGATGCCTCGGGAGGGGACTCCTCTGCTTGGAGTATGGCCTGAAGCCAGGCAATCCTGAGTAAGTGGCAATTCTTTCCACAGCAGAGTTGGATTGGTCCAACCACTCCAAATCTCACTGCCCAGTAGCTTAAATGTGGAGATCAGTGCACAGAGCCATTGGATAAGGAGGAGCAGGTTACTCACTGTGCAAGGTTGCTCTGCACAAACCCTGTGGGGGCATGTCTTTCTCCCTGCACTGGAGTACCTTACTGTTGCAAGCTTAACAGTTGCAGAATTGTGAGTACCACACGCAGGAATCCAGTGTGGGAAGGGAGGGCTGCCATTTCTACCCTGGATGAGTGCTCAAGGCTAAGCGAACTCTAAGGCACTGTAGGTGCAGAGACTCTCACCCTGCTCCTTCCATGCTATCTCCTCACCGTCAGCGTCTCCTCAGTGATGGCAGTCCCTGACTCCTCTGCAGGCTGGTTGTGACATTTGATAGCAGGGTCCGTCCTATAGGTTCTGCTCTCAGTACAACTCTGTTGGCATTGCTCGCCAACACTACTCAGCCCCGCCCATTTGCTTGCCGTGGCTCTCTTTCCCTGGGCGAGCCCTGGTCGGCCTCCCAGCTCTGTTCCCCTCTGCCACCCACGCCACTCAGAAATGCTTGAAGGCACCCAGGCCAGCCTCTTCTCCCAGTCTGTGTTCAAATTCCTGACTCAAAGAGGAAGCACCTCCCCCAGCCCACTGCCTGAATCAGGCAAATTTACCCATTTCCTTTGACTCTCCCTCTCCAAAACTGGGGGTGAAGCAGCCTTTTGTTTAGCTGCTAGAGTAATGGGCTAAGTGACAATTCTCAGAATACAATTTTAATTAAGATTCAATAGTCACTTGTCTGTCAGTAATCTTCCATGCTGATTACTTAAAATATATTTACCCAGCTCTATTATGTCATCCATTTGAATTCATTAGACATTTGCTAATCCTCAACAAACTTATTTTTTAAATCGCGGGTGGGTTGCTTAGCATCATTTGGTAGGATGAAATGGTTTAAAGCAATGGTGCCTGGGTTTCTCTGGCTTCTGGGTGTGCAACCCACCTTCCCTGCTTCCTTTCGTATCTCTACTCTGCAGCAGGAACAAGAGACAAAAGTCAAGGATGAAGGGGCCCAAGCGATGTAAAGGCAGGCCACTACACTACCCATGCCACACTGAGTTAGGCTGCAGCCTCTCCACACAGAAGTAGCAGGGCTGATTGAGAGGGAGCTGGAGGGCCAAGCAGAAGATGCAGCGTGAGCAGTAATAGGTACACAGCCTTGGGAACGGCTCCAGGGCTCCTGACAAAGCTGATGGTGAAGATTTCCTGCACCCTTGACTAGGCACTGCCAAGCGTGGACCTGCAAGGCCGGAGCTCCTCTGAGCACAGGGGAAGGCAACAGGTAGAGTCCTCCCATGATTGACAGCCTGAGATGTAGACTCCTGGTGGGACCTGGGGCAGGATGACCACACTGCCTCTCCAAGGCATTTGGTGATGATAGGTACTGACTACTGACTGACTGACAGGGTGGCGGTTGCTCCTGAAGGGCCTGGAACAGTACTACAAGGGATGAGGCATGTGGCAGATTCAACAAGGACACTCACAATGAAGAAAGTGAGAAGAAGTAAATACTTGTCAGGACACTTCCAGAAGGACCAGACAGCAACGAATGCCCTGTGTTCTTTGCTTCCTGCACTCCCCTCTGCCACACAGTTAAGGATGATGGCCCGAGCAAGATGCAAAGGAGTGAGTGGGCCATGTGCTAGTAAAATTTTATTTACAGAGCAGACAGCAGTAGTTCACAGGCTTCATCAATTAAAGGGACCCTAATAGGGAGGAGGATCATTTGGGACGTGCTGGTCAGTGTGAAACACACAGCAGATTTCAGTCTTCATACAAATAAAAGAATACACAACAACTCATCTATAATGACACTGATGGCATTGAAATGATATGTGGGTGAAATGCAATATGCTACTAAAATGAACTATCTCTAATTTTAAAAGACTGATTATCATTGCAAAGTTTACATTTGGTTCATAGTGAGTCTCTGTTGGACAGAACTGTTCTCAGCACAACGCCATCTACAGGTGAAATGTGGGGAAAAGCTGCTGGCCCTTGGAGGGTCTCAAGGGAGGATTTGGGCTTAAGGAGGCACCACAAGTAGGACTGAAATATGCACAACCAAACATGGTTAGAAGAGGCTTTCATATGTGGTATGGGTATATAGTAGGTATTCGCCACGTCTCTGTTGCTGTGACAAAACACCATGGTCCAGGCAACACCTAGAAGAAAGAGTTTATTTGGGCTTGTAGTTCCAGAGGGTTAAGAATCCTTGGGGCAGAGTGAAATCATGCCCACAGGAGCAGGAAGCTGAGGGTTCGCGTACGGCGGAGCCCTAAACACAAAGCAAACAGTGAACTCCAATAATGTGACTCTTCAATTCAAAGCCTGCCTCCAGTGGCATACTTCTTCCAACAAGACCACACCTACTTCCTTTAACTATTAATAGCTTGCCCCCTCCCAAAAGCATAGGGCTTGGACAGTGGCTCAGTTGGTAAAGCCCTTTCCGACCCCCAGCATCCACGTGAAACCCAGGCAAATATGAACTTACCATCCGAACTCTGGGGAGACAAAGACACATGAGGATGAAGCTCACTGGCTAGCCTAATCAGTGAGCTCCATGCTCAGAGAGAGACACTGTTTAAAACAATAAGGTGGAGAGAGAGCAAATGAGGAGGGCAGTCATCGTCACCGCTAGCCTGCACACACATGCAGAGGTGCCTGAACGCACACGAGTGCATGCGTCTGCACAAAGCAAACACAATAAGAAACCAGAAGTAGCACCAAATTAATCCTTAATCCAGTGTCTTCCCTACCACAGGGCATCTCGGCTCTTCTGAGCTTGTTAACATGCACAGAACATCCACTAGAGCAAGCAAGTGGGCAGCGCGTCCCAGCTTACTGGCCTCTGAAGCCACTTCTGTGGAACCTAATTAGCACTTGGAGAAGCCAATTTGAGAAATGCTGGTCTTTAGGAAGCTGTGTGACCAGGACACGGGCTTTTCTCCCAGTTCAACCCAATGGCTTGCTTTTAGCATTACACAAAAAGGTACATAATTGCTACTGCATGGAATAAGGTGAAAACTGTAGAATTGGGAGGGGCAAAACCCCAGAAAAATTTCTCTTTTTTCTACCCTACATGTCCAGTTAGGAAAAAAAAAAAACCTACTAAATGCTGAGCAGTGAGTGAGTGAGTGAGGCGCTGAGTACCCTAAAGTGAGAGAGCACACCCATCAGGAGAGGGTGTGCGTGTGTGTGCGCGCGCACGCGTGCGTGTGTGTGTGTGTGTGTGTGTGTGCGTGTGCGTGTGTGTGTGTGTGTGTGTGTGTGTGTGTGTGCATGTGCATGCGTTAGGGTATCAGGAAAGGCCTCAATGAAAAGGTGACTTTTGGATAGGGATTCTAGCAGGCTGTGAGGAAGTTGCCTCCTTACAAACAGGCAATCCTTCACTTGTCACGGTGCCCCTGAAGCCCATGGCATAGTATGGGTGGGCAGAGACCAGGGAGAGGACCTACCACAAATCAAGTTCTCCAAAACACATTCCCTTTACCACCTTCCCTTTCCTGAACTCAAGAGCTGATGTCTAAGTGGCTTGTTCTTGAAGGATACTCAGAGCCCGTTCCCACCAACCCTGGCTTCTCTAGGGTTAACTTTCTTCCTGACCACATCCCTTTCCTTCAGGAATGCTAGCCTACTTTGATTTCATGTTTTCCCTGAACTTATTAACACTTTACTTCACAAGGCAAGTGCAGAATGTACTGCAATCACACCGGTTATTGGTTGAACCACTGATACGGTATTTCCTACCCCTCTCTTCACCTATACATCCTTGAACTCATCTGTCCATCTACCCATTCATCCCATCACCTATCTACCATCCATCCTAACCATCAGCCTAACCACCAACGCTACACTTACCTACCCACCTTCCCATCTACCCATTCATCCCATCACCTATCTACCATCCATCCTAACCATCAGCCTAACCACCAACGCTACACTTACCTACCCACCTTCCCATCTACCCGTTCATCCCATCACCTATCTACCATCCATCCTAACCATCAGCCTAACCACCAACGCTACACTTACCTACCCACCTTCCCATCTACCCGTTCATCCCATCACCTATCTACCATCCATCCTACACCCTCCCATCAGCCTAACCACTAACGCTACACTTACCTACCCACCTTCCCATCTACCCGTTCATCCCATCACCTATCTACCATCCATCCTACACCCTCCCATCAGCCTAACCACCAACGCTACACTTACCTACCCACCTTCCCATCTACCCGTTCATCCCATCACCTATCTACCATCCATCCTAACCATCAGCCTAACCACCAACGCTACACTTACCTACCCACCTTCCCATCTACCCATTCATCCCATCACCTATCTACCATCCATCCTACACCCTCCCATCAGCCTAACCACCAACGCTACACTTACCTACCCACCTTCCCATCTACCCGTTCATCCCATCACCTATCTACCATCCATCCTACACCCTCCCATCAGCCTAACCACCAACGCTACACTTACCTACCCACCTTCCCATCTACCCATTCATCCCATCACCTATCTACCATCCATCCTAACCATCAGCCTAACCACTAACGCTACACTTACCTACCCACCTTCCCATCTACCCGTTCATCCCATCACCTATCTACCATCCATCCTAACCATCAGCCTAACCACTAACGCTACACTTACCTACCCACCTTCCCATCTACCCATTCATCCCATCACCTATCTACCATCCATCCTAACCATCAGCCTAACCACTAACGCTACACTTACCTACCCACCTTCCCATCTACCCATTCATCCCATCACCTATCTACCATCCATCCTAACCATCAGCCTAACCACTAACGCTACACTTACCTACCCACCTTCCCATCTACCCATTCATCCCATCATCTATCTACCATCCATCCTACACCCTCCCATCAGCCTAACCACTAACGCTACACTTACCTACCCACCTTCCCATCTACCCGTTCATCCCATCACCTATCTACCATCCATCCTAACCATCAGCCTAACCACCAACGCTACACTTACCTACCCACCTTCCCATCTACCCGTTCATCTCTCTGCTCACTAAGTCACTAATTCCTCCACCTGTCTATCCAACGCTCACACATTCATCCATCCATCCGTCCATCCAGATACCCTCCTGGCCAACCACCCATCCATACTTCCCTCCATCCACTCACACATCCTTTCATCTACACCAATGCCAAATCTATTCATTGGGCCACCCACCCATCCATCTATCATCCCTCTGTCCGTCCACTTGCTTACCCACCCAGCTAAACATCTGACTACCTACTCATCTGTTCACCCACCAACTAATACGTCCCAGCTGAGGAAGCAGGGTGTTCCAGCGCCTAGGCACTGTGTGAAATATTTGGCACATGGCAGTTCATAAAACATAAGAAAGGTTTGCTATCATGGAACTCATGTGGTGTGTGTTATATAGGAAACAAGCCGTAAACACACAGACAATGAATCAAACCGATAGGAAATGGTAACAATTAAGGCTAAAAAGATAAAGCAGAAATGCATTAGAAGAGTTAACTGAAAAATCATGAGTGCTTGCCTGGGCCTAGCCTCGCTGTTGTTCCCTGAAGAAGTGAGTCGTTCCTTTGGTGGAGAGAGAGTTCTCGGTGAGGGAAATCCCCTGCTGGCCTTGACCTTCTGTTCCCCCTCCCAGGTGCCGAGGCTGAGTGACCAGATCATGGAGACTCTGCTTGGCGGGCTGCTGGCTTTTGGCATGGCGTTTGCTGTGGTCGATGCCTGCCCCAAGTACTGCGTCTGCCAGAACCTGTCTGAGTCACTGGGGACCCTGTGTCCCTCCAAGGGGCTCCTCTTCGTGCCCCCTGACATTGACCGGAGGACGGTGGAGCTGCGCCTGGGTGGCAACTTCATCATCCACATTGGCCGCCAGGACTTTGCCAACATGACAGGACTGGTGGATCTGACCTTGTCTAGGAACACCATCAGCCACATCCAGCCTTTCTCCTTCCTGGACCTCGAGAGTCTCCGCTCCCTGCACCTGGACAGCAACCGGCTGCCCAGCCTTGGGGAGGACACACTCCGGGGCCTGGTTAACCTTCAGCACCTTATTGTGAACAATAACCAGCTGGGTGGCATTGCTGATGATGCCTTCGAGGACTTCCTGCTGACCTTAGAAGATCTGGACCTATCCTACAACAACCTCCACGGATTACCCTGGGATTCGGTACGGCGCATGGTCAACCTGCACCAGCTGAGTCTGGACCACAACCTGCTGGACCACATTGCCGAGGGAACCTTTGCAGATCTTCAGAAACTGGCCCGCCTGGACCTCACGTCCAATCGGCTGCAGAAGCTGCCCCCAGACCCCATCTTTGCCCGCTCCCAGGCCTTCTTGTTGACTGCCACGCCCTTCGCCCCACCCCTGTCCTTTAGTTTTGGGGGAAACCCACTGCACTGCAATTGTGAGCTTCTCTGGCTGCGGAGGCTGGAGAGGGATGATGACCTGGAGACCTGTGGATCCCCCGGAGGCCTCAAGGGGCGCTATTTTTGGCATATTCGTGAGGAAGAGTTTGTGTGTGAGCCCCCTCTCATCACACAACACACACACAAGCTGCTGGTTCTGGAGGGCCAGGCAGCCACACTCAAGTGCAAAGCAATCGGGGACCCCAGCCCCTTGATCCACTGGGTTGCCCCTGATGACCGCTTGGTGGGAAACTCCTCCAGGACTGCTGTGTATGACAACGGCACCCTGGACATTCTTATCACCACCTCTCAGGACAGCGGAGCCTTCACCTGCATTGCAGCTAATGCCGCAGGCGAGGCCACGGCGACAGTGGAGGTCTCCATCGTCCAGCTTCCACACCTCAGCAACAGCACTAGCCGGATGGCGCCCCCCAAGTCTCGCCTTTCGGACATCACGGGTTCCAGCAAGACCAGCCGGGGAGGGGGAGGCAGTGGGGGTGGGGAGCCTCCCAAAAGCGCCCCGGAGAGGGCTGTTCTCGTGTCCGACGTGACCACCACATCTGCCCTGGTTAAGTGGTCTGTCAGCAAGTCAGCTCCCCGAGTGAAGATGTATCAGTTGCAGTACAACTGCTCAGACGACGAGGTACTGATTTACAGGTGAGCCGGCCACTGCAGTGTTGTCAGGTGCCACAGGGGCACGGTGGGGGGAGGGGTGGTACACTGTGTACACCTGTTTCCATTTCCCTTCTCTGCAGAGGTGCCTGTGGGGATCCTGGGCCACCTATGCCTCTGCTACAGGTAAGGGGCTCCCACCTGGGTGACGGAAGAAGCATGAATGCGGGAGGACCATGTCTCCCGGACGTGGGCAGAGGTGTGGTAGTTATATGGCCAGATACTTCTGAGCTCCTTGCCAGGAGAGCAGGGCAGAAGCTGAGCCATTGGGAAACCGGTGGCTGAACATTCTCTGACTCCTAGTAATCATGGCGAACAACTGTCAGCCCAGAAAGAGTTGAGCATGGTGACCGGGTCCTCCAGTTCGGTAGCAAGTAGTTTATTCTAAGTAAGTCAGTGCCTCTGTGTGTGTGAGTGTGTGAGAGTATGTGTGAGTGTGTGTGTATGTGTGTGTGTGTGACTGTGTGAGTGTGTGTGAGTGTGAGTGTTTGTGAGTGTGTGTGAGAGTGTGTATATGAGTGTATATGAGTGTGTGAAGTGTGTATTGAGTGTGTGTGAGAGTGTGTATATGAGTGTGTGAGTGTGTGTGAGTGTGTGAGTGTGTATGAGAGTGTGTATATGAGTGTGTGAGTGTGTGTGTGAGTGTTTATGAGTGTGTATGTGTGTAAGAGAGAGAGAGAGGTGTGAGAGAGAGTAGGGAGTTACCCTGTATTACCTCAAATCGTTGAGAAGATCCTACTTCAGGCTTAGCTGGATCAACGGCCCCCATAAATGCCCCATATATTCAGTTTGTATCATCCTAAATTCTGTTTTCCTCTGGCTTGGGTCCCTCCTCAGGTTGCCTCTTTCCTCCAGAGATGTCTGCCTTTTTTCTTGCAGCCCTAGAGAGAGAAGAGCCTCCCCTTACTGGCCCCGTTCTGGTTTCCCAGGACTGTCCCATGGGGTCCTCTTCCAGGCCTTCCATGGCCTCATCCTGTCCACCCCTCTGGACACCAGCCTTCTTTTGCAAAAGGCATCAATGATACTGACTTAGTGAAGTGTTTATGAAGGTCCAGGGTCATCCCCAGGCCCGGTAGAAAGAGAAGCAAACAAAGAATTATATTTAATAAATTATTTAAAAATAAATATATTTAATAAATAAATAAATTTGGTGTAACCTAGGCAATATGAAGGTAGAGGCAGGAAGATCACAAGTCCTGGGCTAGCCTGGGCTACATGACGAGCTCCCAGCCAAAGCTTCATAGCAAGACCCTGCCTTAAAAGACCAAACAACAAAAGAAATCATATCTCACACAAGCCATAGGCAGACACCAGAACCTGCATGGATGATCACAGGGGAATTCTTCTCCATACTGGACTCAGTGTCAATGAAACTGAGGGATGTGATTTGGACCCCTATCGTTCAGGGGATGTGTGGTGTCTTATGAAGTCGTTTTTCACTTTGCCCTCACACAATAACTAATTTGAGAATGGAGTCTAGCCTCATCCGATGACTCCAGAGGCCACAGTCTGAGAACCTGAGTCTCATCATTGAGGACTCCAGGTTGACCGATTTCTGGATGGGAACAGAGCTGGTAAGGAAGAAGCCAGTGTGTTGTTGAGGGCCATTGTACAATGGAAGTCACAACAGAGCTGAGAACACCCTTGCCTGGTGTGTGTGTGTGTGTGTGTGTGTGTGTGTGTGTGGTGTTTCTACTAAATGAAATCCAGTCTTTGTAGAGCATTAGGTGAGTAACATTGTGAAGAGGGCAGTAGCTTTACCTTGTCCCACCATGCAGCTCTACCACGAAGGTTTTAGAAAGTGTCCCTGTTTTATACTAGGCCAGAATGATGTGAGTGGTCCATCTACACCATTTTTGCATCTCCATCCTATGCACTAGAGATCTAAGATGGCTTGGCTGCCTTAGTTCCCATGGTACTAAAAGTTCTCATGTTGATTTAACAATTAACTGGAATTTTAGGTGGCTTCTCATTTTTCAGTAATAAAAGCAGCACAATGATGGACATTTTTTTTTTGTACCAAAATAAAAATACATTTGGTGAAATGCCAATGATTCTCCGAGCATATTCTCCCCAGGGTTGAACTGCTGGTTTAACAAGTCAGTTATAACCCTTACTTGTTGTGCTTGAATACTTATCTCCTCTCTCATAGGTGGTACCTGACAATGTCCTTCTAGATCACAGCTCTCGCAATACTGAGTGTGCAACGCCTTTTTATCTTTATCAGTTACAGAGGTGGAACATGGGCCTTGTTTCAATTTACATTTCTTTCATAGCTTGAGAGGCTGACCTTTTGAAAAAGAAGTGTGTTTTCTTCACTTGTGGATTTGTCATGTGGTGTTGACTTGGATAAAAAGCAGAACAGCAAAAGGTCACCAGCTGTGTGGCTGGCTTGGCCATGGATTGGTGAAAGACGTGAGATGTGAGGGTGCAGAGATGAGCTGGGCACACAGGCAGCACCATGGCCATGTCACTTTTATCAAGATGTCACCTCCTACCCCCACCAGGGTCTCATAAACACCTGGAGGGTCACCAGGTCTTAGGGCTGAGTTGCTGTTATTGTTCAAGGGAAAATTCCAATTTATTCTCTCAGCTGACTGGGAATCTCACCTGGAGGGTCACCAGGTCTTAGGGCTGAGTTGCTGTTATTGTTCAAGGGAAAATTCCAATTTATTCTCTCAGCTGACTGGGAATCTGGAGAGTCAAAAGAAAATCAAAGTGCCAAGCCAGGTGTGGTGTGTAGGTCTTTAATGCCAGTGCCTTGGGAGGCAGATTCAGACAGCTCTCTGGGCGTTGGAGGCCAGTCTGCTCTATGTAGTGAATCTCCGCCCCCGCCCCCCCAAGTGTCTTAGTCAGTGTCTTAGTGCTATGAAGAGACACCAGGACCATGGCAACTCTTATAAGAGAAAGCATTTAATTGGGGCTGGCTTACAGTTTCAGAGGTTTAATTCTTTATCTGCACAGTGGGGAGCATGGAGGCATGCAGGCAGACATGGTGCTGGAGAAGCAGCTGAGAGTTCTACACCTAGATTTGCAGATAGCAGGAAGAGAAAAAGAGACTGGACCTGGTTTGAACTTTTGAAACCTCAAGCCCACCTCCAGTGATACACTTCCTCCAACAAGGCCACGCCTTCTCAATCTCCAAATAGTGCTGCCAACTGGGAAGCAAATGTTCAAAAGCCTGGGACAACCACAGTCATCTATCTATCTGTCATCTATCTACCTCTATCATCTGTCTGTCTCCTGTCTGATCTATCTACAAAAGATGTGAACCAGTTTCTTTTATCTGTTTCCTATCATGGCCGCCTGGCCTACCAGAGGAAGTCCTAAGCAGTAGGGCCATTGACTCTTGGACCTAAACCTCCAGAACCATGAACTCAGGAAACCTGTTTTCCTTATAGCAACAATCACTCCACGCATTTTCATTATCACAAGAAGCTGTAATGATACACTATAATTTGAATCCTTGCTTCTGGCTATAGTTCATATGCTTAGCCTCTGTGGTTGTACTGAAGAAGTTCATAGTAAGAGAGGGAGATCCCAAGAGACACTGGACTTTTTGAAAAATGCATCTTTCCTCTGAGAAAGAAGAAACATCAGTGGGTTACACGGTGACCCTCTGCTGTGTTCATGTCTCAACAAGGGTAGACACAAAATGGTGTCAGGGAGACTGGACTGGACGAGAGGCATAAATGAGGAGTACACACAGTACTGTATCCAGAAAAGCATCTGCCTGTCACCTGTCCATCATTATCGTCTACCTGTTATCTACCATCTTTCTACTCTTCTAGGAAAAGATAATACACCATCTGTTATTACCTACCGTCCTATGTGTCATCTACCATTGTCTATCTACTTACTATTATCTATCATTGTCTATCTGCCTATCATCTGTCTTGATCATCTATTTGTTTCGAGGAATACATTGTAATTACAGTCACACAAATCCAAGGCAAGGAGAACTGGCTTTGCTTGGAATTGTTGCCCAGGCTTGAAGTTGTTGCTCACAAGGACATCGCAGTCATAGGCTATGGGGCATTGGAAGACTCCATAGCTATATCAGAGAAACACTGCTTGGGTCAGGAGAGGTTGTGACTCTGTGGAGCCAGTCAGGCTGGCCAGAGCACAGCTGTACTATGCTCAATCCAGAATGGTCCAGCATAGAAATGAGATTCTGGAAACTTGTGTGAGCTAAGGTAAAATTGACCCTGAAGATGAAAGGACTTAGAAAGAAACCCAAGCTCCTTCGATCTATTTAAAGAATTTATGGGCAGAAGAGGGGAACATGCCTGCACAGGTACATGTGTAAGCACATGCATGTTACCCCACCCCACCCCCAGGAATAGGCACTAGCCCATCACAAGAATAAAATCCCACCAGGACCACCCTGCACACTCATGGCCTCTCTGACTGTGGAGGGGTGGCTTTGCCTCCTTCTTTTCCTCTAGCTTCTGTAGTCAATGCATGGTCACTAGTAAGTCTGACACATACAGGCTGCAGATTCCAGACGTGAGCAACGGAAGGGAAACAGGCTTCAGAGCTGAACTGGGCCAGCCTTAGCACCAGTCATCACAATCTAGGACCTTCTAGGGCTCCAGGAGGACCCAGCTAAGTCCTACCCGGTGATACTGGAAAGGTAGGAGTAGGAATTTCTAACTGAAGAGACAGCCTGTGTCTCTTCTTAAGCAGAACAGCATGGTTTATGCTCCCTGCATTTACTGTGCAGAGCCCTGTGGCCTGATGTTAAGACCTCCCAGACACCTTTGCTCCAGAGCCAGAGGTCAGAGCCAGTGAGCATTGTAGGGGCTCAGAGAGTCTAGCCTGACCTGGACCCATGTCACGGACATGTACTCAAAGGCATGGCAAGGTTCCAGCGAACCCCAGGGTAGCTGTGAGCGATGTCTGATGCATGAGACTGTAGGCCACACTCACTCCAGAATTACTGCAAAGATGGGGCTAATCCTGGGTAACCAAGGAAATCTTCTGTCATGTAATATCTCTTGTTACCAGATGTCACTGATGCTCCCCAGGTACTTTTCTCCCAACAGCAGCTGCACAGCCAAGCCCTACAGGCAATGTGGGGACACTCAGTGCTCCTTCAGTCCTCAGTGCTATCTGGCTCACTTCCTGTGTGACTGAGAAAGACTGACAGTCACATCTCTCATCACCAGGGCCAGAACTATCAGGGAAAGAATAACCTCAATGGTGACCCCCCCAGAGGGGAGAGCAGTGAACATGGGGAGGGGAGGAACAGCCCCTCCCTACCCAGAAAGAGCAACAACCCGTCTCAGCTAAGCCTCATCTTTGGTGTGATGTGGAAAGTGCCCGGCATGCCATTATCGGCCCAAGTGACATTCACAAACACTTGTCTCTAAGAGCTGTCAGGAACATCTGTCAACAGATGAGATGCTGGATCCATTCTGGGAGGGCAGGGGAGCAGCCAGCTTGCTGCCTAAAGCTCAGTGGGGCCAGGCAGGCTCCAGGCTTGGCTTTGTGCTGTGTGTGATGTGGCTAGCATCTCAATGTAGAGACAATGTAGGCCTTGAAGGTGGGTTGGGGGACAAGCACAGAAGCCCTTCCTGCTGTAGGCTGTCAGAAACCTCATCTGTAGAGAGTGGACCACACCGCTGAGCTGTTCAGGGCTCAGGGTGGATTTGTTGTGTTGCTTAACTTACCAAGGTAACTTAAGGAGGGTTTGTTTGTACAGTTTGAAGGTCCAGTCCATCCGGTGGGGAAGGCTTGGCCCAGGAGTGTGAGGCAGCTGGCCAGATTGTAGCCATAGTGAGGAAGGCTAGAGAAACGGATGCTGGTGCTCTGCTTGCTCTTTATTAAGCCCAGGGTTCCAACCCACTGAATGGTGCTGCCCACATACAGGTCTTCCTGTAGCTTCCTTAGTTAGACCGTTCCAGAAACTCCCTCACAGGATCCAGAGATGTATCTCCTAGATGACTTTAGATCTCAACTAGCTCACATGCAATACTAACCTTTATGCCTGTTGTTGTTGCTCTGGCCCCTACCCAGGGAAGGGACATAAGGTGAGGTTGACACTGCCAGGACACTATCTGGCTGTATCTCAGGGAACCCTGCTCTTAGCCACCTGGAAAATTCACCCATGACTTTGGAGATAAGGGAAACAGATAGGGACATTTCTTCCCTGAGGAGAGAGGAGTATGTGTGGTGCAGGGTCCTGTGCCTGTGCTGAGGACTTGCCCATGTCCCCAGGCAGGCTGACTTCTCCTGAAGGATGATACCACAGATGGAAGAGGAGGGATATGTTGCCCTGGAAGCTGGAGAGACAAGGAGGCCACATCAAAGCCAGCCTTCCCGGGGCTCTGTAGTTTTACAGCTTCTCTCCCTATTGAAGTCAGGAACTCACAAGGAGAAGGGAAGGGAAGGGTAAGAGCGGGCCGCCTTACCAATGCCCTGAGATGTCCCTGAAGGCTGGGGCATGGGCCAGCCTATTTTGGGGGAGGGCCTCGGGATTTTTTGCTCAGTGTCACTTCTCCACAATTTCAAGTGCCAGAAATGTTGGCACAAGGAGGGGAGAAAATTGCCAGTGTGAACCTTGGTTCTGCCCAGAACTTCCCCCCAGGGCCCCTTAGTACAAAATCTGGGCAGGGTGTGGCTCTCTGAAATTCAAAGTGTGTCAAGTGGTTATAATGGCAAAGACCGAGTTACCAGAGCCTTCCACAGCAGCAGCAGAAGACAGGATGAGCAGGGGACTCACCCATACACCTCTTATTTAAGAGAAGTCCAGGGAAAAAAGAACGTTTTGCCTTTCTGGGTTGCCTAGTCACAGAGGACCCGGCCCCCTTCCATCTTTTGCTGTTATCATCCTCGGCTCAGTTTTTGCCTTTAAGGTCACCTCCTAGCACAAAATGTCTGCTGGAGCACAAGCTGCCAAATGTCCCTTTTATGTAGAGGGAACAACAGAAAGCAAGATAAAGAGAAAACTGGGAGATTTGCCAGAAGACTTGGCCATTACCTTCCATTTACGGAGAAGATGGAGGGCTAGCTAGCACCCCTGAAGCCTGTGGCTTATCCGCAGACTCATTCACTAACCCTGTGGCCAAAGGACTATTAAAGGAAAGCTGATCTGATGAGGGATCAGGGACTGATATCTGCCTCGTCAGATATGCTTTCCTGAAGCCTCCTTCTCTGCTTGTCATCCCCTTGGTCTTGAAGAGCCTCTGGGTTTTGCTTAGGGTTAGGGCTAAGGTCAGGTCGGCTGGGAACATCACTGCAGTTGGGAGTGATTCTGCTTCCCTCTCTCCCGAAATGCATCCCCCCCCCCCGCCCGCCCCAGTAACAGTAACCCAGAGAACCGGCCCCGTGGTACCCAAGCATGTTTTACTGTATGGAGGTGATTGAGGCTGAAGGAGCATCAGGGACTTGGGGACAGTGTTGGTGGCCTCAGCCACCAAAGCAGTACCATCACCAGATAGCAGCCCGATGGCTAGCCTTTGCCAGGTATGTTCAGGCTTCTTTGAGACCCCTGGCACGTGCAGGCATCAGGCAGGCATGGCATCCAGGCTCGCAGACCTCTGCCTGATGTCCTCCAGCACTGTGCCTCTGACCTGGGCTGTACTTCAGGACCCTTGCTTGCTGTGTCACCCACCACCATCTACTGAGTTGGATCAGGCTGGCATCTGATGTCCTGGTCTCTAAGGCTGGGATCATGTCATCATGTCATGGAGTACCAGGGCATCAGGGGTTTCGATGGTACTGGCCTGCAGAGCGTTTGGAATCCATGTCTGGGGTGGGTCCCTACCTTCTGGAGAGAGAAGAAGCCCAGAGCTTCTGGTCCAGCCTCATTCTACCATGTGTTTCTCACCCTGGCTCTGAGACTACACCCTCACAGTGGGAGGGGCTGTGGGAAGAAAGACTGCAGGGCAGGGCAGGGCAGCCTTGGGAGCGCTTGTCTTACCCCTTGGCTGAGTGGGTGGGGGCAGGGCCCTGCTCTCCCCTCTTCCCCTGTGGCTCTAGATTCATTCCTGTCACATGAGAAAATAACACGACAAAGGCAGCTATAAGAGAGAAAGGGTCATTGTGATTACAGTGTCAGCGTATAACCCTCATTGCAGGCAAGTCAAGGCAGCGAATAGTTACTGAGTATCTGGTCACCAGCCCTGTTGCAACAAAAATATTCAAGTCCTGGTCTTGAAGAAGATTTTGGACTTATGAGGGAAGAGAAGGGAAGGAGAGAGTTTAAAATTCGGGGTGGTGGATGTGGTTCAGTTGGTAGAGTGTCTGCCTAACATGCCCCAAACTTGGGTTCAACCCACAGCATAAAAACAAAACAAAACAAAAAAAAAAAAACAAAAAACCACAAAAAGAGAGAGAGAGAAAGAGAGAAAGGAAGGAAAGAAGGAAGGAAGGAAGAAAGGAAGAGATATGGGGGTATATGTATGCCTCTAATCCCAGCACTCAGGAGGTGAAGGCTAGAGGATTGGGAATGCACAATCATCCTCAACTCTATATTGAGTTCAGTCATCCTGGGCTACGTAAGACTTTGTCTTAAAATTTAAAACAAATGAAATAAAAACTTGTTTTAGAGCTGTAGCAGCTCAGAGGTTAAATGCATGTGCCAGCCATGCAGAGCTTAGGTTTGGTTCTCCACATCCTTGCTGGGCAGATCACAAAGGGTTGGAACTCCAGCTACCGAGGATCTGCCGGCCTCTTTTGGTTTCTGAAGGCACTGCACCCACATGCTCATACACACAGCATACATAAATCTTAATTTTCTGTGTTTAAATGTGCACTAGGAAAAAGAAAGCACAGAGACAGCCGTGGGCCATCGTTCTATGTGGGTGATCAGGGATGACCTCTTAGAGGGATGGCACTGGAACAGAGGCCTGAAGGGATAGAAAGACCCTGGCAGAGGAGGCCATGGATAGGAATGTGCTTGTCCTATCTGAAAGGCAGCAAGAACTCCAGGGTATCTGAGGCAGAGTGGAAGGCAGTGAGTTGGGGTGGGGCAGGACTACATTTGGTAGGACATCAGAGACCAGAGCAAGGCTTGAGTGTTATCCTGCAGGAGGCAGGGGCCACTGGGGACTTGAAAGCAGGATGGAGGCTTGCTGTGATGAAGAATGGAGAAGATGGATGGGGTAAATTAGTTCTGTAAGGACAAGGGGCCTGCCATGTCTAGAGAGTCTCCTGTCCCTCAACATCCCTCAACATCCATGCAAAGGCCACTGGGTGGTGTGGAAGGCTGTGCTGAGGCGTCCTGCAGCCACCTGGCTGTGTCTGCCTGTCTGGGGACCTTACAGAGGCTCGGAAAGGCTTTGCGTGGAGACCAGTCTCCATTTTCTTCTCATCCTGACGACAGGTCTTTTTATAGGGTTTCATGTAGCTCAGCCTGGCATCCAAGTTTCTATGTAGGTAAGGATGACCTTCACATTCTGGGTCTCCTGATTCTACCTAGGAAATGCTGGGATTGCAGATATGTGTGTGGGCACACCTGGTCTATGTGGTGCTGGGGATAGACCCTCCAGAGCCTCCTGCGTGCTAAGCAACCACTCTCCTCACTGAGCCACATCCCCAGCAGCACCGCTCATCATTATTTATGACGCTGTTTAATTAGCTCATTAGGCAGGCCACAGCATTCTGACAGCCTTTCACTTTCCCTAGCGGCTAACGGCCTTTGTGTTAGTATCTGGCCTGGTGATAGAGGCAGCTATTACAGGGTATGAAAGTAGCCTGGGACCGGGGGCTTGGTGACTTGTGCTCTATCCCTGAGGACATATGAACAGAGTGGGCTTTTGAGGTTTTGGGCATGGGGACAGGATCTGGAAGTTACGATGGCGATGGGGTGGCAGCTGGCCCTGAACGCCAGAGAGATATTTTTACCACCCATCAAAATGCCTCCCCGTGCTCACTGAGCTGGTGCCAAGGCTGCTCCCAGCTTGTGCTCCTCCCCCGGCTTTGACTGCTGCCAAGAAGGTCTGAGTGGAGAAGCTTGGAAAACTCCATGTGGGTGTGGCTGGAAGTCAGCAAGTCTCCCCTTCCGGCAGGTCCTGGAAGCTTTCAGGTTGTGACCCATGGCTAAGACTAGGACCTTCTCACAGGTAAGAGCCTTACCTGTGAGAAACCTCAGAGAACCCTGCCCCAAACCACAACAGATCAAAGGACCTGGCATTCTGAGTTAGAGACTCAGGGTTTTGACAGATAGGAGCCTGGGAGAGGTGGGGTGGGTTCTTTTGCCATTGGACAGTTGGAGGAAACAGTGGGAACCTGAACAGCCGCAGGAGGCAGAGAGCTTGGGGACAGGCAGCAAGGCCGCCTCCAATCCCAGATGCCTGCCCTTCCTGGACCCGTGGCCCAAGGCTTGAGACACCATGGAGTGGGGAGACGGGAAATGCCAATGTCCTTGATTGGTGCAGCCATCTTGGACTTGCTTCTTCTGGCTTTAAAATGGGACTTGTTGTAAATTTCACAACCAGAGCATGAACGAGGGAGTTAAGGCTATCCACCCCAGCCTCCTCCCTTACTGCCCCCATACACACACTATCCACCCCAGCTTCTCCTTTACCCCCCCCACTATGCACCCCAGCTTCCTCTTTACCCCCTATCTACCCCAGCCTCTTTACCCCCTACTATCCACCCCATCCTTCTATTTTACCCCCCACTATGCACCCCAGCCTCCTCTTTACCCCACCCCCACTACCCACCACCTTCTCCCCCCTACCCCCATTGCTGTGACAGTCCCTCTATGAAGATGAGTTCCAAGTGCCAGGCCTCACCTAGTGAGGTCTGATGAGGTTTCTTGGGGGAGGTTTGTCCAGATGCAGCATGGGACCTGACATGTACCCTACAGCTCATCTTAGTCTCTGATCTCCCAAGAAACAGAATTTGAGCCCAGGCCTGCCACACTCTGCTGAGTGTCTCCACACTCCTCCTCCCAGGGCAAGAGAGATGGAAGAGTGAGGGAGCGTGTTACTGTGAGGCGGGGTTTGCTGATGACATGTTTAAGTCCAGGCCATGGACTCCATTCACTTTCACACGGTTCTAGTCCCTGTTCCCTTCCCCCTGAATCACCACCCATTGCCAGTGGAGATGCCAGGGGAAAACAGAGGATGCATGAGCCCAGCCGACTCCCCTGCCATCCACTTATAGATAAGTAGAAGGTGGGTGGGCACTTCAGAGGGGTTTCAGTTAGACAAGTGAAAGAACTTTCCAGGTAGTGCTAGTGCTATTTGGGGAACAAAGCTTTGAATTGAGAGCAGAAAGTGGCTCAGAGGACTTGGAAGATTCCACCAGAGTCAGGTAGGTGTGTGTCTTCTCCACACAGAGAAGCGACAGGCAAGCCCTCAGATGTTCTGATCCATAACTTACTGTTTGAGTCAAAGCTGTGCTGGCTCCCATCACTGCCTCCAAGCAGACTGAAGAAACCAGGCCATGTCCTGACCCTAACAACAGGCAGACTTGATGTAGAGGATGGAGTGTAATGGCCTGGCCTCAGGACTCCATGAGCCATTTTTCCCTGGAGCCATGTGGCCCCAGCTTTTCTATACTAGCATCAAGGGCCAGGCTGGCAAGAAGGGCTGAGGGCAGCATCATAGATCTCTGCTTGGGAGTTTCTGTCACAAGAGTGTCTGCAGAGGGAGTAACTGATAGATCACAGCTGGGCTGTTGACCTTGAGTCTTAAACAAAGCGAGGAATAAAAGGTCATATTTACTCCATCAAAGCCCTGGGAGCCGTGAAATATCAGAGTGTGGATGAAGACGTCAGTAAATCACCCGCTGCCAGGAGCTGCTGCTCTCTTCCAGCCTGTGGTGGGCTTCCTGTGGGAAGAGGGGTAGGAAAAGATGGTTAGGGCCTCTGGGGACTCCAAGCAAGGCTGGCTCTGGGTGTCAGTGCTGAAAACCATGAGCTGTAGGGGCCTCAGGATGTAACACCCTCAGCTTCAATCTCCTCCCAGAGACACGCTCCTCCCCCGTGGTCAACACTCCTGTCTTCCTCTTTGTTCTCCACCATGGTTTTTGAGACACGGTATCTCATTAAGACTGGACCTCACCAAATGTCTAGACTGACTGACTAGTGAGCCCCAGGGACCTCTATGTCTCTATCCATTCTGTTCTGTCTGTCTGCTGTGAGCACGTGGGTAACTTCCCTGTGAGCTGGGCATCTATTGAGAGGTCAGGAAGGAGCAGAGGCAGGGAAGGACAGGGATAGCAGATGAGCTCACAGGTTATGAACCTTGCCGTTAAGGGGACAGCTCCTCTTAAGGACATGGTTCCAAATGCACACTCCTTAGAGACTCATGGCTGACCACAGCCTCAGCAGCCTAGTAACCCTCATAGCCACTGTGCAAGAAGCTATTTTATAAGCAGGAAGGCAGAGGCTCTGGGAAATGAAATAGCTTGAATGTTAGACCCTGTGTGTATTTGTAGTCGGTGACCTACTGACCTAGGCCTCGGGCAGCAACAGTTCCCTGCTAACCAGCTGCTGGTGACATGCTTGCAGAATTCTAGAACAGCAGACGTGGGTGAGGCACAAAGTGTACAAGTGATGTTTTCCAGGTCACACGGCAGTCACAGAAGCATCTCAGACAGAGCCTCCTCCTCGGCTGGGCCTGAACGGAAGGGTGTGTGGGGTCATCCTCCAGCCTCCTTCCACTAGCTCTCCAGGACAGCCCTGGGTGGGACAGGCATGTCTCCCGCTGAGGTCTCTCACCTCTACAGCCTTATTCTGCCGCAGCCATGGATAGGGAGTTGGAGGGTCAGTAGAAACACAGCAGTGCTGAGTGGGTTTCTCCTGCCTACCATCAGGAAAGACATCTCTTTGTGCGCGAGGCAGAGGGCGGGCTAGATGTCAGGAAGTCTAGTAAATCCCTATAGCAGCTTCAGTCAGGGCCACACCCCTTACCCATACTCATTATCCTCCTTATGAAACAATAGCTCATATTTCTGAGCATTTGCATGAGAGCGCTGGGTGTAAGGAGGATGGAAACAACAGGCTTCCACAGTGCTTCGGAGTCCTGTTAACATCCATCCATCCAGGCCTGGACAAACAGCAGACCATAGCATAGCATCTGAACTTGATGTTCAGATGGTCTGCAGATGGTATCATGGCTGTTTTACAGTATGTATTTTTTTTAGGGGGTGCGTGTATGCTGGTTTGTGTGTATAAGTGCACATGTATGTTTCCATGTGCATGCATGTGTGTAAATATGCATGTGGGGGTCAGAAGTAAACTTCAGGTGTCCCTCCTCAGGGACAACCATTCACCTTTCTTTTTTTAAAGATGTGCTTTTTATTTCTGTGGATGTCTGTATATGCCACATGTATATTGATGCCCATAGAGGCCCATAGAAGACATCGGATCCCTGGGATCTGGAATTACAGGTGGTTGTGAATCCCCCAACAGGGTGCTGGGATCCAAACTTGGGTCCTCTGCAAGAGCAGCAAGCACTCTTAACCACTGAGCTGCCTGTCTATCCCTTCTTCCTTTTATTTATTTCTGAAAGGGGTTCTCTGCTTGGTCTGGAGCTTGCCACGATGGCTACACTGGCTGACCAGCATGCCACCATGACCAACATTCTGTTCCCTTAAAGAAACAGTGATCTTTTCTGATATATGAACCCAGGCTTCAGATCTTGCTGAACACAAACAACTTTTGTGAGACTTTGGGCAAGTCAGGTTTCTTCAACAAGCCTCGATTTCTGATTTCCCCATCTGTTCATAGGGATGATAGTCCCCCTCTACACATAGCTAAAAGGATTAAATTAACATGGGCAAAACAATCAGAATAGTTTGACATTAATAAGCATTATTAAATGTCCATGTGTGTTATGTGTGTTGTTTCCATTGGGAACTGTTGTCTCTTCACAATAAAGGTGCTTTCTGGCAAGCTTTAATTCTGCCTGTGGATGTTTAGTCTAACACAGTGCTGCTGCCCCTTGGTGTCTGATGACAACTGGTTACAAGGCACCCCTCGAACACTCCAAAGTTCGAATTCAAGTCCATTGTAGGCATGTAACCCACACAGTGCCTTGCTACACTGCATCTCCTCCCTGTACATACCTTCCAGTGCTGAATACAATGCCAGAGCTGTCTAAATCACTGGAAAACTATGGTCAGGAATAGTGGCCAGAACAAATATCTATGATCTGAGGATATAGTTCAGTGGGCAAGGTGATTGTCTTACAAGAATGAAGCCCTGAGTTTGGATTCCTATAATCCATGTAAAAATCTCGGCACAGCAGAGAGTGTCCCAGCATCAGCAGGACAGAGACAAGAGACTCCCCCAAGCCTTCTGGGTAGCAAGAGTGCTTGCTCTAAACAATCAGTGGGCTTGAGGTTCAGGTGGAAAGCAATAATAAAGGCACCTGACAGCTTGCTCAGGCTCCCACGAGCTCCTTACATTCTACATACACAAAAGAGACAACACACACATTGACATATGTTCAGAATTATTTGTTCAAGTACTTCTGGGGCACACTGTACTGAATTTGGAGACAAAGAACCTGAAGATACAGAGAGGTGAATGCCTTGTCACACTGGCCAGGCCACATTTGACTGGATGGGGGTTGAAGGGGTGGTCTATCAACTTGAGGTTGTTTCTCCAGCTGTGATTGTCACTGCAAAGAATAAAGAGGCTGCTTGATAATGTGTGACGTTGTCATAGGATAAGAACTTGTGCATATGTGTGCCACTGAACCAGCCACATCTCCTTTCTTCTTGGCTGTTGATGTTGGGAAGAAATAACCCCCTTTGCAGCTCATAGGTACAACACGAATAATAAAAACCCAGAGACAGATATTGGGGTTCAAGCTTAAGAACAGAAAAACAAAGCAGCCACCACGAGAGAATTCTTACCTCTACCAAGTTTGGGCAATCCTGGCTGGAGAGGAAATACCGCATGAGCCCCTGAACTCCTGTCTTATAAACCTCTTTAGCTCTGGGATTAAAGGCCTGTACTACCACTGTCCAGCTTCTATGGCTAACTAGTGTGACCACTGGGGTTAAAGGCATGCACCACCACTGCCCAGCCACTATGGCTGTATCTAGCTTTGCATTCTGATCGTGAGACAAGTTTTATTAGATCATAAATGATACATGGGCCTGGGTGAAGCTGGAAGGCAGGCTGTCTGACTTTGTTTAGTGAGACCATTATTTTTTGTTGGCTTAAGGTGTAGAGGCTAGCCAGAGTGGGTGGTAAATGTGGGGGCATGAAGATGGGTAATAAGGATGCAAAAGCAGGAAATAAAGCAAGCTGCTCAACAGGACCTTACTAAATGAATGCCACAGCTCAGTCGGCTGCAGTGATGTGTCTCTGATGAAGGGAACGGAGACGGGCTTTGGAACGGCTAGTTCTGGGGAGCTCTAGGGTATGAGGCTGGAGGAACAATGAAGACAAAAGAGGGGTATTTGTTGATAACTTTAAAAAAGCAAGGACTTACTTTTAGATAGAGACCAGTCACTTCCTCTAACACAAGTATGTATGTTTTCTCTTGTTTTGGTCCCTGGCAAATAACAGACTTTTCAGGTCTCCTCGTCTTACTTACAGAGTAACCGTATAAGGCTGGGAAGCCACCCTGTTGTAGCAGAACAATGCAATAATGTTTAATCCCATGTTCTTTCTACCATCCAGTGTCATGTGTCACATTACCAAAGGTACATGTTTCAAGGACACTGAGGCCATATTGTCCCTGTATATTCATGGTCAAGTTTCCTCCCAGGCTATTAGTGCAGACCAGAAGGAGCATGTCAGGGATGCATTCCTGCTCTTGAAGGTTCACCACACATGACTGCCTTCCACCTGTTTACCAAAATGTAGCACTTAGACTTAGCTGCAAGAGATGCTGGCAAATATGAGTGGAGATGGGAGATGTTGGGTATTAGTTACTTGACTTGTTACAGTGACTTTAGGAAGTAAGGGCTTATTTTGACTCACAGTCTGAGGGTATAGGACCTCAGGGAAGGGAAGGCATGGTGGCAGTAGAATAAAGTAGCTGGTCATGTTGTATCTGCAGAGACAAAGAGATAACAGCTGACTCCATCTTTTTTTCAGTCCGGGAGTCAAACTTGAGATGGAGTGTTTCCTAGCTGACTCCAAATCCTGTTAATTTGGCACAGGAGGTTAACCATTAAATCATGGAGTATGGAACCAGAGAGTGAGTTCTGGCACTCAACCTAAAGGCTTAACCTTTTAGGCTCAAGAGGCCTATTCTTGGGAACCAACTATGCCATTAGGAAATAATAGTAGATCTAACCTGCCATTGTCTATAGGAGGACACAGGGGATTCCCTCCAAAACATCAGAGGATAGGGGATCTAGGAAGAGGAGGGACAGAGTATTGACTGATATTGACAGGTACCAGAGCTTTCCTTACCATATCTACATAAACACACACACACACACACACACACACACACACACTCAGAGATATACAAACATACACATATGGAGATGTATATACATACACACATAGAGAAACACACATGCATACATGCATACATGTACACACACAATCACAATGATACTTCTCGAACACACCAACAAGCCTCACATGCATAATTTTTATCTAACACATAATTTCTACCAAACACATTCTCATACATACAAAGTCCTATATATCCATTAAAGGTCTTCAGATGCCTATGTAGTAATTCCCAAGGAAAAGTACCCCAAGTGTACAAATAGAATTTGGGAGCCCATTATCAATGGAGGGATACTCTCTCAGCCTAGATACACAGGAGAGGGCCTAGGCCCTGCCCCGAATAATGTGACAGACTTTGATGATTCCTTTTGGAAGGCCTCACTGGTGGGGGGCATGGGAGGCTTAGATGGAGAGGGAACTGGGATTGATAGGTAAAATAAGATTGTTTCTAAATTAAATTTTAAAAAAAGAAAGGAAGGAAGAAAGAAAGGAAGGTACCTATCTGGAAAGAACTCAGACACATCTCAGATCTGAGAGAACATTATGAGAGAGAGAGAGAGAGAGAGAGAGAGATTTAAGCAATTATTTAGACCTGTTCTGTTTTATTTTTTTTATAAGTACTTGGGTTATAGTTTCAAATTGTGTTTTAAAGCATGTGAACTTAATTAAATATAACACTTTAGAGCATCTTAATTTAAAATAGTAATTCATGGTTTCTAACAGGGATGCTGCCAGCCAAGGTGCATGATTTTAAAACGGGCTGGAGAGATCACTTAACAGTTAAAAGCACTGTCTGCTCTTCCAGAGCAGCATCCACATGGCATCTAACAGCTGTCTGTAACTCCAGTTCCAGGGGATCCAACACCCTCACGTAAACATACATGCAGGAAAATCAGCAATGCATATAAAACAAACAAAACCCACTTCAACACTTCAAGAATGTTTTTCGCAGGGATGTGACCCTGCTGGTTGCTAGCTGATGTCATTTTCCCCAAGTCCCAATCTCTTCCTATCTCTTTGTTTTATGCTCTGGAAGGCTGGTCAGTGTGACCATGGGATCTAGCTTCTGTGAGGTTCACAATGGTGAATAACAGAAGAAGGTTCTGGGTGTGGCACAGGGATATTGAGCCCCTTAGTCATTTGTTCCCCACCCTCTGAGGTTATCCTGGAACATTCTACTTACTAACCAAAACCTACAGGCCTTTGTACTTCAACAAGGGGTGATTTTTGTCATAAAGTTTTAGCGATGTTCAGTGACTTTTTGGTTCATCAGGACTTAGGCTGTATTCTGATAGAAGCAAGGGGAGCTGTAAAGTCTGTTGCAGAGTGTAAGAAACGTACATATTCCCTTCTAGGACTTATCATGGCATGTAGCAGAGAGCTACGGAATCCATATGCTGAAGGAGGTTAAGGAGCCATATTCTAGATTAGTGCCTCTAAGAGTACTACCTAGGAAGGGTTCACTTTCTTCTTCTTAATTTGTTGCAGACCAAAGATTTTAGGAGAACATAATTGCAACATATTCTCAGAAAAAAACTTTCATATGCTTTCACAGGATAGCCAGTGCTAAATCTCTGTAAAACATCAGTACTTATTTTTATGTTTCTGTTTTCTCTGATCATTGATCAGGGACAATTGTGGACCAGCATCCATCTGTGTACTGTATTTACATGATTCTCTCTCCTCCTTGGAGCAATAGGGATGTGACAGCTTGGCTGATATTGTTCATGGTTAGTGTTATTCCATTTTAGTACTCTATGCTGACCACCTCTTTGAAGTGAGTCCTTCTATACAGCCTTTGGTCCTATACCATGTCTCCTTAAACTACTTCCCCTTGCAACCCCTTCTACTCAATAAAACCACATGATTCCAGGTATGTAGATCTATCAAATAGATATCAAATAAAACCTTTATTGATAACAGTCAATCAAGAAATTGATTTTTCTATAATTCCTTCGTATGCATACAATTTTACCATGTGTTGGAGAGCAAAACAAATTTGCATACTAATGAGATGGATATGCTTGTTTATTTTTAAATGCGGAATTAAATCTTGGCTGAATATTTGATACTGGAGGATGTGGAGCATCTTCAACATTTTAAAGAGTTGATTGATATTTTGATTTTGTAATCTACAATACTGAGGATGCCACTTTGCATAAATACATAATACAAAATGGCAGAAAGATATTTATGACCATTTCAAAAGAAATTGACAGGAATTCTGCCCTAATCTCAAGCCAAAAAAAAAATTTAATTTTATTTTTCATTAGAGTCAAGCCAGCAACTCAAACAACAGCTTTTAAAATCAAACACAATACAATCCAAAGATGTCTAATTTGATACTTATATGCTGCGCAAGGATGGGAGGAAAATAAGTTATTGCTTTCTATAATTAAACCAGTATGTTTCAGTAGAGCAGAAATCTCTATATGTATAGTAAAAAACACTAAAATATATAATAGCCTGGTCTGAGGTGTTTCAGGGAGTTTGTTGACTGTGCTTGATGTGACAGCATGCACAGTTCAGTGTGCACACATTGCATATTCAGAGTCAAGGCTCCAGTGTCATGGGATGTGGCATGGGTAAACCCTGCTAGCAACACGTTTCATGCATGTGAATTTAACTTTGTATTAATTTTGGGCTGTTGTGTGTTCAGAAACATTCAGGTGTTGCTGAAATGTTCATCACAGTCATGGTCAATGTCATGCTAAATGACCCCATAAGGTGGTCATGACATGCAGGTTAAAGAATCACTAATAATTGGCGTATTACCATGTACAGGTGAGTGTAGTTGCCTGTGAAGTTCAGATGAGGGTACTGGATCCCCTGTAGCTGAAGTCACAGGTGGCTGTAAGCTGCCCCTCGTGGGGCCTGGGAACTGAACTCAGGTCCTCTACAAAAGCAGCATGCTCTCTTAACTGCTTAGAAATCTCCCCAGCTTTGAGATCTTAGCTTAAAAGTTAGGCTCTACATCCTGCCTTCTGCCCCTCCAGGCCCTGACTGAGTTGGGATGCTCTTAACTGAGCAGGGAAAGCTAGAGTGTGTTGAAGGCAGGGAGATAAGAATGTAAGCAGTAGTCTAGGTTGGAATCTCTGGTGAGGAACTTTAATGGCCACATGTGAGTCATGGGTAGTTCTTGACCCTTGGCAACCATCTCAGGAGCTAGATTGTTTTACACCTTGGGTCCAAAGTGAAAATGCCCAAGTATGGAGCTGAGAAGGGTTGTTTAGCGGTAGAGCTACCCAAGTGATAGGTTATAGGCAGGAATGTAAGAGGAGCCCAGAATTCTGTACTTGCCTCAAGAATGACTTAATAGCTTTCATAGCAGGGCACGGTGGGTGGTCAAGAACTCATGGACAGGACATGAGCTCCATTTCAAACACTAGAGTTTGACTAGCACCCACTTCAGAGGGTTCTGTTGTGCAGTTAAATTGCAGGATGCCTGGAGACAGGTAGGTCTTGCTTTGGGGCTGGGGGATTCTGCAGTTGTTGAAAACAGTGAGTACAGACTCCCTGGGGCTTGCTGACCAGCCAACCTGACTTACCCAGGGCACTCCCAGATAATGAGAGCCCTTATTTCAAAAACTCAAGTTTGACAAGCCATCTTAGGATTGCCTATGGGAGTAGCCCAGACCCCATCTCTGGGTAGAACAGAAACTGGATGCATGGCGAAAGTCTTAGAGATCAGCTTGTTTCCAAGATTCCAGAAGGTTTGCCCAAGAGAGCTCAGGCTGCCACAGATAAGGGTCCATGTGGGGCACTGCTACCTGCTGATCCTTCCTCAAAGGTGGGGGGACCAGGCAAGGCCTTCATAGCCCAGAAACTCTGCTACAGGACTCCTGGATGAGCCAGTTTGCTGACTGGATGTGACATGAATGGGCGCAGGGACAGATTGCTTGCCCCGTGGGAGTCAGAGTGGCTTCCTGGGCTTCAAGGAGTCACTGACTCCTGCTCTTACAGCACGTTCACTCTCCACTACCTGCTTTCTCCCATTAACATCCAGCAACCTGAAACAGGGACCACTCCCTCCCCACCAGGAGGACCTTGCAGGAGAGAGGTGCTGGGTGCAGAGTCAGGGTTGGACCTGGCCTCTGATTTCCAAAGCAAAGACCCAGAGAGCTCCCCAAGATCTCCGATGTTAGGGGACGGGTAGATGGATGTTAGCAACAGACATGGGGGAGGGGCAGCCACCCCACCAATTCCCGGGTCTTCCCTGTCCTCCCCAGTACCTTTGCTCCCCTCTGTTGCCCACCCCCTGCCGCTGCCGCCACCTCCGTCCCATGTCTAGATGCCTCCCCTCATCCATACTTTCAACCATCATTTTATTCCCTTCACCTTTGAATTCACTGCCTTACTTTGGGGTGCTTGCTTAACCTGACCTGGAGAGAATGTTCTCAGTCTCCTTCCTTTTCTCTGCCACTCCGTCCCAGAATATTTCATCCCGTCTTTTCTTTCACCCCACCTGTCTTCTGGATCTTCTAGATCAAGTCTATCATCGTTTCACCATTCTCTGTGCCACACTCCTAACTCTTGATTCCTCCCTCTTTCTCCTCGCAACCGTTTGTCCACCCTTCATCTTCCGCGGTCTCTCTGCCCCCTCTCGGTGGGAATGCATGTGTCTCTGTTACTCTGTGTCTTCCCGTGGCTGCTCCACAACACCCCACCCTCTCTTACTCTCTGTGTCTGCCTCCCTCCCCAGGATGATCCCAGCCTCCAACAAGGCCTTCGTGGTCAACAACCTGGTGTCCGGGACGGGCTACGACTTGTGTGTGTTGGCCATGTGGGACGACACAGCCACGACGCTGACGGCCACCAACATTGTGGGCTGCGCCCAGTTCTTCACCAAGGCTGACTACCCACAATGCCAATCTATGCACAGCCAGATCCTGGGGGGCACTATGATTCTCATCATCGGGGGGATCATTGTGGCCACACTGCTGGTTTTCATCGTTATCCTCATGGTCCGGTACAAGGTCTGCAACCACGACGCCCCAGGCAAGATGGCGGCAGCCACTGTCAGCAATGTGTATTCGCAGACCAATGGGGCCCAGCCTCCACCTCTGGGTGGGATACCTGTCGGGCAGCTTCCTCAGGCACCACCCAAGGTTGTGGTGCGGAATGAGTTGATGGACTTCAGTGCCAGCCTGGCCAGGGCCTGTGACTCTTCTTCCTCCAGCTCCCTGGGCAGCGGGGAAGCTGCAGGCGTGAGCCGGGGTCCCTGGAGGCTCCCACCCCCTGCCCCTCGCCCCAAGCCCAGCCTTGACCGCTTGATGGGAGCCTTTGCCTCCCTGGACCTCAAGAGTCAAAGGAAAGAAGAACTTCTAGACTCCAGGACTCCAGCAGGCAGAGGGGCAGGGACATCAGCCAGGGGCCCCCACTCAGACCGAGAGCCACTGCTGGGGCCCCCGGCCACTCGCGCCAGGAGCCTGCTCCCCTTGCCCCTGGAGGGCAAGGCTAAAAGAAGTCACTCTTTTGACATGGGAGACTTTGCAGCTGCAGCTGCAGCTGCTCCTGGCGGCTACAGCCCCCCTCGGCGGGTCTCGAACATCTGGACGAAGCGCAGCTTGTCTGTCAATGGCATGCTCTTGCCCTTTGAGGAGAGTGACCTGGTGGGAGCCCGGGGGACATTTGGCAGCTCAGAGTGGGTCATGGAAAGTACTGTGTAGCCAGGGTAGGAGCACCCTTCCTCCCTCTCTCGGTGGGAGAGGAGGGGGACAGAGTGAGCACTGGCAAGTGTTTGTGTGGAGTTTCCATGGTGATGTTTACATCCAGGGACAGTCTTGTCTCCCTGTCAACAGCCTCATGTCCTTCTGCCCAGCTACACCTCTTCCCCATGTCACCTTCCCAGGCCTGTCCCCACCACCCAGCGGGGTGTGCTCAGGGAATGGGACTCACTCAAGTGTCAGACTGAGCCCTGAGTGTTTGGAGAGGCGGCAAACTGCCTTTCTAGTCACAAATGTAGCGACAAGCAAGCGGCTTTGGATTGCTTATGGATCCAGTGTAGTTTTGATTTCTTAATTTATTTTTCCATTTCCCAGACTCCTTTTCATTCTTCTGGATAACCGAGTGTCCTCTGCTTGTGAAAGTGTGTCCCCGGCAGGCTGGAGGGGTGAGGTGAGGGTGGGGTAGGAGTCAAGAAGACTCTGGGTGTTCTGTGGAACCCCCTCCCCAGAGACCCCATAACCCTGGCCAGCCCTATAGCCTGCCCTGGGATGTGTGAATGACCAAGTTTCTGTTGTTTCCCAGACACTGCACCCACACCCAGCAAAACAGACTACGTTAGGCCGGTAACCACATCCAGCAGGTTGCCTGAGAAAGGGCTTGTGGTGTGGGACAAAAGGGATATTCTGGAAATTGGCATGACCTGTGCTGATCAAAAGGACTCTAAAGTAGATGAGGCATTCAGGGGGGGCCCTTTAGACCCACAGGCTGGTTTCTGGAGCCTCGACAATAGGTCATTAAATGACATGGGAAAGGCCTTTTGTCTCTATGGACCTCAGTGTCCCACCTGGCAAAGCCCTTGGAAGGTTCTAGAAGGCTTTCAAGATGAACCAGGTCTTCCCAGCTCTAGGTGATTGATTACCTGAGTGGAACTCAAGCCACTGGACAGTCCCTCCCCTCCCATGGCATGTGAGAATGTGCTACAACGTTTCCCAGAGAGCTAAGGAAGGGTCTGTGATCACCCCTTCCTGAAACTGTCCTCCCTCTCCCCAGAGCATGAAGCTTGCCTAATGTGACGAAGCCAGATCAGAGGCCAAGATTGCCTACCTCGGGGAGGTTTTTAGACTCCATGATCCCGTTTTCCCCTAACTAGGGTAGTTCTATATGCAAGTTTGTACCTTGCATGCTCCTTAAGATGATGGTTGAGGGTGCTCATGGGGGATGAGGGATGGCTTCTCGTGGCTCCCTGTGGGGTATCTGTCCATGGAGGTAGTGGAATAGGCACAGGAGGGGGTCTTGGCTCCAGTCCACCCCATGAACCCCACCCCTGCTCCCACAGATCTGGGGGAACGCTGCTTTAGACCAAGAGCGACAGCCTGTTCGTCATGTCTGGGCTCTGTCTCCTGCCTTCCGGCTCTTCCCTCAGAGCCAGCTCACTACCTCTCCCTCTTTTCTGTCTTCCCAACCGAGTCCTCACCTGCATGCCCTTGTTCCACACGCCAGCCGCACAGGCTGCAAAACATGCAGGTGAGAACATGTTTCAACGTTCTCACGGACTCAGGGCTGGTGCCGAGCCGCTGGGCCTCAACCCTACTCAAGAACACACTGTCTCTGCAGATGACCTCGTGACCCCTGCCAGGGAGCCTTAGACCCCACACCTGCACCCTTCTTCCCTGCCCTCCCCTCCCCTTCTCTGCCCTCTCCCGTTGTTCCTTTTTCTGTTTGTTCTGTCTTTCCCCAAATCATTTTCCAGTTCTGATAAAGTCAGACTAATGTTTCCAGAAACCAAAATCCGTTCTCCACACCAGCCTAGGCACCAGAGAAAGTCTCGTCTCTGCCATACAAGCCCATTGAAAGGGCATTTCTAGGGCCAGGGGTACAGCTCAGTCGACAGGGTGCTTGCCTAGCTTGCACAAGGCCTGGGTTTGATCCTCAGTGCTGCATGAACTGGCTGCGGTGGTGCATGTCTATAACCCCATCACTTGGGAGGAGGATGCAGGAAAATCCCTTGCCAGGTCACCCTTTGCTACATGATGAGACTGGGGCCAGCCTGTGCTATACAAGATCCTGCTTCAAAACAACACAAACCCTACACCCCGAATGGAAGGCTCCCTTCCTTCCCCAGCTCCTGCTCTCCGGTGCCAACCCTCCACCCATCCTATCAGAGCGATCCATAGAGGGAGTGGTCCCAAAGACCACCTTCCCTCTCACCTTTGGATGGGAAGGGGAGGAACCGACCCACCATCTCTTCTGCTCAGCGGCTCAGCCAAGGTGGCATGAAATGTTCCTGTGTCCTCTTGTTTCTGACTTGGTTGGGGAAGCAGAGCCCCTGGGGTCAGAATGTAAGTGTTCATCTTCTCTTAAAAAAAAAAAAAAGTCGGGTAAAATGCACACTTTTCAAAACCAACCACACCACATTGCCTGGGAGGGGAGGAAGAGAGTTTTCTCATGTCTGTGGATGTCCGCTGTGCATTTCTCTGGAAACTCTTGCTTTTCTAAAGATGACGTTGAAGTAACACTTTTCCCTTGCACCTGTGTTTGTGAGTGCCTGGCCAGAGTTTGCTTCCTGCCAAGTTCATGTACACGGTGTGGGTGTCTTCTGACATGCAGAGAGGGCCTGACCCCCTGGACAAAGGTAGAAGACGTCTCCAAGAAGGGAGAGGTCTGTGCTCAGCCTCCTCTAGTGTCTATGATGAACCACTCTACCACCCTAGCCCAGCCTTCTTTATTTCCCAGGTTGTGGCTGATGCCTTACAGAGCTGTACCTTTCCATCATTTTGGCTAAGCAGCAAATAACAGGGTCAAAAGCCTGCCTGCAACCACAGCATAGGAATAGAGGCAAGGGGGCCAGCCAGGAGGTCAAGGTGAACCTTGGCTGCACAGTGAGTCATGAGCCAATCTGAGCTACATGAGACCCTGCTTTAAAATAAGAAGGAGTATGGAGTGAAGCTGGAGAGGTGACTTACTAATTAAGAGTATTTGCTGTTCTTGCAGAGGACCCAAGTTTGGTTCCTAGCACCCACGTCAGGCAACTCACAACCACCTATAACTCCAGCTCCAGGGGAATCCAACACTTTTTCCTGGACTCTGTGGGCACCTGTGCACTTCAGGCATCCTCTCTCTCTCACACATGCACACACACACACACACACACACACACACACACACACATATATATATATACACATATACATTTTTAAAAACTGTGCTGATAACCAAGTGAAAAATGCCAGTGAGTCCCTAGCACACAGCCGCTGGGCCTGTGCTCACGCATCGTCTAGAGCAGGACCTTCCAACGGATATGGTTTTGGATTTTCTTGTAGTCACACTAAAGTAAGTATGAACATGTAAAATTAATGTTAGTAAGCTGTTCTATTACAGTCTATATATATGTAAACACACACACACGCTCGCGCGCACACGCACACACACACAAACACACACACACGGTGTGTACCGATTTTGCTTGCACTTTTGGTCTCATCTTGGACTGACCACCTTTGAAGGGCTTGAGTCTCCCTTGGGGCTAGTTCAGACCAGCATACTGGACAGTGTGATTCTAGAGGTGCAGCTTCTGGGGGCCGGGAGGAATGTCTGTTGAGCTCCTGTGGGATCCTGCAGCTTCCAGGTGCAGTGCCTCAGGTGTCACCTGACTTTCTTACTGTGCCATCTCTCAAGGTAGAAGGCAGCGCAATGACGCACTCAGAGCTCAGAAGGGTTAGGGAACCTGTCCGGGGTCACGTGAGAAGTCTGATGACAGCACCTGAGCTCTTCCAGCACACCCCTGTCGCCCACCCCGCACAGCCCTCCTCCTTTCGCCCAGCTACAGATGACGTGGGACAACAGCGCGACTTCTCAGACTATAACTTAGTTTTGGAGCCATTGATTTGGCCTCAGTTCTGACAGACTCTGAGGCATTGACTGTAGGCTGAAAGTGTGGTTAAAGGTTCGTGCTGGCCTCCCTCCGGGTTTCTATTGCTGCGAAGACACATCATGACCACGGTAGCTCTTACAAGGAGAACATTTAATTGGGGTGGCTCACAATTTCAGAGATAAAGTCCATCATCATGGTGGTGAGCAGGCAGATAGCTTAGAGTCCTACATCTCAGGCAACAGGAAGTCAACTGAGACACTGGGGGTTATCCTGAGCACAGGAAACCGCAAAGCCCGCCCTCACAATGACATACTCCCTCCAACAAGACCACACCCACCCCAGCAAAGATACGCCTCCTTACAGTGCCAATCACATTCATTATGGGGGCCAATCACATGGAACTCCCACAGGGAACTTCTTTTACCTGCATGCAGCACATGCCTCCCCATGCCAGGAGATCTCTATAAACCAGACAATACTCATCAACTCATCCTAACCCTAACCCTTCTCCCTTCTGGGGAACTTCCCAGAAGTCCTGTGGTTAGGTCCATCTGGTCCCTTCTGTTTGTAGCTTGTTTGCCTGAATGAATATACAAACCCCCACAACAGCATGTAGCCACAATCAAACCCATCTTCTCACTCTTTTTAGTCCCAAACCCTTGTTCTCTTCAAGAAGCTTCTTATAGTCAAGGTCTACCTTCCAGTAGAAGGATACCTTTTGGTCAGCTGTCTTTGATAGCTGTGGGATGGCTGAAATGGTACAACCACAGCTGATTGTCAAACGTTTGGCAAAGAGTTAAACCCACTCCTCCATAGTCCTGGTATTGACACATCCTTGGATTTCCCTCAGAGGGAATGTTTTCCTTTCCCCATTGTAAATACTGGGATTCCAAGAGACACGGTTTTTCTAAAGGATGCCATTTTTAGTTAAGTAGCTGAAAATGTCAAGATGTCAGGCTCCCATTTCTTACACAGAGAGGAAGTGTCCCCAGAGTCTAGGGTATGGAGTCTTCCACAAGTACGACCCATCTCCATGAGCTTTCCGTCCAGGTGCTGGGGTATCCGTGGGCCTGAGTGGACCCCCTCCGTCTTCTTCCTGTCGCCCTTGAAACTTCTGCAAGCTGCAGCTGGAGACACAAACTGGCTGATTCGAAAGAAAGGTGGTAGGCAGGCAGCAGTCAGAATCTGAGCATGTTTGAGATCTCACAGCTCGAGTCCCACACCCAGGCATTCTGTGCCACACACCTGGCAGAGGCAACACTTTGTGGTGACAAGGCAGCTTTGCACCGGTAAACACCTGGACTTCTCCAGCCTGTGTAACAGAACTGCAGCCATCCCGTTTGTTCTCCTGATATCTGCAGGGGCGATGCCCCTCCGCAGTTCCAAATTATCTGTGTGTGCTGCACACTGTAGAGTCTCGGCTCTGCCCCCTCAGGAAGCACTGTCCATTTCCTCACCAGGTAGCTTCCACAACAAAGCACTTGGAGCTCCTCTCCGGCAACTTCTAACTGAAGGAAATGACATGTTTCCCCAAGACCAAACAGAGAAGCTAGTCCTTGCCTCCTGTGCTAGTCAAAGTTTTTATTACTGCAACAAGATAACCAACAAAAGCACCTTGAGGAAGGAAGGGTTGCAAGCTCATGGCTTAATGGGGCGCAGTCCATCATGGAGGCAAAGGCGTGGTCACATGGCATGGCGTTCAGCCAGAGAGCAGGAAGACGAGTGCTCATTCAGTCCACGATTAGACTCGTGTTCCAGGACGAGCAAGTGGAAGGGGGCAATGCTAGATGCCCCAGGTGTGGAAGGGTGGAGGTTAGGACAAAGAGCAAAGCACAGTTACTGTAAGGACAGCTGCAAAAACCTGGAGGGTCTTGAGTAACCCCAGACAGGGATGGTTGCTCCCGGGTGAGGGGCTGCTCAGGGGAGAACCCAGGCCAGGATCCCATTTCTTGGACTCAGGTTCCTTTTCTGGAAACTCTCAGTGTCTAGTTCAGTAAGTCCACCTGTGGAGTATTCTGGTCTCACATAGCTCTCAAGTCAGAAAAGGTAGAATGACAGCAACCATTAATATTAATGATGTGCAAGATTGAAATCATTATTATAATTATAGCATAGTAATTTCCTGTATGTCAGACTCTCAGGGCTGGCGAAAGAAGTCATCCTCCCCAGCCTCCCTCTCGAAGTACTAGAGCTCCCTGCTCAATATCCATGAATATTCTTATTAGTCTTATTAACAGCAAAGCCGTGTGATGAATTTCAGCCCTAGTCCAGGGCAGGGAGGGGCCTTGGCTCCACATTCCACATTGGAGCTGAGTTCTCCAGGAACTGAGGGAAAGCCAGAGCCCAGCCCGAGTACAGCTTCCAGTGACTTCTAAATAATGTTGGGAAACAGGCAGACAGGATGGGGGATGTAGCTCAGTTGGTAGAGTGCTTGCCTAGAATTTACCAGGCCTAGGTTTTATCCACAGCACAGGCATGGTGAGGCCTTCCAGTGAGGCCTGCCCGTGAGGCCAACACTAGGGAAAGGAGAGAGGAGGAGCAAGATGCCAAGGCTAGCCTTGGCTACATAGTGAGTTCAAGGCCAGTGTGAGCTACATGAGGAGAGGGGGGAGAGGGAAGCCAAGCAGAAAGACAGGGAGAGAGAGAGAGAGGGAGAGAGAGAGAGAGAGAGAGAGAGAGAGAGAGAGAGAGAGAGAGAGAGAGAGAGAGAGAACCAGGACCTGGCAAGGGAAGTCTCAGAGACTGCTGGACCCTTGCCCCATGTGAATTCACCACTGGCCTCCATGACACCTAGAGAAGACAGGAGGCAGGGGGTAGAGGGTGTGGGATAATTTCTCCAGACCCCAAGCATCTTTATGTTTGAGATCCACAGTCCCAAGAGCACCTAGAGGTACCAGGGAAACTGTCGCCTGCACTGCAAGCATGAGGACAGCATCTCCAGGCCTCACTCACTCCCCTCTCCAGTACAGGCACAGTGTAGTAGCCAGTATCAAACACCTAGAGCTCTGGAGGACAGAGACACAGTCATCAGCCTCGCCTGGCTTTCCTTCTTGTACCTGCTCCACCAGCTTTTCTAAGATGGGAACACCAACCAGGGAGGGCGCCTTGTGAGAGCCTAGCCCTACTCAGAGGCCTGCGCGTGCCATAGAGGCCCCTACTCAAGAAAGCAGGGTTGCCGCTGCCGCTGGGGTCCAGGGATGACCATTCAGCCCATTGGCCAGCCTTCCCTTCACAAGGCCTTTTCTAGCCCAAATACCTAAGGTCTAGAGAGGAGACAGGGGCCCTCAACAGAAGCAATGCAGAGAACACAACTTTTGTTGAGGTCTCTACATTTAATCTTTCTCTCTGGGTGTGTGTGTGTGTGTGTGTGTCTGCGAGCGCGCATCTCATGGTGCACATGTGGAGGTCAGAGGGCAACTCTAAGTGTTGGTTCTTGCCCTCTACCTGGTTTGAGCCAGGTTTCCTGTTGCTCACCTAGCATGTGCCAGGCTAGCCAGCCTAGGGTTCCTCTGTCTCCCATCTCCCAGCAATAGCGTAAAATATACCCTATGGCATCCAGTCCTAGGGATCCTAACTCCAGTCCTCACACTGGTGAGATGTGTGTTTTATTCAGTGAGCTATGTCCTCACCCCAAGGTCTCAACATGTTTATTTGTGTTTGTTTGAGATTGGGTTTCTTTGTGTTGCCTTGGCTGTCCTGGAACTCGCTCTGTAGACCAGGCTGACCTCAAACTCATTGAGCAAACTGCTGTGTCAGTGCCAGGACCTCAGAAAGCCGCTCTCTGCGGCAGGAGTGGGGAATTCCTGCCACTGTGTTTGTGCTGGCGAGGTGGCTCAGCGGTTCAGAGCAGGGGTCAGAGTTCAGGCCTCTCTCAGTACCCACGCTGTGTAACTCACAGCCACTTATAATGCCCTTGTCTCAACTTTGTGAGTGCTGTACTCACACAAGCCCACACATGCACACAAGCCCACACATGCACACAGACACACACACACATACACAGACACACAGACACACAGACACACACATACACACACACACACACACACACAGATACATACACAGACACACACACACACACACAGACACACACACACATAGACACACACACACATACACACACACACACACACTCTTCAGGGACTGGGTAACCTGCAGGGATAGAAGATCCTGCAGAGGTTATGAGCTTCCCTTCTCCAGCCAGAACAACTGTCTCACACACATCCTCCTTCAAGGAACTTAGGTCTTTCCTGTTTCTAGAATCCCTAACTGTGAAATGACTGTGGTTCCTGGGTATCTTAAAGATTACTGTGCCATAAATTTACAGATCTCTTCATGGAACACTAATGTAAGTGGTGGGATTTGAGGAGTCACCAACTCAAGATGTCATAGTTCAATGACAACACTTATAAACTACAGGCCCGGTTCTCAGGGCTAGAAAAGATCAGAGGTCTCCACACAAATGATCTGCCCATCAATGTCCTAATTACATGGAATCCCATGTTTTAATTCACAACTCTTGCAAGGAAAAGAAGCCACTTGAATGCCTCTCACACTCTGCTCTGAGTTCACAGCTGACAATGGTGGCCACAGATGTGGGCGGAGTCCACTACTCGTGTCTCCTAAATGTGCCAAGAGTTGATGCAGAAGCAAGGTGCCAGGCTATCCCACGGGCGGGCGGTGCTGGGGCAGAAAGTCCCCAGGGTCCCTACTGAGAAGGCTCAGGGATGGCTTGTTATCTTTGAAATCAGTTCTGGTCTCCATGACATAAAATCACAAAGAAGAAATCCACTGGGCAGTTCAGAAGCTTGGAAACAGATGTTTGACGTTCTTGTGTGTGCTCATTCAAGTGCTCTTGTGTATACATATGAAAACATGGCCATGTGTATACACATGTAGAAGCCAGAAGTTAACCCCAGGTATCTTAATTTTCTTCTCTACATTAAAACTGTCCCATCTCATCGACACAACTGAACTTAGAGCTTATCAGTTTAGCAAGGCTATCTGGCTAGTGAGTACCAGGGCCCTCCTGTCTCCACATCCCCAGTGCCACCCAAGGCCATCTTACGTGTGTACAGTGTATGGTGTGTCGGCATATCTGTGCAACTGCACAATGCAAGTCTAAGGACACCCTCCCTTGATAACCCTCAGCTTCCCCTCAGAGAGAGGGTCGCATTGCCACTACATACCCCCAGGCCGACTGGCTCAGGAGCTTCCAGGGACTTTCCTGTCTCCACACACCCTGCTTTATGTGACATCTAGGGATGTGAACCCTGGTCCTCCCATTGGCTTGACAAGTGCTTTACACATAAAACCACTTCCTTAGGGCCCCAGGCCCAGCTTTTTACATGGGTCCTAGGAATCTGAACTCAGATCCTTGGGTAGGATAAGAGTCTGCTCGATATAGTGTGTCTCTGTGTCTGTCTCTCTCTGTCTGTCTCTGTCTCTCTCTGTGTGTCTCTGGCTAGAAGAACAAAGTTTTATATATATAACTCATAAGATTACAGGACTTCCACATGAATCACTGTTCCCACCCTCCTACATCCTTCCCAACCATCTGACATTCTGGTGAAAAGAATGTTGTGTTGGGTCTTCCCTGACACAAATTAAATGCACAGCAAAACCCAGGCCAGATGTCCAGTAAGCCAGCCAGGATCACATCCTTACTGAACATGAGGCCCATTCAAAGGAACTGGGCATAGAAATGAAATCCTTCTCAGCGAAGAACGTCAACCAAGTCAGAAGAGTAAAAGCACTTTGCAAACCTTCATTAAGTCTCCCGCTCCTGGGGCATGGGGGTCTTTATAAGGGCCCGGGTGGCTGGCCAGGCTCCCTGCATCCCACAGGCCTTCTCCACAAGATTTGTTTCAGGAAACACATCGTGGACAACAGAGGGACAATACGCCCAGGCGAAGAGGCAAGTTTCAATGTTGATGGTAAGTGGGAAAACCTCTGTGACAAAGCTCAACTCTGGACCAGGAGCCGGAGGCGGAGTTCCCACCAGCCCCTCCCTCCTGCTGTCTAAGGCAGAGGACCGGAGCAGGGAGGGAAGAGGGTGAATGGGGAGGTCAAAGTTGTAATCATCCTAACAGGTCTTTGGGACTCCACCCAGCTGGGAAGACATCAGCTCAGTACAAGGTCGAGGTGATTCCGTGAGGTTGCCTTCTCAGATCTTGGACAGTGGCGCCGCGGATCCAGGGACTGCCTCCATACTCTTTGTTATAGCCTGAGGACGATGAGCACTGACTTACCTGCGAGACGAAAACCCATGAGAAAACACAAGGGAAAGAAACGGAGAAAGAAGACAGTATCAAGTAACTGGAAGTGTGTGTCCTACCAATATCACTGCCACGCTTTTCCTGAGCCCAAGCTTCCAGCGAAGCCCTCGGTTGACTCAACAGCTCTTCTGACTACCTCACCCACCCACCCACCCACCTGCCCATCCAGGGACGAAGGGACCAGGGTTAAGGGGGTTGGAGGGGGGAGGAGGAAAGCACTTGCCCACATTGGAGAGATGGAAGGTCTGGAGAGGGTTGCTTCGCCATGCACCCGCTGGTCCAGGCTGTTTGGTCACAGATCTCCACAAACAAGAGCATAGGCCAGAAGAACTACAAAGGCAAAGTCGAGGCATAGTGGCGATCTGCCAGAGAGCTGCTCCTGCACACGGGGTCAGTACAACCCTGCTGACAGTGGGCTTGAGTTACTTCCTGGTAACCACCGCTAAGCTCTGGGCCTCCGGGTCTCAACCTGGACCTTGTGGGCGTTCTTCCATCTTCACAATGGTCCCTGTCTTCCTGCAGAGGCCTCACCAACCAGCTGATCAGCTAGAGGCCAGCTTGCCTTCATCCCTGAGAAAATTCTCCAGCAAAATAACTGCCAACTGCTCCCCTCTGGCCGTTAGCCAAACCCTTGGCCGCCACGCCCATCAGAGTAGCTCCTCCAATCAGAGGCCTGAAACTCCCTGTCCATTCTAGAATGTTCCAGAGACTTGGAGTTACCTCTTCCTGGGCCCTGGGAAACAAATATCTGCCCACCAGAAAGCTAACATGTGGGACCAAAATGCAGGGCTGTCTGAGGGCAGACTTGGCTTCAGAGGGCACAGACCCCTTATAGTCTCAGTCATGAGTACTAGTGATCCCAGCGGCTCCGTTGCCGTTCCCTAGGGAAAAGATGCATTTGCAAAGCATGCTCCTTGAGGTCACTCTGAAGTTGGGGACGCTGCTGCAAGACAGACTCTGCCTGTGCTGGCACGGACCGAGGGTAACCACTGGCCCTTTCACTGGACAGATGTGCCGGACAAGCCATCCCTGCACACCAGGCCCTTTAACACCAAGCATTGTCAGCTCCAGGTTCCTGCTGCCCCTGCTGTAGTGACTGAAAGACCCCTTTCAGAGAGGCTTAGCCAATGGGAGATGGCTGCTGAGTAGGAGCTGTGTGTCTCTGCCCAATAAGAAGTATCAGAAATGGCATTTTTCTGGTTTAGGAAAATTGTGCCCATAAATGTTCAAATGCACCATTGCACCTGAGCGTCTTTCCCTTTAAAAAATAACTCACATTCAGAGGTTTTCAATGTTCAGAATGTTCTATCCTCAGCATTGATTCCAGAATTTTCCATTATCCTCAAATGAAACCCTGTTCACGTCAAGTATCCATTTCACTCAGCTTCTAGTAAATTCTAAATGTTTTTCGGTTTGAAAACCACTTTCTTTCTTTCTTTTATTTATTTTTGTTTGACATAACCTTTTGCTGCTGGCTTCTTTCCCCCAGCTCATGTCCAAAAATCATGCCAGTGTTCATTCCAAGACTAAGTAATATATATTTATGTGTCACTTCATGAACCCTCGAGTTTTTCATTTTCTTGTCATGTGTTTTTGTTCGGACGTAGTTTCGGTTCTTTTGGATACTGTACTGGTAGTTTTCTGTTGCTGCAAACACCATGACCAAGGCAGCTAACCTATAGCAGAAAGAGATTATTTAGCCTCACAATTCCAGAGTGATGAGTCTTTCGTGACAGAGAAAAACACGGCAGCGGGCAGCCAGCATGGAGGCAGCAGCAGGAAGCTAACAGCTCTTCCAACAGCAAGCATGAAGCAGGGTAAGGAAACTGAGGTTTTAACTCTCAAAGCCTACTCCAGCAAGCTTCCTCTAACAAAGTCACACATGCTTCCTGAACCTCCACAGACAGCACCAAGCATTTAAACCCTGAACTTAACAGGAGACATTCGAATATTCAGGTCACTGCAGACACAAACGTAGGAGTGATAATTTCATCTTATCTTGAGGACCTGTCCAAACGCATTCCATATTGGCTATCCCATTTTGACATCCCTCCCAGGCCTGTCGAAAGCTTCCAGCATCCCCATATCCCTATGGAGCTTTCTTTCTTTTCTCTTGTTAATTATAGCTGTCCAAATGTGTGTGAAATGGCCTCTAGTGATGGTTTTGATTTGTGTCTCTTTGATGATTAAAGACTTTGAACATTTTTCACCATGTGTCTATTAAAGACATCTATGATTATCTATTTTTTTTTTCTTCAGGGATGGCTATTTGGGTATTTTTGTGCATTAAAAAAATAGATTGTGTTTTTGTCATTGAGTCTTAGGATATTTTGAATATTCCAAAGTAGAGAGCTAACATAGTCTCTTCATAATGAGGGAAGACTTTAGTCATTTTTCTCTGTAATTTTTTTGTCCCGTTTTTCATAGTTCCTCCTTGTCTTCTTTATTTTGGTTTTAATGGATACTTCCTAACATGTCATTTTGATTTCTATTTTAATGCCACTTTCTTATTGTTGGTCCTAAAGAATACAAGTGACATCAGAATTTATAACAATCTAGACATAATGAGTTCCAGAGTATCGTAAACCATGGCCCATGTGACTTCATCTCCCCGTGATAGTGCCACAAGCCCATTTCTATACATTGTGCACCCATCAACATAGATTCATAATCATTAGCCGTTTGAAGTTGTCTCTAACCCAGCAAAGAGGGGGAGTTACAAACGAAAGCCCCTGCTGTTTGTATCTATCATGTGGCTGCCTTTGCCTGGGTTTGCTTTCTTCGTGGGAGCTCCTATCACCCGTTTGTGCTCTCCCATCAGACTGGAGGTCTTTCAACACTTCTCGTAGAGAATTATCGATGACAAATTCTTTTATTTGTTTTTTTATCTTAACACTGGGGATATCTTAATTTTCCCCTCATATGTCAATGGCAGTGTTACGAGATGTATAATTTTTGGTTAACAACCTTCCTCCCCCACTTAGCACCTTGAGCATATGAATCCTCTGTGCTGTGGTTTACATAGCTCCTGGTGAGAAACCAGCTCTTAATCGTACGGGACTTCCCTTGTAGCCGGCAGTACTCCTCTGTCTTTCTACTACCGAGACTATCTCTTACCATTTTCTCTTCCTCCGTTCCTTCTGGGTTTTTCTTATGCATCTGTGTCTAGACATGCTTGAAAGTGTCCCACAAGTCTCTTAAGCTCCAGTCAGTTTTCCTCATTTTTTTTTTCATTCTCTTTTTCAGTCTATGGAATCTTGGTTGGCTTATCTTCACAGACATTTCTTTTTCCTTGAGTGAAATTTCCTCTTTGTAAGGACATATTTCAACCACAGAACTTCTGATTGGTTCCTTTTAAATACTTTCTATGTCTTCATTGTGTGTGTGTGTGTGTGTGTGTACACGCCATGCACTTGTATGGATGTATATATGTCTTTGTATTTATTACTGCTTCTCTAGTTTCATGGTTGGCTTTAATGCCATATACAGGGACTTACTTATAACTTAGGTCTGTTTGAAATAGTTAATCTCAGCTTTCAGTGCCTGGGATGCTTGAGGGATGATTTATTTTCATTGCTTTTTTGCCCCAATTTGAGGGTCATGCTTTCTCTTTTATTCTTTGCATAGCTCATAATGTTTTGTTGGAAACTGGATATTTTGAATGTTTTAATGGTTCAGTTTGGAAATCAGCACCCTCCCTCATTTCCCTAGTGAGGTAGGGAAGCACAGTGAGCACTTAGTGCACTGGAACACCCAATTGGTATGGAGTCACATGCATCCATGTGTCCTCTGCAAATGCAACACTTGTTCCTAACAAGCATTCTTTTTTAAATGAATAAATGTATTTGTTCTTTGTTTGTTTATTTTAACTCTCAGCTGCATCTTCCCCTCTCTCCTCTCCTTATTTCCCCATTAATCCTCTATTTCCACCCCCAATCAACTCCCCTGTTTCTGTTTAGTTAAGAACAGGTCTCCCATAAGTATGAACAAAACAGGGCACATCAAGTTGCAGTAAGACTAAGCTCGTTCCTGGGTATTAATGCTGGGCAAGGCGACCCAGTATGAGAAATAGGGTCCCAAAAGCCAGTAAAAGTCAGAGACAGCCCCTGTCCCCGTTGTTTGGAGTCCCACCAAAGGACCAAGCTACACAATTGTAACACTTATGCAGCACACGTAGGTCGGTCCCGTGCAGGCTCCCTGGTTGTCTGTTCAGGCCCTGTGAGCCCCTGTGAGTCCAGCTTAGTTGATTCTGTGAGTTTTCTTGTGAGGTCTTTGACCTCTGTGGCTCCTACTCCTCTCCCCGCTCTTCTGCAGAAGAAGCACTCTTTTTCCCTGAAATCACTGGACTTTAGACACTTGCCCAAATAAAGAAGACCAAAGACCTAAACATAGACATTTTGACTCTATAGACCATTCATTCATTCATTCATTCATTCATTCATTCATTCACTCACTCACTCACTCACTCAAGAATATTTGTGGTGTTGAAGAGATGACTCCACAATAGAAGTGTACAGAGGACCCAAGATTGCTTCCCAGGACTACATCAAGTGACTCCTAACCTTCTGTAATGTCAGCATCATGTGCACATACCCAACTAACAAAAACACATGCATTCACATAAATAAAATGAAATAAATTTTAAAAGTATTTATTTTCTATCTACTCAGGCTTAAAAATGAATGGCTATATCCCACTTTTTAATTGGATTATTTGGTATTTTGGTGACTAGTTTCTTGAGTTCTTTGTATATTTTGGAAATCATTCTTCTATCAGCTATGGAGTTGGTGAAGATCTTTTCCCATTCTTTGGGCTGCCATTTTGTCTTGTCGATTGTGCCCTTTGCCTTACAGAAGCTTCTCAGTTTGAGGAGGTCCCATTTATTAATTGTCGATCTCAGTGTCTATGCTACTTGTGTTATGTTCAGGAAGCACCAATTCTTTCAAGGGCACCTCCTACTTTCTCTTTTAAGACGTTCAGTGTGGCTGGATTTATGTTGAGGTCTTTGATCCATTTGGACTTAAGTTTTGTGCATGGCAATAGATACATAGGTCTATCTGCAGTCTTCTACACACCATCATCCAGTTGTGCCAGCACTATTTGTTGAAAATGATTTCCTCCTCCCATTGTATAATTTTAGCTGTTTTTTCAAACATCAGGTGTTCGTAGGTGTGTGGGTTAATATCAGGATTTTTGATTAGATTCCATTGTCTATTTTTGTGCCAATACCAAGCTGTTTTCAGGACTATAGCTCTGTAATCGAGCTTGAAGTCAGAGATGGTGATTCCTCCTGAAGTTCCTTTATTGTACAGGGTTGTTTTGGCTATCCTGGGTTTTTTGTTTTTCCATATAAAGTTGAGTATTATCCTTTCAAGGTTAGTGAAGAATTGTTCTGGGATTTTGATGGGGATCACATTGAATCTGTAGATTGCTTTTGGCAAGATTGCCATTTTTACTATGTTGATTCTACCTATCCAAGATCACAGAAGATCTTTCCATTTTCTGGTATCTTCTTTAATTTTTTCCTTTACATGCACAAAGTTCTTGCTATATAGGTCTTTGATTTGTTTGGTTAGTGTTACCCCAAGACATTTTATGCTGTTTGTGGCTATTGGAAAGGGTGATGTTTCTCTGATTTCTTTCTCAACCCCTTTATGGTCTTTATATAGTAGGGCTACTGATTGTTTTCAGTTAATGTTGTATCCTGCTAATTTGCTGAATGTGTTTATCAGCTGTAGGAGTTTCCTGGTAGAGTTTTTCAGGTCACTTGTGTAAACTATCATATCATCTGCAAAATAGAGACAGTTTGACTTCTTCCTTGTATCCCCTTGATATCCTTTTGTTGTCTTATTGCTCTAGCTAGACCGTCAAGTACAATATTGAAGAGATATGGAGAGTGGGCAGCCTTGTCTTGTTCCTGATTTTAGAGGAATCACTTTAAGCTTCTCTCCATTCAGTTTGATGTTGGCTGTTGGTTTACTGTATATTTATTAGTTTATTATGTTTAGATATGTTCCTGTTATCCCTGATCTCTCTAAGACCTTTATCATGAAAGGGTGTTGGATTTTGTCAAAGACTTTTTCAGCATCTAGTGAGATGATCATATGATTTTTCTTTTTCAGTTTGTTTATATAGTGGATTATATTGATAGATTTTCGTATGTTGAACCATCACTGCATACCTGGGATGAAGCCTACTTGGTCATGGTGGTTGATTTCTTTGATGTGTTCTTGGATTCTATTTGCCAGTATTTTATTGAGTATTTTCGCATCAATGTTTATGAAGGATGTTGGTCTGTAGTTCTCTTTCCTAGTTGTATCTTTGTGTGGCTTGGGTACCAAGGTAATTGTAGCCTCATAGAAAGAGTTTGGTAATGAACCTTCTGTTTCTATTGTGTGGAATAATTTGAGGAGTATTGGTATTAGCTCTTCTTTGAATTTCTGGTAGAATTCTGCACTGAAGCCATTTGGCCCTGGGCTTTTTTGGGTTGGGAATCTTTTGATGACTGCTTCTATTTCATTAGGGGCTATAGATCTATTCAAATTGCTTATCTATTCTTGACTTACTTTTGGTAAGTGATAGCTATCCAGATATTTGTCCATTTCCTTTGAATTTTTGAATTTTGTGAAGTACCGGTTTTCAAAGTATGTCCTGAAGAGTCTCTGGATTTCCTCAGTGTCTGTTTTTATATCCTCCTTTTCATTTCTGATTTTTTTGATTTGCATGTTCTCTCTCTCTCTTTTTCTCTCCCCCCCCCCTCTCTCTGGTTTTTGGTTAGTTTGAATAAGGGTTTGTCACTCTTAGTTACATTGATTCTTTGTATAGTTTTCCTAGTTTCTACTTTATTGATTTCAGCCCTCAAATTGATTGCTTCCTGGCATCTACTCCTCCAGGGTGAGTTTGCTTCTTTTTGTTCTAGGGCTTTCAGTTGTGCTGTTAATTCTCTTATGTGGTTATCCTCTGTTTTCTTCATATGGACACTTAGTGCAATAGCACTGTTGGAAAACCAGCATAGGCTTGACCCAGACCCCCTGAATGTGGGTCTCAGTTAGAAGGTTCGGGCAGTCTACCAGACCTCTATCAGTGGAACCAGGATGTATCCCTGGTGCACAAAAGGACTTTGGGAGCATATTCCCCATGGAGGAATACTCCCTTAACCTAGAGACAGGAAGGTGATCCTAGGCCCTACTCCAAATAATTTGAGTGGGTGGGGAATGGGATTGGAGAGTGGGGGCATGGAAGGATGAGGGGAGAGGGAACTGGGATCAATATGTAAAATAAGAAAAATAAGAATAAATTAATGGTTATTTGATTGTGCAAATACAAACAAAAAACAAACAAAAGACAAAAACCCCCCAAAGATTCCTGCCCCCAAGAGTTGAAGACTCTTATGAAGAGAGATGATTCATGGTTAACATGTAAATAGTCAGTCCTGGAATTGGAGACTAAGAAGCACTGTGGATTAAAGAGACTGGGATATTACATTTCCCATTTTTCTCACTGCTGCCATCTACCTGTGACAAGAAGCAACTTAAGGAGTGGCAGGATTATTTGGGTTCATAGTTCAAGGGGACAAATCTCCTCCTTGCCCCCCCCCAGCACCATGGTGGAGAAGGTGTGGCTCAGGAAGCGGCCAGTGAGTCAATTACCCCAACTGGTAGCAGTCAGGCAGCAGAGAGGGGCACAGGAAGTGAGGCTGGTGACCACACCACAGGGCCCACTCCTAGTGACTCACACCACCAGCTGGGGCCCAAGTGCTCAAACAGGTGAGCCCAGGGGTGGGCTGGGGTGTCACATGCAAACTATACTGCTTACACTTTGGGCACCAGGACTATTGTATGTGTGTGTGTTGGGGGGGTAAAATTGTAAGTTTTAAGATTTTCTTTGTTATAATTGCCCAAGTATTCTTTTTTTTTATTTTAATCATTTATTTTTTATTTTACATGTCGATCCCAGTTCCCTCTCCCTTCTTCCCTCCCTCCCTCCCTCCCTCTCACCCTCTCTGCCTCCCCTCCCCCCACCCCAATTCCACATGTAGGGCAATGCCATCCAGGTGGGGTCATGTAGATCTGTCAAGACATTTGAAGTAGGGACTAGGACTTCTCTCCTGTCTCTAGGTTAAGGAGTGTCCCTTTATGGGGGATGTGTCCGCAAGGTCCTTTTGTGTACCAGGAATACAACCTGGTTCCACTGTCTGAGGTCCCTTAGACTGCTCAGTCCTTCTGGCTGAGACCCATATTCCGGGGGGACGGGGGCTGAGTCAGTACAATGCTGGATTCCCAGCTATCAGTCTGGGGGCCTGTCAGCTCCTCCTTGTTCAGGTAATCTGTCTCTATGTCCTCTCCCTCTGCATCTGGATTCTAGTTCGACTCAGTGTTTAGGTATGGGTGTTTGCTTCTGTTTCCAACAGGTACTAGATGAGGGCTCCATGATGGTGGATAGGTTAGTTGTTGATCTCACTATCAGGGAAGGGCATTTATGGCAGCCTTTCCACTGATGCTCAAATTGTTAGTTGATGGCAGTCTTGTAGGTTTCTAGACCTTTCTTTAGGTTCAGTTTTCTCTTCAAACCAATAATGGCTTGCTCTTTTATGTTCTCTCCCTCTCTCCCTGTCCCTCCCTCCCTCTCTCTCTCCCTCTCTTCTGTCTTCCTAGTCGCACGTGCTTTCCTCTCCTCCTCTTCTCTTTCTCCTAGCTCCCTCTCCACTCACTGCCCCCCAACTCCCCATGTGCTCTGGGGGACTTTGTCCCTTCTCCCTTCTGTGAGGGCCTTTGTATGAATCTCTTAGAATACACCTTGTATCCTAGTTCCTCTGGTGGTGTGAATTATAGGCTGGTGATTCTTTGCTCTAGGTCTAAAATTCATATATGAGTGAGTGCATTGCCCAATTATTCTTAAACAGCTTCAAGAATAATGCCCAACTTCCATATGTGCTTGCCCAGACCCGCTTACAGTCCATAGTCTGCAGACCTCCCCACCACCACCGCCCAGTTTGGTACTGAGGTGCATCGTGCCATGTTTGTTTACTCCTTCATAATTGTTTCTGAAGACATTCAATCATGTGAGCACAGGGCAGCTGTCAAACAGGAAAGCAAACATTGCTCTAATTCCATTATCTAATCAATTGCTTATGTTTTAATTTCATCTATTATCCCTCTGTGTCCTTTGTGACAACTGTCTTTTCTAATGCAGGGTTCAATTTCCTTTCTCTCGACTCCTGGATCTGGATCAGTTCCCTCACTCTTCCATGTTCTGCCTACCACTGGCATTTTAAATACTCCAAACCCATTCTCTTTTATGGTCTTCCACAGTCTGGATTGACCTAGAATCTTTAGTGAGCAACAATCAGTTACTGCACTTTTTTAAAACATTTATTTATTGGCTGATTGTATGTGTGCATAAATGCATCTGTGTGTGTGTGTGTGTGTGTGTTTGTGTGTGAGTGTACGTGTGTATGTGTACTTGCTGTGCACATACTGAAGCTATTATGCTTGGCATGCAGAATGTCCCCTTTAGCCTTGTGTGTCTGAATACTTGGTTCCCAGTCACAGGTGCTAATTGTAAAGGTTATAGAACTTTGAATAGCTGGACCCTTGTTGGCGGAAATATGACAGTGTGTGTGTGGGGGGGGGTAAACTTTGAGATTCTGTAGCCTGACACCCTCTCCTGCGTGCGGAGAAAATGTGATCAGGCTTCGTGTTCCTGCCACCACGCCTTCCCCTGAAACAAGACGTCTCTTTCCTAACGTGCTTTTCTGGGAGTATTTTATCCCAGCAACAAAAAAAAGGTAAAGGTCGCAGAAGCCACAGGAGGGAGAGCAGCATTTGCCCTACTCTATCCCGCTCTGGCTTACTGGTGTGAGACAGTGTCTCTCACTGAACTTGGGGCTGAGCTAAGAGCCCAGAGACCCAGTCTTTCTCTTGTCTCTCCTCCTGCTGTAGCGGCCCTACAGCACTAGAGTTGCCAACATCTGTGTGGCCATGCTTGCTTTTTAATGTGGGCACTGGAGATTTGAACTCAGGTCCTCAGGCTTGCATAGCACCTGCCCTGATCTACTGGGTCATCTCCCTCCCTCATTTAATGCAGTCTTGGAAGAAACTGTACCTAAGTGATGTTGATTTTTGTTTTGTCACCGAAGTACTTAACGGGGGCTGTGCTTATTTCTTATTGCTATTCTTTGATGCTTTTACTTAAGAAGTTTTGAGCTAGCATTCTTCTCTCTCTTCTTTTGGTTTTTGGTTTTTTGTTGTTGTTGTTTTTTTTTTTTTTTTTTTTTTTTTTTTGGTTTTTCTATTAAGCAGTACTGTCCCTGAGAGTTCTTAAGGATGATATTTACATGTATTCTCTCAAGTTGGCTTTACTTTATTCTTTGAATATGTGAAATGCTAATGTGATTCTAAATGTCAAAACATATACCAGTTTACAGCCCGTGAACTTCCACCCCTTACTATTTTCACTGAATGTGTTTGTATAAATGTGTGAAAAGTAGGCTTTTCATTTTAAAAGGACATTGTCTCTAAATTAGTGGATGTTTCTGCCTTGCCTTGCCAATAATCTCTCTCTCTCTCTCTCTCTCTCTCTCTCTCTCTCTCTCACACACACACACACACACACACACACACACACACGCACTGTTATATTTTATTTTATTTATTTTTTATTTTTATTTTACAAATCGGTTCCAGTTCCTTTTTCCTCTCTCCCTCCCTCCCTGTTTCCATCACTCCCACCCTCCCACACCCCCCCATCACCCTCCCTTACCATCGCCCCCCACTCCACATGTACAGTATCGCCTTCCAGGAGGGGTCATCTACATCTGTCAAGTCATTTGGAGTAGGGTCTAGGCCCTCCCTCCTGCCTCTAGACTAAGGGATTTCCCCTGCATGGGGAATGTGTTCCCAAAGTCCTTTTGTGCACCAGGGATACATCCTGGTTCCACTGTCAGAGGTACTTTAAACTGCTCAGGCCTTCTAACTGAGACCCATGTTCAGGGGTTCTGAGTCAGTCCAATGCTGGATTCCCAGCTATCAGTCTGCAGACCCGTTAGCTCCTCCTTGTTCAGGTCAGCTGTCTCTGTGTGTTTATTTGGCCTGGTCTTGTCCTCCCTCTCTGCATCTGGATTCCAGTTCAGCTCAGTGTTTAGTTGTGAGTGTCTGCTTCTGTTTCCATCAGCTACTAGATGAGGGCTCTATGATGGTGGACAAGGTAGTCATCAATCTCACTATCAGGGAAGGGCATTTATGGTAGCCTTTTCACTGTTGCTCACATTGTTAGTTGGGGTCATCCTTGTAGGTCTCTGAACATTTTTCTAGAGTCAGTTTTCTCTTCTCAATAGAGGAAATCAAAAAGACTGAAAGACACTTAAGAAAGTGCTCAACATCCTTAGCTATAGGGAAATGCAAATCAAAACAACTCTGAGAAACCATCTTACTCCTGCAAGAATGGCTAAAATTAGAAACACCAATGACAACTTATGCTGGAGAGGATGTGGAGAAAGGGGAACACTCCTCCACTGCTGGTGGAGATCAGTATGGCGGTTCCTGAGGAAAATGTGAATCAGTCTACCACAGGACCCGGCAATCCCCCTCTTAGGTATATACCCAAAAGATCCATATCCATGCAACAAAGACATATGTTCAACTATGTTTGTAGCAGCATTATTTGTAATAGCAAGAACCTGCTATATTTTATTTTATTAATTTTTGTATATGCATATGTGTACCTGTGTGTAGGTGTGTACACTTGAGTGCAGTGGCTGTACGGGCAAGAAGAGAAACATTTTGAGTCCCATGGAGTTGGAGTTAGGCAGTTGTGAGCTGCCCAGCATGGAACTAAACTCAAGTCCTCTGCAGCCACTGAGCCATCTCTCCAGGCCCTAAACCTGGGTTTTAAAAATCTACAACTGTTAATCCATTTATGGTAATGGTTTCCTTTCTTGTGTTTTTTGGAGAAACATTATATATATTTTTGAAGTAGGCTATTTTGATTCCTCAGCGTTTATAGGCATAGTGTTAGGAGCCATGAATTATTCTCTAATTATTAGTTTAAATGTGGTTTATAAATGCCGTAGTTAGTAGTTAGTGGTTTGATTATCTGCGTTTTTCAAAATTCTCTAATTCCCTTTACATTTTAATAATCTTTCCATAGTTGTTTAATGATAAGACTTTTAAAGTCCCTGTTGGAGCAGCATCGTTAATAATATTGTGGGATCCAGGCATGCCTTTAATTCCAGCACTCGGGATTCAGAGGCAGGAAGATTGTTGCAAGTTTGAGGATGGTCTAGAATACATAGAATTTCAGGCAAGCCAAACTAAACACAATGAAAACCTTTCACCAAAGTGTGTGTGTGTGTGTGTGTGTACACAGTTAGGTAGGCACATGATGGTAATCTTACTATTCAGAGAGTTGGGGCAGGAAAATGGTGAGTTGAGGGCATCTGAATAATATAAAAGACATTGTCTCAAAAGGATTTCTTATATGGCAGTCTTTTATTAATAATCTTTTTGAAATATGATTAACAAGCAACAAACTATATATATTTAAGGTGCACAACTTGACAAGTGTTGGCATTCATGAACACCAGCGAAAACGGCACCACAGTTAAGATAGTGAACACACTGGCAGAGCACAAGAGCGTAACCTTTCAGGGTCCTCTGATCCATGCCACCGAGTGGAGTCTCTCCCGTGTTGTCACAGCAGGCCAGCTCGCATCCTTACAATTTAACGTGAATGGAATCCCACAGTATATACTCTTTTTGTGTGTAAGTTCTTTGACACGGAGAAACTAATTTGAGATTCACCCATGCTTTGGCCTTCATTTACTTTTTTTTTCTGAATGGAATTTTGTCACTATTTGGATGCCCAAATAGCTTGCTGCTCTGTCCACCTGATGACATTTGTGGCTCTCAGGTTTTTCTTTGGCTGTTTCCCTTGTATTTTCAAGACATGGTCTTGCTTTGTAACCCAGGCTGACCTAAGCCTCACAGAGCCTCCTGCATCAGAACTGAAATGCTGAGAATTTTAGCAATGGCTAAAACAGATAGAGATGCTAGGAGCATGAGAGACATCTACATAGACACCTGCTTCTATTCCTTGGGTAAGAACCTATGATTTGAATGATAGGATTGTAGTATGGGGACATGTTTAGGTTTTAAGGAGTTAGGCAGCTGTTTTGCTAAAGTAACTGTAAATTTTGTAAGAATAACATGATTAAAAAGTAACTTACCTCCAGACTACTTCCCAATGCTTAAAACAAATCCATCCATTTGAAAATGTTTGTGTGTATATATGTGTGTGTGTGTGTGTGTGTGCATGTGTGAGTGTGTGTACTCAAGTATTTGTATGTGTATGTTCATGTGTGTGCGTGCGCACATGTGTGCATGTGTGTGTGTGTTGTGATAGGTCACTATAGATTAGATTTGTGATATCCTTACGTATGACTGTGGCACATCTCTGCTTTATGTGTCTATGCTTATTCCTTCAGTGGTTTGTGTGTGGATTTCATGCATCTACTGTAAGATTCATTCCTGAGTAGTTCATGCTTCTGATGAAATCATAAATGACATTTATTTCATTTCAGTTTCCTACCATTCACCAATTACAGAGAAAGATGCTTGATCCCCACAGGCGGGTGTCCTAGTTCTCTTCCTGTGGCTGTAATAAAGTGACTAAAAGCAAGCTGAGGAGGAAAGGGGTTCCTCAGTTAACATCTGGATCACAGTCCATCAGTCCATCACTGAGGGAAGTTGGGCCAGGAGCTCCAGCAGAACCCAAACAAGAACCACCGAGCAGCTTCCTGACGCAGTCCAGCTGCCCAGGATGGTGATGCCCACAGTGGGCTGGGCTCTCCTGTATCAATCAGCAACCAGGAAAATGCCCCACAGACATCCCTGTAGGCCATCTGAGAGTAAAAACCTCTCATCCAGATTCCGTTATGTTTAAGCCTGTGTCAAGCTGACAAAAACAAAGTTATGATGGCTGGTGTTTCATTACACAAAACTGATAAAAGTCTAGTCACTTTTTCTTGTGTGTTCTACACGAGTTACCACAATAGAGATGGACAGCTTTTCTTCCTAGCTAATCTGGATGATTTCATTTCATTTCCTGTTCCACTGCTGCAGGTGGGACCTGCAAGAAATATTACATAGAAAAGGCAAGTGCAGGTCTCCTTAGTTCTTCCCGTGGAAGAAGAGTACAAACCATGGAGTGTTTTCAAAACAACGGGTTAGGTTTCAAAAGTAGCCTTCCATCCCTAGTCTGCTGAGCCTTTATCAGGGACCTACACGTGATGATCGCAGGGGTTTTATTTTATTTTGTTTTGTTTATTGGTGAATCCCAGGCTTGCCTCTAACTTTTCATGTAACCAAGAATGATCTTGGACTTCTGACCCTTCCTCCTCTACACCCTGTGCACTGGGATTACTGGCATGTACCACCATGCCCAATTTATGTGGTGCTAGGGGTCAAACTCAAGGCCTCATGAGTCCTAGGCAAGCAAGCACTCTATCAACTGAGCTAACATGCCCTAACCCAGTCATACGATTCAATTTTGATTGATTTGTTCACTCCTGGTATCTGTGGAGGCCAGAAAAATGTATACAGTCCTCTGGAGCTATGGTTTCAGATGGTTGTGAGCAGCATAGGGCCTCTGCTCATCATGTCTCCAGCCTCAAGCACATGGTTTGTTTCTTAACACAATAGCTTGTATTGAGACAGCTTATAAAATGCCAAACTAACCTTAAATTCCTAGGGAAAAATGCCATTTGTTCATGATACATTTTCCCCCCACATTTTCTTGTATTTGGGTTACAGAATTTTTCTTAAGAACTTTTGCATAAAATTACAAAGAATATTGGTCTTTATCTTCTTGTAATACCTTTGTCTATTTTTAAATTAAGTGTGTGTGTGTGTGTGTGTGTGTGTGTGTGTGTGTGTGTGTAGGTGCAAGTGTGCTATGGTACACATTCAGCCATCTGTCTTTCCTTTCCTCCTTACTTTGAGGTATGGTCTCTTTTCTGTTTCTGCCACTGTGCCAAATACTCTGGGCTAGCTGGCCTGCAAGATTCCGGGTGAGTCTCCCTCCCTCTCTCCCACGTCTTGACAGAAGCTCTGGGATTACAGCCTATCATTACCACACCTGTCTTTTAACATAGGTTCTGGGGCTGAAATTTAGGTCATCGGTTGCATGCAAAGTGCTGTTACCCCCTGAGTCACTGTACAGGCTCTGCTGGTTTTGTAGCAGAAACATGCTTGTGTTATAGAGTGCTGGGGTAGGTCCCTGCTTCTCTTGGAATTTGGAAAAAGTTGGCGCTGAGTTGATATTCTTCCTCCCTTAAATCTTGAATAGGCTTTGCGGTGGTTCTGTGGGTCAGCAGACTTCCTTTATAGAAGGTTTCTCATTACTAATTCCATTTCTTTCATAGACATGGGGCTACTTACATTGTCTATCTGTTCTTGCATAAGATTTCAGGAGTTGTATATTTCAACCATTACATATAAGTCATCGAATTATTTGTCATAAAATTGTTCAAAACATTTTCCTTGTTTATTCCACATATGTAAGGATCTGCCATTTTTAAGATTTAAGATTTATTTCATTTTTAATTATGTCTGTGCATGTGTCTATGTATATGTGCACATGGGTACAGTGCCCACAGAAGCCATCAGAGCCCCTGGAGCCCAGGGTACAGGCAGTTGGGACACCACATGGCTGCTGGGAGCTGAAATTCTTCTGGAAAAGCAGTATGCCCTCTTACCCACTAAGCCATCTTTCCAAGAGCTCATTTCATTTTTCACATTGGGAACATCCTGTGGGTCATTTTAGGCTGACACTTCCATGGTCTTTAAATTTGCTCAACATAGTATTCCTTCTGCTATTAATTACAGCCAGTACGTTTCCACATAAAACAGTGCAATTTTCATCTCTTGATATTCAACTTGGATCATGTATGAATCTTATATGTCTTGGTATCAACTTTCTTATGCTTGAGTTATAAATATAACTCTTCCCATGTCCTTGCCTGCTGACTGTAATGTGTGAGTCCAGTTCTGCTTGGTGTTAATTGATTTTTTCTGCTCATTATAGGTTGTATTTTCTCGCTTCTTTGCATGCCTGGTAAGTTTTCATGGGACGCCAGACACTATGCATTTTAACGTGTTGGGTGTTGGGTATTTATACACTTGATATAAATACTCTTGAGCTTCACTCTGGAATGCAGTCAAGTCACTGGGAGACAGTTAATCCTTCCATGTCCTACTATGCAGATTTGTTGGATCGAAGCAGAGCAAGATTTAGTCTGGGGCATTCTGAAACAAGATGCTTCTGAATACTTCATATCATTCATACAAGTTGTGAGATTTTTTTCAGTCCAGCCACTTAGACCAGACACTTGGTCTTTTGTGAGTATGTTACAATGTTTTTCTAATCTAAAAGGATTGTGCTTGCGTGCGTGCGTGCGTGCGTGCGTGCGTGCGTGTGTGTGTGTGTGTGTGTGTGTGTGTGTGTTTGTGGGTGAATATGTACATGAAGTCCAGAGGTCAAACTCCAACAGGAGTTGTGCACCTTACTTTTAATATTAATTAATTAATTAATTTCATGTGTATGAGTGCATATTCAATGTATGTATGTATATCACATGCATGCCAGAGCCCATGGAGGTCAGGAGAGGACAGCAGATGCCCCGGAACTGTGGTTCGGGGTGATCGTGATCCACTGTGTGAATGTTGCAACAGCAGTAATTGCTCCTAACTGCTGAGCTATCTCTCCACCCATCCACCATATTTTTGAGACAGAGTCTCTCCCTGGGACCTTACCAGGTATGCTATGCTGGCTGGCCAGTGAGCCCTGGGATCCACCTTTCTCCATCTCCCTATGGTCAGATAACAGACATGATCCACCATGCCCAGCTTCTTACATGAGCACGGGGACCCAAACTCTGGTTTTCATGCTTACACAGTAACCCTTTCATGCCTGATCCATCCCTCCGGCCCCTCAGTGGACCTTCCTTTCCATAGTCTGGGATGGTTATTACATGATTGGCAAGAGAGACCCTTGACAGTGTCCTGTCAGCTCCAGTCTTTCCCCAAGACTCTCGGTTTGAGGCCACCGATTGCTGCCTGGTTTCCCTTATCTTCACCGCGCCTGGGAAAGCTGGCAAATGAGAAATTGCTGATGCTTTGGGATTATTTATCCTTCTGTTTTCATGCCCATTGTCTTTGAAATCACTGTTTCTTAGGCTGTGAACAAAGGTTTCTGTTTTAGATGTGAGGGTAGCATCACTTAGTCCCCTTTCCTCCATCTTTGGGAAAATGTTTTTAATTATGTCTATTGTGTACATACCTGTCTCTCCATCTGTCTATTGTGTACACATGTCTGTGTACCCATGAAAAGTACATGTATGAAGATCAGAGGACAACTTGAAGGACTTGGTTATGTCCTTCCACCATGTAGGTCCCAGGGATCCAACTCAGGTCATCAGACTGGCAGCAAGTGCCTTTACCAGCTGAGCCGTCTGATCAGCAACAGGAGATGGGCTCCAAGCATTGTTTTTGGCGCCCACCTTTCCTGTGTTGTAATCCGAGCACTCTGTTGGTGGCATTTCCCCCATGGAACGTATCTGTATCACCTTCCTGATCTAACATGAGTTCAGTGAAGCTGCATGTCTGCTTGTGAGCATTCTTTATTAGAACGCGTGCTTGCTCGCCAGTGGCGGCTGAACCGTCTCCTCATGGTTAGTTTTCACTCACGCTCTCCCCACTGGAAGCAGCAGAGAGCTCTCTTCTTGTCATTCTTCTGTCCATTTCTTCTTCCTGTTTGGGAAGGCCACTGTTCACACAGGCAGAATCTCCACGAGGCTATTTATGACTGATATGTGTACATTAGTGCCTTGTAGTGTGTTCCTTTATCTTGGAAAAGGTCTTGCCCTAAATCCTACACTCTGTGACATTGCAGCTGCCACCCACCATTTAGCACTGTCCACACTCAGCTGGTGTAACTTTTCCTGCCTTCATTTTTCTCGAATAAAAGAGTTTCAAATCTTTTTATTATGTTTACTTACTGTGTGTCACCAGGCAGTGGTGGGGTATGCCTTAGTCCCAGCACTCAGGAGGCAGAGGCAGGCGGATCTCTGTGAGTTCCAGGCCAGCCTGGTCTACTGAGAAAATTCTAGGACAGCCTCCAAAGCTATAGAGAAACTCTGCCAAATAAATGAATAAATAAATAAATAAATAAACAAATAAATAAATAAATAAAACACTTACTGTGTGTTCACACATGCATGGATGCCACAGCATGTAAGTGGAGGTCAGGGGACAGAGAGGCTATGGGAGTCAGTTCTCTCCTTCCACCATGTGAGTCCCGGAGATTGAACTCATAAGATTTGGCGGCAAGCCATCACTAAGCCATCTCACTGGCCCCAAATAAAGGATTTTTAGTAGCCTCGTTATCAATGCCTCTGTGTGGCATAGACCAGAGCCTATTGCTTTATCAGATATTTTGAGAATAATTTCTTTTTCTGGACAACTTAAGCTTATTCACATTTGCTGATCTCACTAACATATTGCCTGCCAATGCCTTATGTCAATTTGTTTTTTAACCACTCCGTGTTATGCTTAACGTGTTTCTTACTCTATATGAAATGTAATCTTTGCTCTTTTAAAAAGAATTTCTTGGTATTTGCAAATGTGTGCATTTTGCTTTAGTCACTACCCAGTGTTGATACTTGTTAAAATGCCTTTATTCACGCCTCTTCACACCTACTGGCTTGTACATTCCGAGTAAGTACAGTGTAGTGCCCACATCCTATCCAACAATCATCCTAACCTTCTGTCTTCTTTCTGTATTTCTTCTCAGCTCCGAAAACCTGTGTGTAGTTGTGGTATATGTGTTCATGTGTGCGTGATATGTGTTTGTATATACATGTGTATGAATGATATGCCAATGTATGTACATATGTGTGATATGTATTCATTTGTGTGATATAAGTGTTCAAGTGTGTACATGTATGTGTATTCATGTATGTGTGTGTAGCTGTAGTATATGTGTTCATGTATGTGTGTGAATGTGTTTGTGTGTATATGTGATATATGTTCATGTCTGTACATGTGTATGAGGTGTGTATTCTTTTGTGTCATATATATATTTAAGTGTGTGCGTGCATGAGTGTGCGTGTGTGAGTGTGTGTGTGTGTGTGTGTGTGTGTGTGTGTGTGTCTTTGCCCTATGTGAATGTGCACATATGGAGGCCAGCACTGGTGAGAGACAGAGTCAAGATTACCGTCTTGCTACCATAGCCAAAATGGTGAGTTCTGGTTCAGAGAAAGACCCTGTCTTAGAAATAAAGGAAAAGTGGCTGAGTGGTTAAAAGCACTGGCTCTTCCAGAGGACCCAGGTTTGTTTCCCAGCACGCACAGGGCAGCTCACAGTCATCCATAACTCCAGTTCCAGGGGACACAGCACTCTCTCTTGACCTCTGGGCATCAGGGACGTTTGTGGGATACAGTCAGATATGCGGGCAAGACATTCATATACATACAATAAAAATAAATGTGTTTTTTAAAAATGAAGCTGGAGACCATTAGAGAAAGGCACTCCGAGGGAGTCTGCCACCTGGGGTGTGACTATGGATCTGCGCTTTATGGTCTGATTTGAAGCTGTGTTCCTTTACTGGGACATATGATAGTTATAATTTCTTTCCCACCCTAGCTCTTGGTCCCTGTTTGAATCTTAGTGCATCATAGAAACAAATTGTATATTCACATCATTCTTGTGTCTAAGTTATCCTAGAGTAGATTATACAAAAAGGAATCATGTGAACCAATTTCTCTATCTCCTTGGATGTAAAAGTTATCTTTTTATAGCCTTGATAGTAGAATGATGGCTTTGTTGCATATGAAGGCCTTGGCTCATGATTTATTTGTTTTCCTTCAGTTATTTGAAAAGAATGCTCTCTTCTCATTTAGCTTTGCAGGGCACACCTGACATCAATGTCCTTTCTGTCCTTTATAGGATAAGAGTGTGGGGTGTTGGGGTTGGGACTTTATATTGTTTCTCTGTCTTTAGCATCTAATAGTCTCATAGGTGATATCTCAGAGTTGATCCTTCTCAAGGTACACTGGCCTTATATTAATATATGTTTCCCTACTATTTTTATAAAGGGTTCTTGGGTTAGTTTTCTTAAAATATTTTTATTTTGATTGTATTTTGTGTGGGTATGTGCCATGAGTGAATTGGCCCCAGAGGTCAAAAGAGGGCATTGGGTCCCAGAAGCTGGAGTTACAAGTGGTTTGTGAGCATCCCATTGTGGGAGCTAGGAACCAAAGTTGGTCCCCTGTAAGAGCAACAAGCTTTCTTAACTGCTGAACTATCTCCCTAGTCTCTATCCATTAAAAAAATGTTATCCTTATCCCACAACTCCCTTCAAAGTCAGGGACTACAGCTTCTTACTGTGTAAGAAGAGATGATGGGTGCAGTTTGAAGTGGGGGAGTGGCTTTTACACAGGAGTACAGGTCTCCTTCCTCTGTAACAGCCAGGCAAGCAGAGAATGGATGTGGGCGTTGACAGGTGGGATCCTGGGGGAAAGAGTCAACAGGAGACTCTTCAGTTGCTTTAGTTTCTCTAAGTTAACTAATCCAGATGTCTGTTTTCTTTCTTGTGGAAGACAGGATAGACAGTGTTTATTTGACAAATTCAGATTTGTGGTCAGAACATGCCAGTGAGCAGAGTCTATGAGTCACTCTCTGAAGGAGCTCAAGGGCAGTGGCAGAGTCTGGTACTGTTGACAGACAAGCTCCAGAGCAGCTTCCTCCGGGTTCTCCAGTGCATGGAGGTTGGAGAACACCTTTCCTGAGATATGAAGAGCCATCTGCTCATTTCTGAGGGCACAGAGCTCCTTGGGCTTCTAATGGTCAATTTGCCACACCTAGAATCATCTGGGAATGCCTTCATGAGCAATTGTCTAGATCACGCTGGGTTGTGGGCATGTCTGTGGAGGTTTGTCTTGATTGACATGGGAAGACTCGCCGTGAGTGTGGGCAGCACTGTTGTGGTTGGGCTCTGAGATGTGGAAGAGTAGAGGAAGCTAGCAAGTGTTAAGTGAAGCTAGCAAGCCAGGACCCATGCATTTCTCTCTGCTTTCACCTGAGGATGTGATCCGGGGCTTCGTGAGCCCCGACCTCTCTTTACCTCCATGATGAACTGTAGCCTGGAACTGCGGGCCAGATCAACACTTTCTCCCCTGTGCTGCTTGTTTTGGGGTATTTTATCAGTGACAGAAGTGAAACATGAATAGGACCCAATAGCAGACACAGATAGCATTCTATAGAAGTGGAGCTTGATGAACCATTGAGTGACACTGATGACACCACGATGAGAAGTACCATGGTGGCTTCAGTAGCTGTGAACTGTGTACATATCCTTGGGAAGGGGCATGAGCCTATGAGCTCTTCTCTATAACAGCATGCTTATTCCTGTTGAGAAGGGGGAACCTTCACTCTAGTAATCACTAACTATAAATTATTGGAGAGAAGCAAGACCTCCATGGTGGCAAGTGAATGAGCCTGGTCTTGTGCAGGCCACCTTTGGCTAATCATTACTGCTGACAGTTTAAGACAGCAGTGGTCACATCTCTCCCAGAAGACAGTGTTCCCCCCAAAGAGATGGAAGATATCACAGAGGGGGAGCACAGATAGGATGTGGGAGAGGCTTGACTCAGGGAGAATCTTGGGAGAATGTGTCAGGAGTCTGGAGGGCCATCCTGTGGGAGACTGTGCTGATTGGGAAGCCATGGGAAGAAGACAGAGACATGGAAGGAGTGAGCCCCAGAAGGAAGGTTTGGGGCAGAGGAAGCTGTGGTGTGAGATAACTGATGCTCTGGCCAGAGGTCATTCATGCAGAGACTAGTTAGAGATGTCATGATATAGGAGGCACTGGGAAGGGAAGCCATTGGTCCGTGTGCTACATTGTCTCTATGACAACATCCAGCTATCCCCTTACACTAGTCAAACTCTATCAACAGCCCAATCCTTGTGGCATCTTCCACTGAGTCACTCTGTGCTAATAGCCATGTTTCTGTCTCCCGAGTTCTTTCCATAGCCTTCTAGATGCCTTCTATATTTCTGTATTTCCCCGTCACTCATCCAAATCTACTTTCAATAACAAATCAATGCTGTTGAGTGGCAAGTCAAATTCAATCATTCTGCTTCAAATTCCATCCTGATGCCCCATTTCAAAGTCAAAGCCACACTGACCTCCATCACCCCTGCCGATTGTAGTCTCCATCCTCAATTGTGGTTATCCTGGCCTCAAACTACCAGCTGATCAGACATGGCCGCCATGCTCTCTCTACTCCTTCCTGGGCTATCTTCATTTTGCTTCCTCTTGCTGTTGCTTCCTATGCCTTTTCTCCTTGGCAAAGCAACTTGTGGGAGAAAGGATTTGTTTTAGCCCGCCTGGTTATAGTCTGTCATAGCAGCAAAGTCACAGTAGCCAGAGCTAGACAGAGCTGGCTTTGTCACATCCATGGTCAGGAACAGAGAGCAACAGATGGATACATGCATGCCAGTGTTTGGCTTCCCTGCACACAGGCCATAGGCCAACCCATCTAGCCAACTTCTCACTGAAAGTCCCTTTCCGAGTGATTCTAGATTGTGCAAGGTGATAGCTAAAAGTTGCCATCACAAGGGCTATGACAATTGTCTATCTTAAAATACTTCTTCCTCTGGTATCTGAAATACTCCATTTTTCTCAGATAAAAACCACCATTCTCGTCTTTGTATCTTGTTTTATTTTTCTCATTCATACCTATCACCCACACATTAGATGCTTAATTATTTGTTTGTGTTCTGCCTGCTATGTCTGACAGTGGTGCTGTCTCTCTCTGTGTTTTTTATTGTAATGTCTAGCTTCAGAAAATAGTTGTTAAATAGATGCTTGCTAAATAAATCAATGACTGGGCTCTTGTGGGGATTATAAGACCATGGAACGATGAAACAGGGCATCATTTCCCCCTTTTTCTGTTCAGAAAGAGATGGCTCAGCACACAAAGTATTTGTCACACACAAATGAGGACCACAGCTCAAATCCCCAGCACCCACATAGAAAGACTGCATGGTGTCACAGTTCAAATCCCTAGTGTCCACATAGAAAGCCTGCACAGTGTCACTTGCCTGTAGCTCCAGTGCTGGGAGGCAGAGACAGGATGCCGGGGGGACACATTGGTCAGACAGTCTAGGCCATTGCTCTCCCTCCATTCCTCTGCGTTAATACCCACTGCTCCTCACTCTCTGCCTCCACTCCCAGGGATCCTGGTGGAACATACAGTTTTTCTTCCTTCTGTCGACCCCCTCAGTCAATCCCCTTCCTAGGTCAACCCCATTCCCCAGCTCCAAATACTTAGAAACACAGTGGTCACAACTATCATGATCTCAGAAGATTTTCTTACCAGGCAACACACAGCCACCATACTCTAAGAACCAGAGAGAGCCACAGAAACCAAGGAACAAAACACCCACCCAACAAAGACAACATCAGATAGCAGCACCTAGAACTACAGTCTTCCCAAACCCAGGTGCCTAGATACAAGTCTACAAACACAGTTAATAACAGCCAGGACACTATGTCTCTACTAGAGCCCAGTACTCATTAATATTATTCAATGAGAATGGTCTCCAATAAAAGACATAGACTAACAGAATACAGGATCTTTCCTCTGCAGCATCCAAGAAACACATTAACATCAAGGCTAGACATCACCTCGAGGTAAAAGGATGGAAAAAAACACTCCAAGCAAATGGATCTAAGAAGCAAGCTTGTGCAGGCATTTTAATAGCTAATAAAATGGGCTTCAAACCAAAACTAATCAGAAGGGAGATAGAAAAAGACACTACATACTCATCAAAGGAAATATCCACCAAGAGGACATCTATGCAAATCTTAACATCTATGCACTAAATACAAGGGACCCAAGTTCGTAAAAGAAACACAATTCAGCTTAAAGCACATATTGAGACCACACACTGAAGTGGGAGCCTCCAATATCTTACCCTTTTCAATAGACAAATCATCCAGACAAGATGAAACAGAGAAATGCTGGCACTAACTGGCATTGTGAACCAAACGGACCTAACAGATATTTACATAACATTTTACCAAAACCACTATACCTCCTTCTCAGTACTTCATGGAATTTTTTCGAAGCTGACGAAAGCAAGTCACCTACATAAGATCTTTCATCCTGCCTGACCACCATGGATTAAAGTTAGACATCCACAATAGAAACAATACCAAGCTTAGAAACTCATGGAAACTGAGCAACTCACTACTGATGAAAATTGGATCAAGACAAAAATGAAGGAAAAGTTAAAGATTTTCTAGAATTGAATGGAAATGAACATACAACTTATCCAAACTTATGGGAAAGTAAAGCAGTTCTAATATGCAAATTCATAGCACTAGGTGATGTCATAAAAAAGTTGGACAAATCTCATACTAGTGACTTAACAACACACCTGAAAGCTCTAGAACAAAGAGAAGAAGTTACCCCAAAAGAAAGAGCAGACAGGAAGAAATAATCAAGCTCAGGGCTGAAGACAATAAAATAGAAATTAAAAAGGCAAAGAATCAATGAAATAAAGAGTCCATTGTTTAAGAAAATCAACACGATGAACAAGTCCATATCAAAACTAAATAACAGGCAGAGAGAAGATTCAAATCAGCAAACTTAGAAATTAAAATGGGGACATAACAGACACCAATGAAGTCCAGAGAATCATAAGACAAGTTTTAAAACCCTGAACTCTATCAAATTTGAAAATATAGAAGAAATTAATCATTTTTATGAACATATCATTTACCAAAATTAAAAAAAAAGATCAGATAAGTAATCTAAATAGACCTATAACCCTTAGTGAAATAGAAACAATCATTAAAAGTCTCACAACCAAAAAAAAAAAAGTTCAGGGCCAGATGGTTTTAGTGCAGAATTCTACCAGACCTTCAAAGAAGAATTAATGCTAATACTCCTCAAGTTATTCACAGAACAGAAACAGAAGGAACATTGCCCAGTTGATTTTACAAGGCCACAGTTACTCTGATGCCCAAACCTCCCAAAGTCTCAACAAAGAAAAATAATTATAAACCGATTTCTTTTATGAGAATAAATGTAAAAATATCAATAAAATACCTGCAAAATGAATTCAGTAACCCATTGAAAAGATCAAGTCAGAGATTCAGGGATGTTCCAATATCCAAAAATCAGTAAATGTAATTCACCATCTAAACAAACTGAAGAAGAAGGAAAACACCCCACATGGTCATCTCGTTCAATGCAGAAAAGGTCTTTGACAAAAATCCAACACCCCTTCATTTCATGATAGAAGTCCTTGACAGATTTAAGGATACAAGGGACATACTTCAACATAATAAAGACTCAGCCAACATCAATTAAACAGAGAGAAATTAAAAACAATTCAACTGAATCAGAAACAAGGCAAGGTTGTCCACTCTCTCCATTCCTATTCAATACAGTACCTGAAGTCTTAGCTAGAGCAATAAGACAATTGAAGGAGATTAAGGGGATACAGACTAGGAAGGAGTCAAAGAAGCCCTCCAATACACAAGTGGCAGACTAAGAAAGAAGTCAACGCCCTTCCCAATAGCCTCAAATATCTTGTTCTAACCAAACAAGTGTAAGACATGTATAAGGAAAACTTACATTTTTTGAAGAAATAAACCAAGATATTAGAAGATGGAAAGATATCCCATGCTCATCAATCAGCAGGATTAACATAATAAGCAGTAAAAGGACCACTTCACCAAAATCAATCTACATATTCAATGCAATCTTCATCAAAAATCCAATACAGTTCTTCAAAGATCCTGAAAAGACAATTCTCAGCTTCATATGGAAACACAAAAACCCAAGACTAGCTAGAACAATCCTGAAACCTGAAACTGCTGAAGGTCCTACCCAATTTCAAGTTGCACTACAAAGCTAGACTAATAGAAACAGACATGTTAATCAATGTAATAAATTGAAGACCCATGCATAAATCCACACAATAGGGACACCTAATCTTTGATAAAGAAGCCAAAACTACGCACTGGAAAAAAGACAGCATCTTCAACAAATGGTGCTGGCCAAACTGGACATTTGCATGGAGACAAATCCACATAGATCCTGCAAAAACTCAACTTCAAAGTCCCATAAAAACACTAAGATTAATGCCCTAATATACACACAAAGCACCTGGTAGTACAGGGGTGTGCAGGGGTGTGCAGGGGTGTGCAGGGGTGTGCAGGGGTGTGCAGGGGTGTGCAGGGGTGTGCATGCTCCCTCAGGCTCTGTGAGTTCAAACGAGCTTTGCTCATGTTGATTTACAGGGCCTGGTGTCCTCCATCTTGGCTTTCTGCCTCCTCTTCCCCAGGGTTCCCTGAGCCCTGAGGGGAGGATTTGATGGAGACAACCTATTTAAGGCTGAGTGCTCCATGATCTCTCCCTCTCTGCATGTCAGTCTGTGGGTCTCTGTGTTTGTTCCTGTCTGTTGCAGGAGGAAGCTTCTCTGATGATGATTGAGCAAGATATTGTCTGTGAGCACAGCAGAGCGCCATTAGGAGTCATTTTATTGCTACATTGTTTCTTTTTCTTGAGTGTGGGGGCAGTGGGTCCAACTATGCGCATGTGCACACACACTCACACACACACACACACACACACACACACACACACACAGAGAGAGAGAGAGAAAGAGAGAGAGAGAGGCTTTTTGTTAAGTTTTGTGTATCGATCATACTACCTTTGAGATAAGGTTGTAAGCCAGACTTCAGTTTAGTTGGGGTTAACCTTAAGGAAAGAGTCCACTTCAAGGGGAAGAGACCTTTTAAAGCTGACTGACCGCTACTGCTGAGGAGAGGGTAGGCTCAGGGAGTCAAGACCTGCTTTGGAGTTCGAGGGACACAGTTGAGTTGTGTTGACTAGTGACATAGAGCTGTCTGTCTCTTCATGACTGAGGGGTATGGAATTTTATTCCATGGGTTTGGGTCCTAGTGTATACATGGCAGCGGTAAAAGAACGTGTCTCAGGAGGTTGTAGGTAGATATGCTGGGAAGTGCCAAGTAATCCCACATGGAGCCATAGGAACAGAGCCACGGAGCTGCAGACAGTAACCCTGGTCTCAATTACATGTGACACAGAGCACATTGTCATTGTTTTAGTACAGCCATGACAGTGCTGGGTATACTGCTTGTAAAGTCACTCACTAGCCCGGTAAGTACCTCAGAGGCCAGTCTCCTGGGCTCCTCTAATGCTGAAATCCACCATTCATGACTTTTGCCAAAGGGCAATATTAAAAATGTTCACTTTCAGAGTTCATCTATGGATGCATGGAGCAACCCCCACTTCTAGGCAGCCTCCTGCCGATTCCCTATTTACCCACTTCTAAAGGCAACGCGTTGTTGGTCCTCTCTTACCCCCTGTTACCCCAGAGCACATCTGGAGTAGCTATGGTCCCCACCACCAGAACAGAGAGACTACTCAGGGTCAGGTGTGGCTGAAAAAATTTTCAGGGGGGTAGGATTGGCAGTGATGTACCCCAGACCCAGAAGGAACTGAACGGCATCATCCTAGGATGAACTACGTGGTCTCTCTCCCTCTCTCTCTCCCCCCCACCTCTTACACACACACACACACACACTGCTAAAAACCCACTTAACACCTTTTAAGGGTGCGATGCTTATTGTCAACTGATAGAGAAAGCCTACAGTTTCACATATCTAACAGCCATCTTCGGCCCCCTATGCCCATGATCCCCTATCCACTAACAGCCACCATGCTACACCCTGCTTCTGTGTATTTAATAATCTCAGATGCTCCAACGGAGTAGAATCCAGACTTCTCACTTCAAAACTGAGTAGTTTATTGAAAAGAACGGATCGGGGTCTAGCGGGCATGTCTGTCTCCAGGTTGTATTGTAGCCCAGTCCACAAGGGCCAAGCTGTGGGGACAGACAAGGAGCTCAGCAAGAATGACCATGTAAAGAAAACATGCTGTGTACACTGGGGTACTTTCTGTTGAAAGAGAGATCTGTGCCTGCCTGGGACATGCCGAGAGTTTTACAGGAGGCTGTGGGGGGGGGGGGGAGGAGGCAGATGTCCTGGTGTAAAAGCCAGTGAAAATGTAAGGTAAGACACATTTGGGGACAGGGAGTCTGTTCGGTGGCTAATGTGCCTGCCGTGCGAATGTGATGACCAGCTCTAAGTACTAGGCAGCTGGCTACCTGCCTGTAATTCTGGCCCCTGGAAGGCTGGGAGGGAACTGCCAGGGAAGCTGGTAGCTAGAATAACCCAACCAGTGAGTTTGGGGTTCCACTGAAAGACCCTGCTCAAAAAAGGAAGTGAAGATTGGTCCAGAAAGACACTCAACATGGACTTCAGGCCTCCCCACACATACATACATGTGAGAACATGCACATGTGAGTCCATCACACAAAAGTTCACCTGAAACTGGTGTTGCAGATTTGTTCGCAATGCTGTTCTAACACTGCCAATGGCCGGAACCCTGATTTAGAGGGCAGAGTCCACGTTCAGCTGGCTGCAATTAAGCCAAAGAGATTTTTTTGTGGACCCAGATGAGGCTAGAGAGACACAGAGAAGAATAAGGAGGGGCTTGAAAAAATTTTAGCAGCTTTTTTGATCTGGGAAGGTGGACAGGAGGGTCAGCTGATCGTGTCTCCATCACTCTGTGGATCTATCGAGTTTATACCCTAATATATGATTTCTGAGCATTATTTATTAATAAAATAACAAAAGTAGTCACTATAGGTTGAGAAAATGGTTGAATGGGTAAAAGGTATTTGTGGCCAAGCCCGAGTACCAGAGTTTGATCCTTGAGACCCACATGGTGGGTCTATGCCTGCAAGTTGTCCTCTGACCAATACGGACAGACAGACAGACTGTACTCTTTAATCCACCACACTTTTGCCTAGGATATACTAACTCCAGAGTCGCCAAGAAGAAGGAAGTCCTTAGGGCAGTGTCTAGATGCCCACTTTTATGTTTGGTCTCCATGGTGCTGGCCACTCTGCTGTCTCCCTCACATTTTTCTCACAATGGTGCTCCAAAGAGGTCACCTGTTTTTCCTTGACAAAGACGGCTGCACGGGTGGGTGGCAGCCACAGTAGGAAGGGTCTAGTCAGGAGAATCTTAGCTTCAGGACTCTGCCTTCCATCCAAGGCTTCCTGAGTCTAGGGAAGAGGCTGTCACAGAAAAGATGAGCCTGTGGGAAATGTTGGCACCTTCCAGCAAGGATAGAGCCTTGTGCATACCTGGGCTGGCTTGGTAACTCAGGCCTGGGCTCTGCAGTCCAGCACAGGAACTCAGAAATGGCCTCCCACGGGAACAGGAGAGCTTACCATGCCCATGGCAAGGGCTCTAAATCTAACCACACCCCCAAGCCTCTGCCCCATGAAGACTTGCCAGAAGGCTCTGGGCATCACACACACACATACACACACTCACACACTCACACTCTCACACACACATACATACATACATACACACATACACACACTCACACATACACATACATACACACACACACACACACACACACACACACAGTGTACAGGCTACAGGCTACAGAAATCATTTTTTTGATAGAGCAAATTTTATTTTCTCTATATTTTGATTTATTAAAGGAGCCCTTTTGTAAATTCTTTTGTTAAACATGTGTGTGTGTGTTTGTGTGTATGTGTGCGTGTGTGTATGTTCCATTTCAGACTTTCAAAATATGGGGTCCTTGTCTAGCTCTGTGTGTTATAAAATTCATTAGAACATTTCTTATCTCCCTCTCTCCCAGACTTTATTCTGTTGTTACTGAAAAGACCCACAGCTCAGAGCTAAGGCAAAGGGCAGTCTCGCTACCACCCCAGGGATGCCTTGGGGCCGCTTCCACAGGAGACCTAGAAGAAGCTTAGTCACTTGGGACAAATGAAGGCTCTATCTGCCATTTGGATTGGGACCATGAAGGGGGCAGAGAGAAGGGTGTGGAGGAGAATGGTGGAAAGCAACTTTAGAGACTACATTCTGCAATCAATTATTTATTAGTGAACTCTGAGGACCACCGCTGTCTCCTGCTTGCCTAGAGAATAAGGACTTTGCCTTAAGAGTTGTCTATTTAAGAACTGGCTATGATTCCCTGGGAAATAGACAGCCCCTCCCTGGACAGTGTTTTTGTATCTGACCACCCACACTTCTGAACCCTGCACTGAGATGGGTACCCTCTCTTCCCAAGCCTTCATGCCAGAGAGGCCAGCCAAAAAACTTCTGGAAAGATTATTTTTCATCATTTATTAATGTTCCTTGGCCTTGTCCCCAAATAATTAGGCCCAGGGAATTTTTACAGCATACAGTTAATTACCATCTGGGTTGATTAACAAGCCAAGGCTCTGGATGGGATATGGAGGCCCTCTGAGAATCATGGGGACACATGTGAGTCATGGTGTTGGCTGTCACATCCCCATGGGGAGATAGGATCCTTCCGTGGTGTGTGGGAGGTGCCAGCAGCTCCCCATTACCATCAACCCTCTCATTCCTAGGAAAGTGCTAAGCACACCTTCTCCCCTGGGATGAAGTAAGGGCCCAGGTCCTGGCAGGAAGCCAGGCTCTCAACACACAAAGACACTCACTCACAGGACCCCAGGAACCCTCTCTTAAGCATGCAGTTTTGGGACATGAAGCTCAGCATTCTAGACTTCTACTAGTCTTAGCTAGGATTCTACTGGGCTTTGTTGAGAAGCTAGGAGAGGAGGCTGGAGGGACAGGGTGATCCAGAGAACCTGGATGAAGATGCTACTGCAGGAGAGGTCCAGACTCCACTATCTCCCAGAGATGCTGAGCACAAGAGGAACCAAAGACCTGGTTCTGCCATCCCATCAAGACCCTTGCTGGGTTCAGGTGCCCACAGCAGGTATCACAGCAGGTTGTTCACAGAACAGCCACTATGGGGAGGTTCTGGGACATTGGTAGACAACTCCGAGCAGCTGGGGTGGGTGTGGTACCCAACTATGAAGACCTGGATGGAAATAGGCAGCCACTGATGCCTCTTCGGGCTAACAGGATGGTGAGCCTTGTGGATGATCTCAGACTCCACAAACTACTCCCGTCGATCCTGGGTGGTGCAGGAGCATGTGCAGTCCAGAGGATGTGGCAAACGTCCTTCAACTGTCACCTCCAATATCTCTGTACTTATCTTCATGGCATGGGAGATATGCCCAGACATGACCTCACATGCGAAGCAAGCGCAAACCAGCTTGACAATGGGTTTGCAAGGTGCCCCACTCCAGCTCCTCTGCTGGCCAGGGATCCTGCTATTAGGCAAACCTTCCTTCAGGATGGTCTTCTTAGAGATGCCATCAGAAGAAAATGTGGGAAAATCTGCTGGGTACCACTTGTAAAGACTGGTGCAGTTGTTTATCAGGCGGAGACTCAGGGGTTTCCCAGGGCTACAGAAGGGGCCTCATCCTGTTCATGTTACTTTCATGTCTCTGTGACAGAGGCCTGAAGCAGCTTTAAGGGAAGGAGGATTGATTTGGGCTGGTGATTTCAGAGGTTTGGGTCCCAGCTTGGCTGGCTCCATGCCTGTAGACCTGAGGTAAGGACCTGAGGTAAGGCGGGAATGTGTGGGAAAGCAAATATGCTCATACATAGTGGGCAGAGTAAGAAAGGGTCTTCATCCAGCAGGGCCACATCCTAAGGTTTCTACCACCTCCCCAAAGAGCACCACCATCTGGGGGCCAAGCATTTCTCACATGAGTGCCACAGTAGGCACTCACACTCCTCAGCTGAAGTGACACTGAGGGCCAGAGAGGTTAAATAATGGGCAGAGGATCCCACAGCAAGGATTTGAACCAGGAACCCCAGCTCTGGGCTCCTTGTTATTAACCAGTAGCCTTTGTTGTACAAGCTGTCACCCACTAGGAGCACCTATTATATACCAGACACTGTCCTGAGCCTTTTATTCATGGATTCCTTATCAGTAACTACACCGTACAGATAATGAAATTGAGACAAAAAAGGTCACGTGCTATTTCTTGGTCATATGGAGAGCCATGGAGACTGTACCTGGCAGATGAGGGCCTTGGATGACATCCCCCAGGCACTGGGATGCTCTTGGGCATCGATGGTCTAGGATGCAGAGTTGCATTCATTCTGGATGCATTGCAGAGACTGCTTTGGACCAGGCCCTGGCTAGGGAAGATTAGGGGGTGGGGCTGGCTCTTCCATGGCTCCTGTGGCCTAGTTTCTAGCTGACTGCCAGGTAGTGGGGCCTGGCAGGCAAGTTATAAATATCCCTCAGTGACAGCTAGGCCTTCACTCTGACGCTGGTGTGCATTAAGCTGGATGCATAGCCTCAAGGTCATTGACATGGCTGTGGATTCCACTGCCCTAGACATAGTCCAGTAGAGAAGGAACAGCACGGGGCTGCTGGGATCCCAACTCCAGAGTCCAGCCCAGCTCGGAGAGCAGCTTTTCCTTTTGTGGAGGCTGAGTACCAGCTCATCATGATCCATCTCCCAGCCTTCTCTGTCTCCTCGAGCTGCCTTAAGCAGCTTTTCTTACTGGGTCTGGGCCCAATGACCTCCAGGGATGCATGTCTCTGGTTGGGACAATCCTTGGTCTGACTGCCCTCTGTGTCCACTTCACCCCCCACAACTCCCACATCTGTCTCTGCCCTCCTTCCCTGAATGGCAGTTAGCCAATGACTTTGGGTTTACTTTGTAAAGTTTTGCCAGGTGAATAAGAGAGGTGCAGAGCCCAATGTGCTTTTGAACCATGAATTGTGCAGTCAGAGATCTCCTGATGCTCAGAGAAAGATCTCCAACCAGACCTCAGTGACCCATCATGGATACGGAAGGAGTGCATGACAGACATCACAAGTCCTTTCGGAGGTCATACTATCCTTGCTCAGAAGCCTAGGTCTCTGGCCCTGTTGAAGGGTCAGCCCCAGGGACCTGTTCAGAGAGGGAACATGAGCTGTGGGAACACACTGAGACTGCCAAGATGGGACACTTCATGGGGAAACTGCCCCTGGCTGTCTAGAATTCGCAAGATCACCTCTACCTTCCACATCCTTCACCGTGTGGATACCTACCTACTCCAACCAAGAAGGTTCAGAAAGGAGAGCCTGGTCCTAGAATACAGGCCCACCAAGGTCTGCACACAAGGAAAGGAAGAGCTGAGTCTACCTACCCAGACATCCATGAGAGAGCCTCACACCTCTACGGAAGCCTACAGTAGAATAGCAATGTTAAAGTGTTAGTGGCCAGAGAGATGGCTCAGTGGGCAAGGTGCTTGCTGTGTAAGCATGAGGACCTGAGTTCAAAGCCACAGAAGCTACATAAATGCTGGGTGTGATAGAGTATCTATCACCCTCAGTTTGAGGGCCTTGAGTCAGATTCTCGGGGCATGCTGGCCAGCCAGTCTGGTGGAGACATCAAGCTCTGGATAAAGTAGAACCCTGTCTTTAAAAGATAATGGAAAATAAGGGAGTGTAGGACTCTTGATGTTGACCCACACACAGGGGCCTATGGGGCACCTGTACATACATGCACATATGCAAGCATTCACACCTATATAAATTTATTTGTTATCTATTTAAGAAAGGAGGCTGAGGTTATTCAGAGGAGCCAGCTGTGAGCTATCCGGTCCTGGTCCTTGACTATTAGCAACCTCTGACTGGCAGAGGTGTGTTTGGCTGATGAGGGCTGTGGCACTACCAGACCAGTCCCTTCAGGGGTTATCATCACCCTAATGTCATTCCATGGCTGTGTCACAGGTGAAGAACTGTGCTCCCCCTCCAAAAAGGGGGAAGAGGCAGACATGTCTTCTCACAATGGATTGGAGTGGCTGGGACATGAACCCCATCTGCCTGCCTTGAAGCCAGGGGTCTAAGCACTTGTCCTGCTAACCCTAACAGGGTGCATGCAATCTGGGCCACCTTGAGAGCATGCAAGCTCTGCTTTGAGCTTACTGCAGCTCCTCAAGCCCCTCCTGTCCTGCCCCATCCCACTTCTAACCTAGGCAAGGAAGATAAAGAGGTAAGGCAGAGAGTCGGGGCTCTGCCTCTCCCTTCTGGCCCAGCAGGCTCTGACTGTATTTTTTTTTAATCTTTTTTTCCATTTGCTTTCAGTTTAAGCTGTAACTGTCAGGCTGCTCCGACACCATCCACTGACATTTAAGTACCAGTGCTTTCTAAATTCGGAAAAGAGATTGGTCGCAGCTGCTGTTGTGGGGAGGCCAAGTGGTGGGTGCCATCCGGGCTCTCTGTGAAAGGAACAGAGAGGAGAGGGAGGCCCTGGAAAGATAGGAAGATGAAGACCGGAGTGGCGGGGGCGTAATGTCCCAACCACACCCAACCCTAGCCTGCCATTTCTCTCCACTTGACACCTTTGCCATAGTGACAACATGCCAAGAACCTGTAACCACAGTTTTATTTGCCAGACCTTGGCAAGGACTTGACCTTGAATATCTGGTCCCCATTCTCCCTGTCTTGTAGCAAGTGCCGCCTCCACCTCCATGCTTCTCCCTTGTGGATGCTAGTGGGCAACTCAGATTCCACCGAGCTGAAGAGGAATCTTTTGTTTATGTTTTACCATTTCTTGGTAATTCCTGGTGTCCACGTCTGCAGACTTTGGTGCGCCATGCCACAGTGAATCCCAGAACTCTTCCTGGACCAGAGACTTTCTTTCACTTGTTTGAGAATTTTCCACTTACACAGATGAAACAAAACTTCAGTCGGCTTCTTATCTGTTTCATGCATGGAAACATTATTGTTGATTAGCCGGCCCTGAATATCCATACATGCCTTGCCACCATAATAGTCACTTTGATGTGCTGACCATTATGGGTTAGGGCCATCATGGACATTACTTTGTCTGTCCATTCAGATAATTACAATCACTTTGCCTTTGACAATTCAATGATGCCTCTTGGACTTTGCTATCTTGAAGCCCAATTAAACCCATTGCTTTTAATTCACGGAGCTGAGCAGCAGCATCTCCAAGCCTAAGGTCTTGAACAAGAAAGAGTGTGACAGTGAAACACTTCAGACTCTCTGGGTGCCCTCTCACCATCTTTCATCTTATAGATTTGTGAGGGACATGTCTTCTGGGCCTTCCCACTGTGGAGGATTAGGTTTTACACAGGATACCAACTCTAGCATTGCAATTTCCTTGGGCCTTAAAATCCCTTCATCAACACTAAGCCAAGGAATACCAAGCATCTCTAACTTCATTTCAGTAGGCCATCTTTTGACAAATGTTTCAGCCAACTAATCAATCCAACTTTTGAGGTTTTTAACTGCGACCTTCCGTATTAAACCTAAAATCTCCACTCACCGGGTCCCTATCACTAAACTCAGCCTGGTCCAGGTTTATTGTGTTCCTTCCACCATTATCCCACACCCTTAAACCCATTCCCACACACATTCCCCAGACTTCTGCTTGGATAAATTAGCAAACTCATGAAGCTCTTTACTAGTGGTGTACACCTCCTCATTCACGGGTTACGCTGTCTGTCTCTCCTCTAGAAGCCTGCTTTGCTTTAGGTCCGATTATAGGTCTAAAGCCTACTATTAGTGAACCATGAGGGATTGTCTTGGCAGGCATCTCCTTCAGAAAAAGTCACTGCTGGTTTAGCAGACAATGGAGGTTTAATTTCCTCAGTGAAAGGTGAAAAGGGCAATGTTTCAAGGGACGGGGCTGAGGGTTCTACTTCCTCAGGTGAGATAAACCCTTGAGAATCTAAGGGTTCAAATTTCTCAGATTTCAATAGGGTCCTCCCACACATCTCTATCCCAAGCTACTGGATCCCATTCTTTACCAACTAATGCCCTTACTTTAACTGCTGACACCCTCCAAGGCTGGGGACTTCAATTTTCTCTGTAACTCAGCCAACCTTATGATGACAGCTTTGGCTTGATTTTCTACAACTTGAGCTCTGTGAGTGCTGTAGAGAAGATTCCCTTCCAGGGCCTACTCAAAAACCTGTAGAGTGTTTACACACATTTGGAGCTTGTCAATGTTATCATTAAGTTCCTTGTTGTCCATTACCATATTGAGATGCTAAAAGTTGGATAATTTTTATCACAGAGCTCATCCCTATCCTTTGTCAATTCCAGAGATGCTAAGGGAAACTGACCAGTGTTATAATTTTCTTTATTTTTCCCCAAACCCTCCAAAGATTCATATGAAGAATATTCAAATTCATTGTTGCTCACAACTGAGGAATGGAGATGGTCCAATGCATATATCTCTTTACATTTGTGATATAATTCACATTATGGGCTTTCAGTACTCTCTAAGCTCCTACAAGAGGCTTCAGTAACTGGAGAGGGTTGGGTAACTGTATATGTTGTCAAATTGGAAAGCCTATTCCAGATACTTAAAAGATTCCAATTACTTCTGTTGCTGTAGAATCACTTCTGGTACCAAAATCTGTATTAGTCAGAGTGTTCTAGAGTAACAGAATTTACAGAATAAATGAATCTCTCTCTCTCTTCTTCTCTCTCTCTCTCTCTCTCTCTCTCTCTCTCTCTCTCTCTCTCTCTCTCTCTCTCTCCCATGATTTACAGGCTATGGTCCAGCTAATCCAACAGTGGCTGTGAACAGAAAGTCCTTACTCCATGAGACTGGATGTCTCAGATGATCTTCAGTAGATGCTGCAATGCGGACGAAGTAGTTCTAATGCCGGTAAAGGGATGGATTTGCCAGTGAGAGCAAGCAGAGAAAGACCACAAGCTTCCTTCTTTCATGCCTTAGAGAGGCCTCCAGCAGAAGGTGCGGCCCACAGTAGAGTTGGGTTATGTAGTCTGCTCAAATGATCTTGATTAAAGTTGTGAGTATACAACTCAAGATCTGTATTATAGGGATACCTTTTCCCTAGCTCAAAAGATCTGAATGAAAGGTGTGTCTTTCTATCTCAAAGATTAAAAGTGGATCTTCCTACTTCAAATTAAGCAAATATAGCTCACGGATGTGCTCTCCATTTTTGGGTCTCTAGTTAATTCCAGATGTAGTGAAGTTGACAACCAAGAATAGTCATCACTCATGTAAAAATACCCAGGAGCACCAGTACACCCAAGACTGGAACTAATAAGCAGAACCCAGTGACACCACTTGCTCAAGATAACCAGACATAGGATTGGAACTCCAGGGTATCTTCTAGACAGTGTATGAGCAGAGACCAAGGGCAAAGCATTGATGTTACATCTTCAGGACTGTGCAGAGATGCCACCTTGATGTTCCCTGTAGCTGGAGAGTCTCCCATGGATCTCCACCCATGAACAGAAACTTCCATGAGAGACTGGACCCCACCTTCTGCTAAGATAATGTCACACAACTGAGCAGCTTCGGGTGATAGTTAGGCACTTACAGTGTGAACCTTGTGTAATGACCCTCAGAGTAATAAAATATAAATTCTGTCCTACCAATTATGCGTACTTACAACCTTCTTGCTGGAGACAGAGAGACAACTGATTCCTGGAAAGCAGATCGTTATTACCAAGGACGAACTAGACACATCTTTCAATATGAACAGCTACAAACGTTTCTTCCTTGGTTGAGAGATCATAGAGTGTTAGACATGAAGCAAGGCAGAAAATCAGAAGTGGAGAGACTGGACTCCCAGATGAGAAGCCCCAAGGAGAAGCCTGATGAGAAGCACTGCCCTGAGTATCCCAGGAAGACACTTGAGACTAATTTTTCAGCACCCTCCCCCTCCTCCACTCTCTTCTAGGGTATTTGCTGTGAAATTTCCCACAACCCCACTCCCTGCCTTTTTCCCTTTTCATCCCATATAAGATAGCCCCAACAGATAGCACCCTAAAGATCCACAGATACTAGACATCCAGCACCAAAGGGTTTCATTTATTTTTGGTACTTCAAAGACATAATGAGGTTTTGTTTGTTTGTTTGTTTTGTTTTTTAACCCAACAACTATCCAGAAATATATAAATCCATTTTTATACAAAATAAACCCCTAACACAGTCCAGTCTCATCGTGTCTTAGCAAGCATCACTCTGATATGTTGGGATTTCAAAGTGTTGAAAACAAATTCTCAAGTCAAGCAAGCTCAGATAGGTCCTCATAGGGAACTCCTTCCACTCTGTGTCCTTCCAGAGGCCCAGTTTCAATGGCCACAGTGGCTGGAAAAGCTCCTGGGTGGATTTTAGGGTGCCTTTATTTCCTCTGTGGCTGCCATTTAAAACTAACACCCTCTTGCCTGGTGCTGGAATGCTGTCTCTAAATGAGTCTGGTCCAGTTTCAGCCTGTGTCCAGATTCAATCATCTTCATCACAGCTGTGGATCTGTCAATCACTCCCTCAACCACACCCCTTTTCTTGCGGTATTTCCCTCCAAGAGTTTTAGTTGTAATTTTCACAATGATTCCAGGCTGTAGCAAGAAGTCTGCTCAGGAAGTTCTTTTCTTTTCAGTTCAGTGTGGATGACATCTTCAGGGTGGAGCCGAGCTCTGAAGATTTTCCTCAGGGAGGCTGTGCTCCCTCATGTCCTCGGGGCACCTGTCCCCAAACGGCCTGACCTGGATGGTGCTGCTCTTGCTCCAGCAGAGTCCCCTGCCCTTCTATTCATACTGAATGTCACTTTCCAGGATCATCTAATTTTATGAAGCACACCCTTTGCTCTTTCCAGATCTTACTTGTCCCTCAATGATTGGACAGTTCCTCTCCATCCAAGGTCTTGCTGCTTTTCGACTTCAGCTGTGGGCAAATTGCTTGTGATCTATGCACTGGATGTACCCGCCTTTTTGTGTCGTGTCCACTCCTCACAGCCCTTTCAGCCAGGTCACTTGAAGTCTGTCATCTCCCTCCCAGTGGCCTCCATGTGACCCTGCTCTGGATGGCTGATGTGTTCCTTGTAAACAATGTTGTGGACTTCATGCTGAAGCCTCTGAGAGCTTCAAGGAAGTCCTTTTGGAATTCCTCTGAAACAATCCATAAACCAGTGTTTTCAAAGCCAGCAAGTTGTCTCAGATTCAGACATCGAGTGGCACATAAAGCCATTCTTAACCACTGCTTCTGGCTCATCTGGCAGTACCAGCTAAGCTTCCAGAGTCTTTTGGCCTTGATCCTGTTGGCCTTTGGGCTCAGAAAACCCATCCTGTCCATGGTGACCCAGAGAGCAGCTGAAGGCAGAATAGACTAGCAGAGACCAGACCTTCATAGAACACGAAGACTAAAGCTCACCCCAGCTGGCAAAGCATTCTGTGAGCAGCCTGGCCTCTGGGTTTCCATCGGCTCTTCTCTACATCCAGCCCTCTGGAAAACATTTCCTGTAAACCACCACCAGCAGCAGCAGCAATGGAAGCTGAGAATTTTATTTCCACAGCCATTTGAGTGGAGCCTGCTTTTAATCCCAGCACTCTGGAGGATCCTGAGCTTGAGACCGGTCAGGTCTTCATAGCAAGAGCCAAGACAGCCCGAGCTACTAGAGAAATTGTCTGGAAAAAGAAAAATCTTGTCAGGCTGAACTTAATCGTGCAGTTAATCAGATCACTTGCACACTGATTCCTGAAGTTAAGCAGTCTCGTAACTGGAAGCCGCACAGGCTCTGACTCTTTTGCCTCCCTTTAGGACCCTTTTCCTCCTATTGCTTTGCGTGCTGTGCTCCAACCTTGATATGAGAGTTTTTGCCTGGCCTTGTTGTTACTTGTTATGCCATGTTCGGTTGATAACCCTGGGAAGCCTGCTCTTGCCTGAAGGGGAATGGAGGAGGGGGTGAAGCTGGGGGAGAGGGGAGGTGGGGGGAGGGACTGAGAGCACCGAAGGGAGGGGAAACTGGTCAGGGTTAATACATGAGCGAGGAATCAATAAGGAAACACAAGTAATACGTGAGAGCAGAATCAGTTAAATAAATAAGAGCCCACACTTTGTCTGTGATCCTTCACTGCCCCTGCTAAATGTCACCCATGTGCCTGTAAGTCCAGCTGGTCGTCAAAATGCAAATCTGACTTGGGCCTTGGGGAGGCTCAGAGTACGGGGTCTACAGGCTGGGGAGGATCAGAGTACGGGGTCTACAGGCTGTTTCTTCCCAGGGGAGGATCAGAGTACGGGGTCTACTGGCTGGGGAGGCTCAGAGTACGGGGTCTACACGCTGTTTCTTCTTAAGAACCTGATGATAAGCTGGCTAATTGGTGAGTCCCTAGGATCCTCCAGTGCTGGGGCTATAGGTGTGTATACTGTCATGCCATGGTTTTTATGTGGGAATCTCGATTCAGATTCTCATGCTTGCACACAAGCGAGCACTTTACCCACAGAGCCATCTCCCCAGCCCAGGACCAGGGGTTCTGAACCACAACATCGCCTAGCAGGTAGGATCTGAAGCCTACAGGAGTACAGAGGCAGCCACGCCCACACAGCGAACCCCACCCTCTGCTTGCCATGGCCCAGGAAGGAGGTGGGGTCCAAGAGGCCATGACTAAAATGTGACTCATCTGACAACCGGCTAACAGGCAATGGAGGTGAGGTCGCTCTGTTTGAGAGACGTGTCCATCCCTTTACTTGTGTTTGCCTGGAGCATGATGGGAGGGAATTATGGGAAGCTCCACACAGAAAGGGACTTAGTTATCCTCAGCTCCATTCTCATGACTCCACTGACCCCAGTCTGCTGCAAGAGCTTTGCTGTCAGTGTCAGGGGAAGCATGTGCTTGCCTCTGACAGATGCACCTGAGCCTCTCCGTCCCAGGAGTGATTCTGTCTCATGGATGAGAGCCTGCAGCATCTGTACCTGTCAGGTGACAAATCCAGACGCTTTCCCTGTCTGGTTAGAGATGCATCCGGCCCAATTAGGCCTGAGAACCTGTGTGCTGCTTATGGGTGCCTTCAGCAAAAACCAAACCAAACTAACAAACAAAAAAACAGAATATACATGCTATGGGGGATGTGTGCAGGAAGGGACTCAGTGGCAGGTAAAATGAATGGTAACAGCACCATCAGTTCAGGGTTACCAGTGCTCTGTGTCTTAGGACTATTGTGTCGCATCTCTGAAGAACCCTCACAGGCAGGGCTGGGAGATGGCTCAACTAGTAAAGAGATTGGCCCACAAGCATGGAGACCTGAGTTTGGACCCCGCCTCCCCAGGATCCACGGAAAGCTGATGCAGAAGCACAAGCCTGCAACCCCAGTGCTCCTATGCCAAGGCAGCAGACAGAGAAGGAGAAGCCCAGGCTCGTGGGCCAACTAGCCGGACACACACAGACAAGATGACCTGTCTTAAACAAGGTAGACAGTGAGAACTAACACCTCTCTACTCCCCCTTTGCGCACGCGCACACATAAAACATACACACACATGGATACACAAAGTTTTTTGTAAAAGATGGAGAAGCAACTGAGGAAGATTTATGAAGTTGTTCTCTGACCTACACTATCATGCACACACATGCATACTAACGCGTGCGTGCATGCGCGCGAGCGCGTGCACACACACACACACACACACACACACACACACACACACACACAGAAAGCGAGAGAGAGGCTGAGAGACACAGAGGGAACTCTCCAGTGAGTGCTCTGGTCTTGATTTCTTGGCTCCGCTGAGACAGGAGAGGGTGTGGGCAGACAGCTGAATGAGCAGGCTATCTCATAGCTAGACAGCCTCGCCTCATGCCTTTGGTTCTAGCTTGCATTTCCTTGCTCTGGGTCCCTAAGCGAAGACACATGAGAAGGGTTTCTTTGCTATGTCCATCCCTGCTAGTGCCTTTCCAGCAGGTGATAGCTCCGGGCCAAAGGTAGGTTCCAGGTGGAAAGATGCCAGAGGGTCTTAGCTGCTTCATTGTAGTGCTCGGCTCGGCCAGGCGGGCCTGACCCATCTCATGTACCGGGCTCTTCCCTGGACACCAGAGTCACCTAGGAAGAGAAACCTCAGTTAGAAAATCACCTCCATCAGATTGGCCTGTGGCTTGCCTGGGGGGAATTTTCTTCCTTGCTAGTTGATGTAGGAGGGCCCAGCTCACTGTGTGTGTAGTTGGTCCAGGGTTATATGATCTAGATGTAGCAAGCTCCTGCCTTGTGTTCCTGCCCTGACTCCCCTCAGTAGCCTATGAGATGAAGTGAATGCTTTCCTTCCTGTTGTTGTTTTCAGTCTTGGTGTTTATCATAGCAACAGAAAGAAAATTAGGATACCTCCCCTGCCTAGAGAATACCCAGCATGCCCCTGGCCATCCAAAGCTATGAACACTGCCCTAACCCTGTCAGGACAGTGGCTCTAAGTCCCGCCTCTTAGAATAATTGACAGGACACAGACACTTATGAGCTTGAATTAAAAGTATGGAAGCCAGTGCTACTTACGTCTGCATGCTGGTAACAGTAAGGATAGGAATGTCTGGTTTCAGAGGCAGCAGAAGGCCCTAAGACCCTTAGCAGCCAGGGCTAAGAAGCCGATACCGAGCCCCAGCACCCAGGCCCCTTCTGTCAGAATGTGGTCCCGGCTTGTTTTAACCTTGTTCTTAACTGTGTAGCTACTTCCAAAAATCTGGCTCCTCCAGCCATTTTAGATCTTTAGTTGCTGTTTAAACTATCCATAGTGAACAGGGCTTGGAATCCCAGAAGCCTGAGAATTGCAAGTTAAAATGCCTGCCTGGAGTGAATTCCAGGCTTGCCCAGACAACTTAGCTGAGACGCTGTCTCAAAATAGAAAGTTTACAGAGAGAAGGGCTGTGGATAGAGCTCACTGGTAGGGCATTTCCTAGCATGTGTGAGACTCCAAGTTCACCACCACCCCAGTAACACCAAATTAAATAAAAGTGAAATCATACCAACCTACTTCAGAGAGTTTGAAAGCACCCTGAGGTACCACACTCCATCTGAAGTGGGATGAAGGTCTGCGGGAGGAGAGGAACTGTTGTCAGGGGAGGAAGAGCAAATGCTAGGCAAGCAGTGCAGAGGAGGATGGAGAAGGAACTACAGACAGGGTTGGAGCTCGACGGCTGGACGGACTTCAGTGGGCCCCATTCCCGCCCTCAGCATGGCCCACAGCCTGCACTATGGGGCCTGCTGCAGCGGAAGCTGGCTCAGCCTCAGTGCTGGGGGTGTGGAAGACGGGGATGAGGCCCTCCTAGCCATCGCCTTGTATCCTGCTCCAGACCGGGCCTTCCTGCTGGCACCATCATTCGGATGCCTCCAGACCTCTCTCCAGGCTGACCCTCCAGCTAGTGGCCTTCTGTGTGGGGAACATGGCAGAGCAGCACAGGCTAGGAATCTCAGATGTGGGGGCCAGGGCAGTCGGCAGGACTCAGCTCAGGGGGGACTGTGGTGGCTGCCGCTGGCCTGTCTCCTCTGCAGAGCTGTAGCCCGATGGACTGGCTCTCCTAGCTTAGAAGCCTCTCCCCTGCCCACCCCAGGTGTCTCCTTTGCTGTCTCCTTTTCTTCTCTCTTTCACCTCCTCCACGTTTGTTCCTTTCTTCTCCCCCCTGCACTTCACCTGCTCTGTTTACTCACCCCTGCCTGCCTCTCACCAGGAGTCCCTGCCCGGCCAACCCCACATCAGGTTGCTTCTGGCCACCACTGCCCTTCAGCAGCACCATGCACATTCCTCAGAGAAGTCAGCCTCTCCTCTCCTTTGTGCTGAGAAACCAGGAAGGATGCATGCCAGCAGGGAGGAGGAGGAGACCCCATAGTCACAGCCCAGGAGCGATGCAGAGGACCGTCTATGTCAGGGTGTGGCCACGCCCTCTCTTGTCCTGTGTCCTGCATCCAACTCCATCTCTGGATGTCCTCACCATCCGCTCTTGATCTCTGCCCCTCCAGCTCTGTGATGAGAGAGGGCAGGGGTGGGGGACAGTTGGGGTAGGAATAACTTCCCAGTGTTAATAGCCGCTTCTGTGCAGGGAACATTATCTTAATCGAGTCTCAGTCTGTTCCAAGCCACTTGGCCGGCATAAATAATAGATATTCAATGGGACTGTAAGCCAGAAGGGTCGAACGATGCCATGCGGTACCTGGTGCCCACAGACTGTGGGGCAGCTCCGTTTCTTTCTTAACGCGTGGTTCTGCCCACCCTGGCCCACAACTGGACATCTCAATCAGAAGCCTGCTGCTCCGTGCATAGGGAAGGAGGTGGGAGCCAGCCACCCTTTGAGCCTTCCGGGACAGGGGAGGGGAACCACACAGAAGGGGCAATGCCAGGCTACCAGCACACTAGCCAGCTGAGCATGCAACAGACCACATCCCCATTTCTGCACACACCAGCAGCTGTCCTTTGGTTTGTGGCTTTAGTCCTAGGGCAGTAATCATGAGGCCACCTGTTCCTCGGGTCCCTGATGTCTTTGCTGTTTTCCGTGTATAGAGGAAGCTGCTGTTGAGAGAACCAGGAAAGGCTCTGGCACACTGATGCTGTTTGGAGAGCCCCTTTCCGTTTCCCAACGCGCCCCCTGTGTGGGAAGAGCCTCCCTCTATTAGCAGAGCCCACTGCCATCTATTGAGCAAAGATTCGGTGCAGCTTGTAATACTGTTGGAAAATTCTGCCTCCCAGGGGCCCACGTCCCCACCTCCACCCCATACCTACTCTGACTGCTCTGCCCATGCTCAGTGTCTGCAACATCAGTATCTCCCCATCCTTACCGTAGGTGTCCCCACCCACTACTGCCCACTTCATGGCTGTGCTCAGAAACCCTTGAAGGGAAGACAGCCTTGACCCTGGGGTTTTCTGGGATTCTGTGTGTGAGGATGCTCTGGGGTGGGGGTTCACTGCTCACTTCAATTCTGGGATCTTGTTCATGCAGCTGTAAGGGAATAGACTATTTGGGTACATCTCTCTTCCCTATAGTATACACCGGATGGTTTTATACTGGGTATCTGTGGTGGATGGCCGGAGCTTTATTTAACTTTAATAGCTCTGGTGATGTAGCTGAAGCCTACTCAGCCTCTTTTGCTGCTGCTACCCAAGGCTTCTGGAAATACATACCCAGGTCACCAACTATGTCTCTAGCAGGCCAAGCTCAAGACACAAGACACTAAGATTTCTGGCTCTCCTAAGGGAAGGGGATGGCTGGTTCTGGGACTGGAGTCTTATACAATCTCATTTGTCAACAGCAAACTAGAAACTGATCCATGAATGGAGAAAAAGACAGTTTGGTGGGAGGGTGTGGCCATAGAATGCCTGTGATACAGAAGCAGGGGATAGTGGGAATGGAAGGGTCTAAGTAGGGAGAATGGTGAGAAGTTGGGTAGGAGAGTGGAACCATCAACCAAAACAAGTACATATGAAACTGTCTTGAGAAAACACATTATCTGTATGCTAATTTAAAATTAAAAATAAAAAACCAGAACTCATAGGGACTCTAGGGGCTGCTTTGGGTTGGGGCTGTAGCTGAGGGGGGGTGCTTGTCTGACATTCTGGAACCCCGGTTCCACCCTCAGTGGGAAAAGCTGTTTTGACTCCATGACTGGTGGGCTGTTCCCTGACACGATGTCCTTCTCTTGGTTCCCCCCAGAGTGCCCATAGGCTCATTTTGCTGTGGGTGGACTTGACAGTGCATGAGTCTACTTAAGAACAAGTAGGTGACAGATAAGCTTCCTAAACATTGTCACCTGACTTTGTGGGGAAACAGGAAAACACACACACACACACACACACACACACACACACACACACACACACGGGCTTCAGATATGTTGGGCATTACTGTGCATGAAGCACAAAGCTCTGTGCTAGAGCTTACTGAGCATCAGGCACTACCCTGGAGTTTACAGAGCATCAGGCACCATGCTAGGGAAAGAGAGGATTGAGGAGCAGGCTGGTGTCTTCCTGGAGCTGTCATTCCAGGTGAGTGAGTCCTACACTATGGGGTGGAGGGGAAGTATTAGGCCATGACTGAGGGGAATAAAGGATTCAGCCCAGTGATTGTCACTGCTGGGTTGAGTAGGGAATGACAAAAGTAGGCGTGATCAACCACTGTCCCCTTGAAATGCAAGGCTGGTCTGGAATGCTTTTTACGACGAGGTCCATGCCCACTGCTGACAGCTTCAGCTGAAGCCCCTGCTTGTCCCCTTGGGAGAACTTTCTGTATCTTCTCAGCCCTTGAAACCTCTACACTACATCATCTGCTGGGAATAAAAACTCATAGGGGCTGAGGTCAGCCAGACCCTCTCCTGTCCCCCACACCAGGCCCTGCTTCCCTCCTCCCACCCACTGGAAAGAGCCAGCAGCCCGGTCCATTTTCCCTTCACAGCTGAGCATGGAACCAAAATTGGCTGTTGTAATGGCCAACTAAACGACGGCTTGATACCCAGATCAATCTTCCTGTGAAATAACTCATCATTCAGGCAGATCACAGGGGATGGAAGGAATAAGACAGCCAGGACAGGAGCTGCTACAGTAGATAGCGTGCAAAGAAGGCGGGAACAGACAGGGGTGGGAGCCTGAGCCCACAAGGATGGGGAGAAGGCTATCAGACCAAGAGACCTCGTTTCCTTAGTTAGCAAGGAGGCAGAGTCTGTCCATTACCTTTGCAATAAAACACAGATGAGCCAGCACTGAGCCCAGGGAGCCAGGGAAGCAACCTTGCTGCATGCTGACCCTGCAGATCCGAGTAGACAGTAAGCATGCACAAAAGTATGGCTGTGGCTCCCTGGGAACACTCTAGACTCAGAGAAGGACCTTGGGTATGTGAAGATCAGTCCATAGGAAATAATGAAATGGAATTTGTATGCAGAAAGGAGCAGGGCCAGGGACTGTGCAGGGACAGTTGGAGACCTCATGGAGCCTGCTTGTGGAGCTCCTTCAGGCATGCTGTGGGCAGAGCAGGGCAGAGGAGCGTCAGAAGAAATCATGTTGTCCAAGAACTACAGTAGGGTCCTCCAAAACAACAGAATAAATGCTAGACGACTAAGATTAGTTGTAACAAGTTACCCCCAACAGGAATATTCATTCATCCCTCCCTGCACCAACCACCCAACAGCAGGCCATCCTTTAGTGTGTGGTTCCTGTCTGTCTCAGATACAGGTATATAGCACAAAAGGGAGTATCGGGGACAGTGAGGGTCTAATTTTACCACGGCTGTGTGACCATGTGCCATGAGACCATCTTCTCCACCCTTTGAACTATTGGCTCCTCACCCAATACCAAGAAAATTAGCCTAGGGGGCAGTTGATCCCTCTGTAGCAGGGAGGCTGAGGACCACCAGGCTATGGGGGCCTCACTGGAGGACATGGCTACATGGCTTCGAGGAATTTGGTGCAGAATATGGGTAGTCAGCAACTTTCATCTCACTGTGACCAAAATGATGAAATGACCAAATAGCTAAAGGGTTTGACTCCCAGTTTCAGATGGTCTCGGTTTACCACAGCAGGAAAGCCATAGCAGAGCTCAAGGCACCTGGAGCTTGTGTAGACTTCTCATATCAGGGTGATACTCACATGAGACATCTTCTGAGGAAATTTGCAGGCACCAAGTACCAGTCTAAGAGAGTCCAAATGTGCTGATGGTGGCTGCCCAATGGCCTGAAGTTCTCAAGTTAGGCAAAGGAGTCTGATGAGAAAGCCCAGGGACCTACTCATTTCTACCTCCCAGCACTAAGATGACATGCACATTCCATCTTGTCTTTTGAAACATGGGTCCCTGAAATCAAACTCATTTGCTTGTGTGGCAAGCACTTTTTTGACTGAGCCATCTCTGCAGCCCACTCAGATCCCCTTTAATGTTATTAAATCTTTTAGCAGTTATAGCTGCTTTGCTCATATCTGCCTTGCCCATGACTGTAAACACACTCCTGGTCCAACAACGCATTTGCTTCAAAGCCTTCTACTTCACATTTTGTTTCTAATTCTCACTGTAAATCTGACTAAAAGCAGCCAGTAGAAACCATGCCTTGGTCTAAAGGCTTTTCTATTTTAAATCCTCTTCTGTGAATGAATACTTCTTAATTGAGCCTCACTCAAAATCTCAGGGAACAGTCAAAATGTAGATAGATGTTGTTCTAGAATCATGACATGAGCAGCCTCTTGCAATTCCCAACAGAATCCGTATCCCACTCCAAAACTTCATGAACACAGCCTTCACTGCTCATGTTGCTATTGGTATTCAGATCCTTTGCCCCCATCACAAGTGTTCCTGTCTGTTCTCTAGCACAGCCTGCTCCCCCTGACAGCTACAAACTTTGTAGATGGTGTGTAGCTCCATCCACAAGCCGGTTCCAAAGGCTAGGTGGTCGCATTTACCACAGAAACAACCCCACTCTTGGTACCAATTCATCCTTTCATATCACTGTGACATGATGGAAGCAATTTAAGGGATGACAGCTTTATCTGGGTTACAGTTTCAGACCCGCCCCATAGCGGGGGAAGGAATGGCAGAGTTTGTGTTGCTGGCAGCAGGCTCCTCATATCACACTGGGCTGACGATAGCTAGAACTAGAAGCTGGGCAAAAGAACTTTCTAGAAGCTTTGTACCCCTTCCTAAACAGTGCCACAAGCTAAGGAGTAGGTAAACAAAATATGAACCAATAGGGACATTTCCAGTTGAAACAATCACAGAATAGAGGAAAGGCAGTCTCATCCCAAACTCACCGCAGGGCAATGCCCACTTCCTAGGAGAATCCCTTCCTCCCCTGCGTGTGCTTAGTGTGATAACCTGGAGAAGTGTGAGGCTTTATAAATAAATACACCCCAAAAGCAAAGGCACAAGAACAAAACTTCCTTAATGGGTTTGGGTTCTCTCCAAGGCACCAGCCCCTGGAAAGACAGGAGAACATTTAGATTTATCTCCTGGCAGCTGGAGTTCAATGCCTGGAAAGACAGAGTTCTGCAGATACACAGTAACCTTTCCTGACTTAACTATGCAATGGAAACGGTAACTGAAGGCCTATTTGGGGAAGATGGGGTTCTCAAACAGCATTTAGAGTAAAGTTCAAGGTTCCAGGCTCATCTAAGATGTGTTACTCTAAGAGTTAGGCTCTTCCCACTCCAGGCCATTCCAGCCTCTACGCTCCCAAAAGAGCTGCTGTCTCTGTAATGTGGACCCCGAAGCCCCACTAGGTAAGAGAATTAGGAGTCCCAGTTGTGGAGTGAGGGAACCAGAGGATAGAGAGCAGGCCTGGGAAGCCCAGCAAAGGACCATGTCAAGTTCTTGGTAAGCTTGGGCCTCTGACACAGACCAAGAAGGGTCTGGCAGGCCAGACACTCTGAGAAGCAAAGAAAGTCCCAGAAGTTGACTGTAAGCCCCTTTCTCAATGGAAACAGGGTTTTAAATGGCAGGCTGTGGCTCAGGAGGCAAAACAAAGCTATTCCACCAAATACACGGTCTGCATTGAAGCAGCCAGAAGAGTAATGAATTAAACATTAGGCCTGAGTAAAGAGAAATTGCTGTGATTTATAATTGCTAGAAGCATGAGACAGCCTAGAAGAGAGGCTTGGGCTCCACTGGGGACCTGCTTTCCCCCCAGAGCATCAGATACACACCGATGGGCGTGAGGAGACTGGATGGGGTCTCGGAGAAAAGGGAGTATGAAGGGTGGACGGAAGGCACGTGCTCTGTGTGACCTTGCTTAAGTTGCTTGGTGTCTCTGGGCTCCTTTGGTGGAGATGATAGACCTGCATCATCTCTCCTGATTCTTGGAAGGATAAAGCAAGGTGAGGGATAATCAAGAGTGTGTCCACATGATGGGCTGCTGCTCCGGCTGCCTCAGCATCTCCACCGTCAAGGACTCCTGTCTTCTCTAAGTGTTTAGAGGAGAGAGAAGGACATGAGGGAAGAGAGCAAAACAGGACAGCCGTCGGCACTTGGGTCACATAGGGTGGGTGAAGGGAGGCTGGAGAGGTGGTTCCACCAATAAAATGTTTGCTGTGCAGACATGAAGTTCAGTCCTCAAAACCCATGAAAGAAATGCTGGGGGTGGGAGGGTTCACACATGTTGTTGTTATTATTATTTGCACTTATTTTATATATCAACCACAGTTTCCCTTCCCCCTCTCCTCCCATTCCCAACCCCCATCCCCATCTACACCCCTAACACACACACATACACAGGCACCCACGCATGCACGCACGCATGCACACACACGCACATCCACTCCTCCTCTCATAGGAGTCAACAAAGTCCCCCTGCATTAGGCTGAGTGAGGCAACCCAGCACGGAAAATAGGTTCCCAGAACCAAGCTCAAGTGCCAGGGACAGACCCTGTTACCATTGTTAGGGGCTCCACAAACAAAGCTACTCAACTCTCACCCATATGCAGATGGCTTAGGTTGGACCCATGTGGGATTCCTAGCTTTGGTTCAGAGTCCATTAGCTTCCACTAGCTCAGGTCAGCTATCTCTGTGGGTTCTCCCATCATGACCTTGATCTCCCTGGCTGGTACAATCCCTCCTTCCTCTCTTCAACAGGACTCCCAGCGCTCAGCCCAGAGGTTGGTTGTGGGTCTGCATCTGCTCCCATCAGTTACTGGATGAAGGTTCTCTGATGACAATAAGGGTAGTTACTAATCTGATTACAGGAAAAGGCCAGTTCCAGCATCCTCTCCACTATTGCTAGGCGTCTTAGCTGAGGCCATCCTTGTGGATTCTTGGGAGTTACCCTGGCACCAAATTTTTCCTTAACCCCAAAACGTCCCCATCTCTTTCATTATTCTTCTCCATCCTGTCTCCAACCCACCCAACACAATCCCTCATGTTCCATCCCCCATCCCTCCCTCTCCCCTGGCCCCAGGGTACCCAGGACATGGCATCTATTTCCTCTCCCCAGGGAAATCCATCATCCCTCTCAGGATCCTCCCAGCCTCTCAGGGGCTATGGATTGTAGGCTGGTTATCCTACACTGTACTCCTGATACACACATATGAACGAGTACATACCATGTTTGTCATTCTGAGTCTGGGTTATCTCACTCAGAATGATTTTTCTTCTAGTTCCATCCACTGCAAATTTCATGAGGTCATTGTTACAGCAGAGTAATACTTCATTTTGTAAATATAACGTATTTTCTTTATCCATTCTTTGGTTGATGGGCATCTAGGTTGTTCCCAGGTTCTGGCTTCTATGAATAACGCTGCTATGAACAGCATATGTTTGTGTCCTTGTGGTATGATTAGGCATTCTGTAATCTCAGCCCAGGGGAGGCAGAGACAGGTGGATCCCTGGGACTTGCTGGTAAGTCAGTCTAGCTGAGTCAGTGAATTCCAGGCCTGTGAGAGAACCTGTCTCAAAACCAAAACTAAAACAAAGAGAACAAAAACATGCAAGTGCACGTGTACCCCCAAACACACATAACTCACCTGTGCACACACAGGCACACACACACATGCCTACATTTGCTAACTTGAGGGCTAGCATATGAGCTCTGGTCAGTCCAGGAACTCCTGCGTCTTCATCTTTAGAACCATCAGGGCCACAGGGACTCCCCTCCTAGTGAATACAAGGTAAGCTCTGTTCCCAGTGTTGCTTGGCACCTGGAGTTGTAGCTTTCTTACATCTCCAATACCACACTTATCTCTGGAAGAGAAGCCAGGGGGTGGCTTTAGAGGAACCCCCAGGGGAGCTCGTTAAAATATAGATCTTCAATCCCAGTGCTGTCGGCCTGATACTGGGGATCAGGGGATGCTGAGGCTGAGGTCTTGGACCACAAGTTGCCTAGGGAAAGGTCAAGGGGCAGCGGTACCCTTTGAATCCCTCTGTGGCATCTGCCACGATCCCCAGATGCTCAGCAATTTCTGGACCGTCTTGGCTCAGCAGGTCCCTGCTTTGCCCGCCACTCCCCCATCTACCCCCACGGAGCAGCTACTGAGGCCCAGAGCCTCTTTCCTAAGAAAGCAGACCATGCATCCATGAGAAGGATGAGCCTTGATTTTAACTGACAGGACTTTATCAGCTCGGGGGTGGGGGCAGCAGAAAGGCCCGGCTGATCTGTCTTGCTGGGATTTCCCTGATGTATTAGAAATGATATGGAAATCCATCCCTTAAAGTCCCAGCAGCCGAGGCAGGGAAAGGCTGCTTAGAGGGAAAGAGTAGGTGTGAGGGCAGACATGGTTGTGGGTAGCTATGCTGGGCTCCCCAGCTCCCAGCAATCCCCTTGGAGCAGGGGACCTGGGGCAGCCTGCTTTACAGAACCTGGTTTCCAGGGCAGCCTGAGAAGTAGCCAGTACTCACAGGGATGGATCGGGTGCACATCAAAAGCTGTCCGTGACTGGCTGCCAAGTGAGGGAAGCGAATCGCAGAAAAGCCTAATTCCATCTTTTAAGGTACCATCGTCTATATTTGCAAACTCCTGGGAAGGTTAGAAACATCTCCCTCACACTGTTAGCAATAGTTATCTCAGGGAGAGGGAAGTGGGATGAGAATTTTTTCCCCTTTTCAGGGTTGTAAATTTCTCCATTGTTTCAGTTTGAAAATAATGAGCATGTATTACTCTGGTAATGGGGAAAATGCCATTTTTAGAAAATCTATATTTGAAGGTGGCAGGAGCCAGCCCAACAGATCTTAGCGGGGTGCAGGGGCCTTCAGCTCAGGCATTCCTTCATGCCCACCCAGACCATAAGGTCCAGGGCATGGGTGACAGCTGGGATTTGCTGCTTACCTCTGCCTGACCCATGCCATCCATCCTGCTGGGATGTCCCAGACAGACTGGCTGGGAAGATGATGGAGCAATTACTGTGCAAAAACGAGGTCATGAGTTTGAGCCCCAGGGTCTGTGTAAAATCCCATGTGCCAGCGCATGCCTGTGGTCTCAGCATGGGGAGGCAGAGAACGGATCCCAGGGGGCTTGCTCATCAGGCAGCGTAGCTCAGCTGGTGAGTTCTAGGTTCAGTGGGAGGCCCTGCCTCAAAAAGTAGAGAGGAGAGCATTTAAGGAAGAGGCTCACACACATAAACAGATGCATGGACATGTGTACACATGCACCCACACGGATTATACAAACACATAGAAACAAATGATGCAAATATCCCCAGCTCCGCTCCAGTCTGAAGTGGCAGTGGCCTGAATGACAGCATCCTGCTGGGAGGATGTGCTAAAGGGTGCCCCGGACCCCCTTCCGGCCTTCTTAGGCTAACTCAGAAGGAAGCTCTCACTAGACTTCCTCAAACTGACAAAGGGGAGGGACAGAGCCTGGAGCCCTGACAACGACAGTTCTGATCACTGCTTTGTAATCTGGGCGATGCCATCTTGTAAACCTTCACACCTCTACTCATTTGGGTCCCTTTCTCTAGTGCCCTTCCTTCCCTCACCTGCCCACTCCCAACACTCTTCAGGAATCCTCTAGAACACTGCGAGACCCCTACTGAATGTAGACCAGGTACCCCATTAGCAGGGTCCCCTTTGAGACTGATAGGATGGCATAGGAGGGACCTCGCTCTCAATCCCAGCCAGCACCTGGCACACATTCTGTTTGTTTGAGACAGGATCTCATGCAGCTCAGGCTAGGCTCCAACCTTGTGCAGCTGAAAATGACTTTGAACTTGTGAGCTTCCTCCTCTTCAGTGCTGGGATTATAGGTGTGGTCCACCCCTTCAGGCTTATGCAGGGCCTGTGTGTGTTACATGCTCAGTCTCCCGCACAAATATTTTCATCTATCATTTTGGCCGGTCACCCCTGGAACCTTGCTGGGATTCCCCAGTTGGCTCCTTTCTGCCTAAAGAAGGTCTAAGCACCCTCTAGTGACCAGCTGTAGGGGGACAGCCCAGGCCTCCAGGGAGGCCCAGGAGGATTTAAAGGGGCCTTTCATCTGTAAATGAGCTTCTGTGTGGATGCCTGAGAGCTGAGGGAAGCCCCAAACCATGTCCTCTGAGGGAAGGCAAGCTATGTAGGACTGTGCCCTACAATGGAAGCCTCCTTCTCCAGGGCTGGAGAAGCAAGGCAGAGGTCCCAGAGGGCAGGGTGATTAGTGGGGTCCTTCTGGAGTCACACCTCTTAGGGGCTTTAAGACCCCAGAGGCCCTTTGCCCCATCACCGACCCCGGCTCTGCCTTATAACTTGGTCTCCAGCAGGGTCTGGTGCTGTAAAAGTTTGAGATGCTGAAACCTTGCTGTGGCCTCTGCACTCTCTGGGGTGCAGAGGTCTGTTTGCAAGTGCCACTGTCATGCCATCCGCATTCACACAGTCCTTCCTGAAGGTCACAGGGGGAAGGGCCAGCTGGGAGCAGAGAGGGTAGGGACACTCAATCCAGGCAGGTGCGTGGGGACCTGCAACTCAGAGAGTGTCCCCATAGAACATCCAGTGGGTGACCCACTGTAACACCCCACACATCCCCGCTGACCTCCTCCAGTCTCTCCCCTCAGAACAGCAGTAAGCCCGGCGCGCCTCCATTTCCCTTCCGGTTCAGGAGACAGGAAGCGTGTGCCTCTTTCGTCCTTGCAACCGGCTGGCCAGGACCCACCCTCTCTCTATCTCCTTACCTCTTCTATGGCCCATGAACCCCAGCCTCTCCCTCTGGAGAGCAAATGTCAGAAATGGACCAAGGGAACTGGGTTGGCGCCCTGGCCCTCCTGACACTTCTCCCCCCAGCCATTCTAGAACTTTCTCTCATATGGGATGTTTGGGGAGCAAGGAAAGGCATAGGGGAAATAGCAACACCAAATTCTGAAGCCTGGCTCTGTACACATGGGGTGAGATGAACCCTCAAAGCCTTACCTTTATTTTAAAGTCTTCCGATGGGGCAGGAGAGATGGCTCAGCAACCAACAGCATATACTGTTCTCGCAAAGGACCCAAGTTCGTTTCCCAGTACATTGGGGAGTTCGTAAGGGATCCCATTCCACTAACCCCCCCACCCCGTGTGTGTGTGTGTGAATTTTTTAAAAAGAAGTTTACCAAGCCCACCGCAGAGCCTAGCCCACCTCTCCTGCCTCATCTGGCCCATGACCTATCAGAAGCCGCTGACATTTGCACACATCCAGGGCCACACATTCTTATATTTTTGGTTGTGAGCCTTTAACAGCTGAGCCCGCCACACACTCTTTAGCCATCTTCTGGAGGAGCCAGACCTCCGGTGAAACCCCTTTCAATCAAAGTTTACTTCCTAGAGTCTAGCTTGGTGCAGTGTAAACCCGTGTCCTCTACTTCTATCCCTCCCCAAACCTGAGGACTGTGAGCAGCATCTCCTTCTGCCCCAGTTGACTGCGCATGCCCTGAGCTTTTCCTGTACCTTCTAATTTTTTTTTTTTAAAGAAAAACCTTTCATCATTTTTCTTATTGGCTCTGGCTCCCCTCCAGACCTCCAAATCCTTCTTAAATGTGACAGCTAAAATTAGCTTCAGGAGCCGGCCAAGCCCTCGTGGGATGCTGGGGCCCCATCTCATATGCCCGGTTTTCTCCCTTCTGGGTGCCATCCCAGCACAGAACAGGATGGCCTGTCCCTTATTATTCTGGGTACCTCATGGGTCTTCTCTCCTCCTGGACATGAGAGGTCTGGGTTTAACTTTCAGAAGCTTTGCCTTGTGCTCTGAACAAATGGCTTTTCTTTCTGACGTCTCAGGACACGCTGGACTGAGATGTTCTGACCTGGTCTCAGATTGCCCGGCCAGCTTCTCATCCAGCATATGTCTGTTTCTCCTTCTCCCTCTGGACCAGCTGGACCAGTCTTGGGCTTCCATGAAGGTTCTCCGTCCCAAGCAGGAGAGTGGACAGCAGAGGAAGGCTGCCAAGGGGCCTCTGCGGGAGCACAGGAGAGCTTGTGGTTCCTGGAGAAATATTGTAGCCTATAGCAACTGTATATGGGTGATGCAGGTTGGCTGCCATGTGCTCAAATAACATTGGGGGCTGGGGTTCAGTTAGAAGAGTGTGTGCCTAGCATCCAGGATGTTCAAGATTCTATCCCCAGCTCTGCGCAAACCGGATGTGGTGGTGCTGGCCTATAATCCCAGCACCCTGCAGGCAAAGACAGGGGTCACAAGTTCAAGGTCAGCTTTAGCTACCTAGCCTACATAATAAGTATGAGGACAGCTTTGGTTATATGAGACTATTTTCCGAAAACATGGCTTCATCTAGAATCAAGTAAAAATAAAAGCTTGATCCCAGCTGACCTTTGTGCCCTCCCTGTGGCCCATCAGGGTCCCAGCTGTCCCCGGAGGTTTGTCCTGAGGCAGGCCATCAAATAAGTAGAGCAGAGGTCCCTCAGGAGCCTCCTACAGCCCAGCCCTGCCACAGAGAAGCTCGTGGGCGAGGGTTTGGTGCAGACAGGCTCTGCAGCACCCCACAAATCACTCGGGAAGGATGCAGCACCCCACAAATCACCCAGGAAGGAAGCTGGCCTCTCCCTGGCATGACAGGAGCCTGCAACCATCCATCCAAGCCTCCAGTCCCCACAGCAGCTCTCTTGCTCAGGGCACCCAAGGCAAGCACACAAGCAGTTCTCAGAATGCAGAAGAGCAGCTCTGGTGCTGGGTGAGGGCAGGAAATAAATAAAGTCAGAAACCATAAATAAACCTGCTGGCCTCACACTGGGTGAACACACGGTCCCTGGGGAGCTGGGCTCTACTTCCACAGAGGTGATTAAATTCCAATCCAGTCACTGCCCTGCAGAGGCAGGGCCCAGACTTTGGGGCTTCTGGACTAGGACTGCCTGCAGAGGAAGGGTCAGAAGTGTCAAACTGCAAAACATCTACAGGCTAGAGCCCAGTCCTGGCTAGACACGAGGGCGATCTGTGGTGGGATTTTAAATAACAGGCCTGCAAGTCAGGTAGGTACCCTCCTGCATGCAGACCTTCCACTTAGAAGGCTGGGCAAGGTACCATTCCTGCATGAGTCCAGAGCCGAAGCCTCAGTTTACCAGCTCTGTGCTTACCTGCTAAGGAACAAAGGAGGATTTAAGTGTGTGTGTGTTCACGTGCATGTCTGTATGTATATACATGCATGGAGACTAGAGGTCTAGTGGTTACCCTTCTCTATTTATATTTTTTGGTGTGTGGAGGGGTGTGGGTATGTATATCTATGTGTGTACCTTCACATGCATATGTGAATAAACATGCATTACATGTGTGAAGACTAGAGATCTAGTGTTTTTTATTTATACGTTTTGGTGTGTGTGTGTGTACATTTACATGCATGTGTACATATACACACATGGAGACTATCAGTCTAGTGTTTCCTTTCTCTTATTTATTTATACTTTTGGTGTATGTGTACGTGTGTATACATATGTGTGTGGTTGTCCATGTCCATGTATGTGCATAGAGGCCAGAGAAAGACAACATGGTGGTCCCACTCTATAACACTCACTTTCCACCTAGACCCTTGAACTTGGAACTCGTCCAATAGTTGGCTGGCAAGGCTGGGCTACATGTAAGAGTAGGTACAGCCGGCTTTTTATACCAGTTCTGGGGATTCGAACTCAGTTCACACAGCAAGCACTCTTTCCTCCAAGCCGTCTCCACAGAACTTCCGCCTTAGTTTTTTAAAGATGGGGTCTCTAATTGAACCCAGAGCTCACCCTATTTTTGTGAGACTGGTTGACCATCAGATGCCTGGAATCCTTCATCTCCACTCTCCCAGTACTGGGATCACACATGAATATGCAGACACATACACATTGACACGAACAAGGGGCATTCTGGCTTTCAAGACGTGATCTGAACTCAGGCCTTCAGGTTTTCAGAGCAAACGTTTTACCAATGGAGCACTCTCCTTAGCCCCAAGACTCCACCGTAATGGTCCTCAGCTTCCCATGCTGTGCCCTACTTAGACAAGAAGACCTCACATCGCAAAGACAGCTTGCCATGGCCAAGTGGAAGTCAGCCCATAGCAAGCTACTCAGCCTCTCACGCCATCGTTGCTTTCTGTGGGGAGCAGGGACGATGCCCAGCAGTGCAGTCAGTCGCGGGCGCACATTTCTTCCCACAGCTCCTAGCAGGGATGTGGCTGGCTGGGCACATCCGGGAACTTGGTGGGAAGGCAGGAGAATGGGTGTGTCTCCAAAGAGGATGCTTTAGTCAAGGCAGCTGCCGTCCTTGCATTCTTTGAGACTTGCTCACTAACAAATGAGTCACTTTCACCGGAAGCATCCTGACAGAAAGGCAGTGGGAAGAACTAGAAGGTGGGTAGGTGAGAGGGCTCACTGGGTAGACAGCTTTGTAGCCAAGCCTGAGAACCTGAGTTTGATCCCCAGAACTCACATAATAGAAGAACCAACATTCATTGCATAGGCACGCACTGCCCCCCATGCAACACACACACACACACACACACACACACACACACACACACACACACTTTATAAACACACATAAATTATAGAGAACTGAAAAGCAATGGTGGGTCTGCACATCTGTGCCTCTGTGGAACACCCTCCTCATCCTGCACATGCACTCCATGTGCAATTACACACTTGGTGGATCTTTCCCATATGCACTCCATGTGCAATTACACACTTGGTGGTTCTTTCCCATATGCACTCCATGTGCAATTACACACTTGGTGGATCTTTCCCATATGCATGTACACACTTGCATTAAGTCCTGAGTGCACACAGGCTGTAACTTCTTGGAGGGGTTGATGCTCCCCACATCACAATGTTTGGGATTCATAGTTCTGAAGAAAGTAAAGCCTCTGAAGCCATTAGTTACCTTTTCGTACTCCCCATAAGCCAAGAAGGCTGGGGGGGGGTAAGAGGAGATACCCAAAGGAGGCTCCCCACAGACTCTGAGCTTGTCCCTGAGGCCACCAGCTAAGCAGAGGGGAGAGACATAAGCTAGGATATTGAGGTTGAAGGACAGGAATTTTCTTACCCTTTCTCCTGCAGGCCTGACCTTTATTTAAGAAAAGAGTCCCTGAAAATGTCTTTACTGATCCTCTGGGGGAGGGGGCAACGCAAAATGCACACCATCCATAATGAATGAGCCCATTTCCTGTGCAAATCAGGCAGGAGTTGGGACAGATTTGTCCTGCCAATGGCATCAAAGATGAGCTCATTTGCTGGCAAGACTAGCAGCAAATCAGGGTCTGTTAGTGCAGCTCTGTCTGTTGGGAGCAGGGCCGAGGGTGCCAGAAGGGGTCTCCATAGTGAGGGCATGCCTTATATGTGTACATGCCTGGGATCATTTTTACATGTGTATGTGTAGACATTTGGGGGGAGAAAAATGGGGATGTAGATGCCTTGTTCCAGAGTGGGAGACCCTGATTGCTTCATTCATGCCTGGGACCTTCCAGGGTGGAGACATGGCTAGTTCAGTAACATGCTCGCTGAGCAACCATGAAAACTAACAACACCCCCCAGCACCCATGTAGAAGTAGCCGTGAACACTGATACACACTGGTGGCCCCGGGGCTTATAGAACAATGGGTAGAGACAGGAGGATCCCTGGGACTTGTTGGCCAGTCAGTCCAGCTGAATCAGAAAGCTGAAGTTTCAGTGAGAAACTTCAGTGAGGAAGATACACGATGTTTTTCTCTCAGTTCCATGCATACCCACTCACATGCATGAACACATATATGAACACAAAAGACTATCCACCCCAGGCCCACCTGGGACCCAGTTCTGGTCCTCAACACCCCCCATCGCAGCCCCACACCATCCAGTGGGGAGCTCTGCTACTTTCTCAGTGTAAACCTATAGTTCCTTCTTTCCAAGGTCACTGTTGATGTTTTCTCCCATGTTAAGGCCACAAGAGAATCATTGTCATCCACTCTGTCACTGGGACCTTCTAGAAGAACCCACTTGGAAAGGGAGGGATACTGGAAAAAAAAGCACAGTGAGGTCTGTCCCCAAGGCCACCCTCCCATCTCCTGGACATCACCACTGCCATCATTTGGTGGACTCCGGGAACATTGTGAGTCTGATAAAACAACAATAAAAACAAAAAACCCAGAAAGCAAAAAAAAAAAACAAAAAAAAAACAAAAAAAACAAAAAAACAAAAAACAAAAAAAAAAAAACCCAAATTATTTCCCTATAAAGTTATGTTGGGCAGGCTGGGGCAGTTAAAGGGGCTCTGCCGGAAGGAAACATGGAAAAGAAAAGAAGTGGCCAACCTCTTCCTCCACCCTTCCTATCTGTTTCCTGTCTTGCTGGTTCCCTAGGGCACCTTACTTTTGCCAGAACCAAGTCCCCTACCTGGACAACTGCCCCCTTGTGGTTGAATCCAGTAGGACAGAACTCACAGATGCCTGCCCCTTCTGGCTGTCCAGGGAACTGCAGTCAGCATTCCAAACATAAGGACAGTGTCATTCATTCATTCATTCATTCATTCATTCATTCATTCATTCATTCCTGGGACAGGGGTCTCATGCAGTCCAGACTGGTCTCGTAGCTGAGGATGGCCTGGAATACTGATCTTCCAGGCTCTGCCTTCCAGGTACTGGGATTACAAAGAACTGCACAAGCACCACGCTCAGTATCTATGGGGCTGGAGACTGAACCCAGGGCTTCTAGAATGTTAAATAATCATCTCTCTACCACGTGATCCATGTTTCCATGAGATTTTATTCTCTCCTCATGAAGAGGAGGCCCAACCAGGCACCAACACCTGCAAACGTAAGACCCCAAGCTTAAATTAGCTCCAAAAAGAAATAAAAAGAGGAAAGGTCCCCCGCCCCATCCTGGAAATGTGCCCAGTCCCTGCTTGGTCTCCAGATGGCCAGGCTGCTATGCCACTCAGACACCAGTGTCAATTTGGACTCAGGCCCAGAGGTGAATCTGGTGCTGCCTCCTCCCTCACACCCTCCAGCCTCCCCTGTATGTGGACAGGTCCTGTCCCTCATCCTGGCTTTCCAGCCTCCCTCTCCTGCAGAAACAAACCATACATGTGTACAGAGGCCACTGCACAGAACGTCCTAGAAATGCTTGCAAGAATGTGTTGCCAATGAAGGGCTAACTAACTTCCTAACACCTTCTGGGCTTGAGGTTGAGTTCCAAGGTTCCAACCACCAATAGAAAGGCAGATGCCAAGGAGTGAGGCTCAACTTCCTACTGCCCCATCCAGAGAGGTGCCAGATCCCAGGGACAGCTCTGCAGTCTCACTGGGAAAGCCGCCCTCTGTCTTTTCTTGTACTTCTCTATGGCTCCAGCACCTAATTTAAATACAGCCAAACTGTTCTGCATGACCCACAGGTCCTATAGGACCTGGCATCTGGTCCATTGTCACACCTACCCTCATGCCTCTCAGTGTCCATGCCACCTTCTGCCTGGTACACCTTGACCTTCTCTCTGAGACTCAGCTTCAATACAAGCTCCCTGGGAACTCTGAGTGCCCAGGGAGACACTTCTCTAGCCCCCCTTGGCACCCACCCTTGGCTAAAGATTGGTCTGTGAGCTGATAAGCAGCTATTGACTAAGCAGAAGTTCCCAGATACCCTTGCGTCCCCAGTGCCCATGGATGGGGACACCAAATGGGAGAGAAACTGGGTGCAACTCTGTTGAGCCCTGGTCAGGAAAGCTCCTGGAGAAGAGACTGTGGGTAACCAGGTCCGGCATCCTACTATGACATCACTGCCTGCAGCACCAGAATAAGTGTGTGTGTGTGTGTGTGCGCGCGCGCGCGCGCGCGCAGGTCCACATATATGTACATGCCTATGAAGGTCAAAGATTAATTGTAGATGCTATTCATTGGGAAAGTGACATCCAACTGATTTTTTTGAGGCACGGTCTCTCACTAGCCTCCAACTCACCTAGACTGGCTGCCCAGGGAACTCTGAGGATCCTATCTGCTTCTGCCCCCAGGAGATTATGGTCATCTGCTGCCACACCCGGCTTTTCCCATGTGTCCTGCTCATTAAATAGGTCTTCACACTTGTAAGGCAGGTATTCTACCAGATGAGCAATCTCCCTAGTCCCAGAATGTTCCCCTATTCCTCTCCCCATGATAAAACAGAAAACTTGCAGGGATGAAAGCCTAGAGGCCCTCTGCATGGCCTCCCTGAAGGAATCCTGGTCCTCCTCCAATCTACAGGCTGCTTCCTTTGCAAATGGGATTATGCAGGCAGGTGGAGGCTGTGAAGAAAGAGCCCCCCCCCCTTTTTGAGACAGTCCACCCTCTCAGATCCCTCGGGGTCAGGCACCTTCTGGGAGGGCAAAGTCTCAGAGACAGGAGACCGTGGCGAGCTCAGCAGCAGGGCCCCTGCCTCTGTGGCTGTGAGACAGGGGACCGTGGCGAGCTCAGCAGCAGGGCCCCTGCCTCTGTGGCTGTGAGACAGGGGACCGTGGCGAGCTCAGCAGCAGGGCCCCTGCCTCTGTGGCTGTGAGACAGGGGACCGTGGCAAGCTCAGCAGAAGGGCCCCTGCCTCTGTGGCTGTGAGACAGGGGTTGAGTCACAGTGACTACGCCACTCCCTCCCCTGTCCTTAGATGTGTCTCCCTGCTGGCTGGAGCTGGGCTAGTAGTCATCGCTTCAGTAACTGAAGGGTGCCCAGTGATCCACCTCCTATGCCTCCTGCCTGAAACCTTCCAAAATGGTACCTAGGGAACATGTGTTCCCAGGCGGGAGCCTCTGGGGTGCATTCAGACACACACCGGAAGAGCAGCTTTGGGTGTAATTTGCTTTCCTGAGACAATAATCTCTCATCGTGTTTCCTCTCTCCCGAGTTACATTTCTGTCACTGATCCTGTGACAGCCCCAACAAATGCACCCTCTAGAGGGGCTAAAATGCAGCCTTCAGGTCTATGCCGCCTCCTCCTCAGGCGACTCACAGCCTAGCCCTGTTCTTTGCACTGCTAATTTTTATGCTTGGGAAGTCATGGTGCATCCAGGTGTGTGTGTGTGCGCGTGTGTGTGCGTGTGTGTGTGTTCGTGTGTGTGTGCATGTGCATGCATGCCTACACACATGCATGTGGGTGTGCGGTGGGTGTGTGTGCAGGAGGATGTGGAAGGCAAGCAGATGGCCTGGCCCTTAACCTTGAGCTTTGTAGAATGGCTGAGCAGTTCCTCAACCTCCTCACCCTCTGATTTATGCTTTTTTTTTTTTTTTGAGTTATGTATTGACAGTTAGGAGAGCTGACAGAATCTCTAGAGGTCATCTATTTAACATGGCCTCAGCTAATGTAAGAAAGAAACCACGCTGGATTCCTTAGTTAACTGAACTTCAGCCATGTTTTATTTTTAGCAACATGCCCAGAGACCCAAGCAACTGGCTGGCCAGTGCTGGGGAAGGAGCTTGCTGACTGCAGTCCTGCAGTCAGTACTTCCTGGGTGATGACTTTCTGGGCGGTCTCTAATCATCAGTGTTGCACCCCACAAATAGTTCTGTGTGGGAATGCACCGGGAGGTTTCGGCCTATGCATGGTGCATGTGTGGTCAGAGGACAAGCTCACATGTCTGTCTCAGGCTCCTTCCACCTCTTATTTGAGACAGTGTCTCTCATCAGCCAAGAATTTTGCCTGATAGACCAGGTTAGCTGCCCCACAGCTCCTGGGGCCCTGGCTACCGAGCCCTTAGCTCGCCATGGCTGGGATTATAAACATGTGTCACTGTACCCAACTTTCTGCATGGCTTCTGGAGATCCAAACTCAGATGTTCCTGCTTGTGTGTCAAGTGCTTTGCTGACTGAGCCATCTTGCTGACCATAGGCAGGTGAAACGAGAGGACAAGCCAGGTATACTCTTCAGCTAAAGCCCACATAGGACTGAGCAAGAAGTGGGACAGATGTCCATCTCTGATGCAATCTAACATGCTGATGGTCCACTCAACTGGTAGCCCGAAGGACCTCTCTCAATAAGGCAACCTGCACATAGGCTATGGCACAAGCATCCTTGGCCTGGTCTTACTTCCCTGGCTTCCTGTCCTTCACCTTTGTAATGTTGCCCTATGTTCTTACCCAGGTGAGGCAGGGTGTCCTTTCTTTTGGTTCTGACTTTGACTAGTGAGATATTTGTGGATAAGACTTACCATTTAGCGACCCCAAGCCTCTATCCCCTCTTTCGTTTTTGCTCCGCCTTTCTGGAGACCTCTTTTCCTCTACAGTCTTAAGGTTGCCTGGGGTACTCCAGCTATGAACGCAAGCAGTTGAGAGAAATGATTCAGGTAAATGCTGTGAACTTTTGTACCCTGGGGTTTGGGAAGCAGGGTAGGACTGGAAGCAAACTGTCCCTCCAAAGTACTTAGAATCGTGGGAAATAAAGGACCGGGCACAGAGAACCAGGAAGGAGGCAAAGATTGTAACCAGTCCTTGAAGAGCCGTGGTTAGTGTGAAACCCGAGTTTAGAGTTGCCATAGCCTGGCAGAAACAAATACACATTAAACACAGATCCCATGGGAGACAGAGAGAAGGTGTGAGCTCTGGACTAAACTCCTCAAACCCACAAGGAGTCAAGTCACCTTGAGGAAGAGTTACAAGATTACAAACCTGCCTTTAGTTCCAGCTCTCAGGAGGCAGAGACAGGTGGATCTCTGTGAGTTCAAGGTCAGTCAAGTCTACAAAGTGAGTTTCAGGACTGCCAGGGCTGTTACACAGAGAAACCCCATCTTGAAAACAAAACAAAACAAAAACAGAAAAGGAAAGAAAGAAACCACAAACCTAAAAACCTTGAATCATAAAAGTAATTGGCTGACATTCCCAGTTCTGTTTTTCACTAGGGGGATCAGGGTAAGAACTAAAGCAGAAGCCAGGAGGAAAGCTGCTTACTGACTCCACTCTCTGGCTTGCTCTGCTCTCTGGCTTGTTCCACTAGCTTTCTTTTACAGCCCAGGCCCACTGTAGAACAAAGCTGCCCACAATGGGCTGGGCCCTACCACATCCACCATCAATCAAGTCATCACAGATAAGGACACTGTCAACTTGATCAGGGTAATTTTTCAACTGAGGGCCCGTCTTCCCCAGTGACTCCCAATTGTGTTATGTTGACAATAAAAATTTACCAAGACACCTACTGTTTCTTATGAGTTCATTCTAAGTGGGACTGTCAATCACCTGGATGGGAAACCACCCTTCGGGAAAGTCATCTCATCTAGAGACTTTAAGAAATAGCAGAGAGCTACTTAAAAGCGTAGGTTAGCACCATCGGCTCTCTGGCTGTATTAGTCAGGGTTCTCTAGAAAATGAGCCAATAGAATTAATGTATATTAAAGGGAATTTTCTAGATTGGCTTATACAGCAATGGCTGTCTCACTGTCAGTGAGGACCAGAACCTAGGAGCTGCTCAATCCATGAAGCTGCTGCTGAAGGCCTGGAGAATTCATGAAGAGCATCGTCTTCAGTGCACATTGGAAGCTCGGAGCCAGATTCTATTATCAGTAAAGAACATAGCAGATACATGATATGATATGATGGGATGAGATGTGATGTGATGGGATGGGATATGATGGGATGGGATGGGATATGATGGGATGGGATATGATGGGATGGGATAGGATGGGATGGGATATGATGGGATGGGATAGGATGGGATGGGATATGATGGGATGGGATAGGATGGGATGGGATATGATGGGATGGGATGGGATAGGATATGATGGATAAACTTTCCTGCAAAAATGCAGGTAAGCTCCCCTCAGCCATCTTTGTTCTAGGCTGTCACTAGATGCTGCCCTCAGGTAGGGTGGATCTTCCCACTCCACTTCAAATCATCTGATCAATAAATCCCTCACTTGGGAGCACGACAGCTTGCCTTTCAGTAGATTCTAGATCTTGTGGAGCTCGGCCTGCTCACACTCTTGAGTGTTTTCCTCCACAGGGATGGGAGGGGCACTCTTGAGAGTTCCCACTTTACCTGGTGATAGGGTAAACTCTCCTGCTTGTCTTCTACACAAGGTTTGCAAAGTCTAAATTGAATCCTTTCAATGACAATGGCAAGGAGCAGGGAGCTGAGGAGAGGCCAGCAGGTGGGCAGGGCGGGGCAGGGCGGGGCGGGGAGGGGCGGGCTGCTCTTCTCAATGTCAAGCACTGTAGAGCAAGGGCAGGAATCCTGAGAGCAGAGACATTGGAGAGACCTGTCCTGTACACAGAGCCCAGTCATAAAAACAAGCTACATCAGAAAAGGGAGCCCAGAATCACAAAACATTTGAAATGCACACACTGTGGGTGTTGGGGTGTCTGATGCTATGTAATAAGCCACTCCAGAACTGCAGGGCCCAAAACAGTAGTGCTTTACTTTGATCAAGAATCTGCACCTTGAGGCTGGAGAGGTAGCTCAGTTCTTAAGAGTGCCCACTGCTGTGGCAGAAGACCTGTGTCTTTCCAGGACTCATACTGGGTGGCTCACTCCCTTGGCTGTAACTCCAGCTGTAGGGGATCCAACAGCTTCTCTATTCCAGAGACACATGTAGTCACAGGCACACACTTACAGAGAGATACAAAAGCAAACATATACAAAAGCAAACATACACAAAATTAAAAATAAAATGCTTTTGTTTTTTAAATTGGGGTGATAGCTTACATTTTCTCCACTTGGCATCAGTGGGGGACTCCACTTGGTGTTCTTTTGGATGGTACATTTCAAAATGACTGCAGGCCAGGTGCCATGGCCTCTTAGCTAGGTATGGGTCCTATGCCGGCTCGGTGGCTGAGTTTCCAAAAGGAATGTTCAAGTGCCGGAGACTTGTCACCTCAATTCAAAACCGCACGGCGTCACTTCAGCTGCATTCTGTCAGAACAGTTACAAAATCTGTGTAGAGCCAAGGAAGAGGGCACTAGGGAGGTTCCAGTGACATCATTGTACCAACTCTGAAGAGACCATAGAAGATGCCAGCCCAGCGTCAGGTGACAGATGGAGACCTGCAGGTGATCAAACATTATGTCATCGCTGGGCTGGAATCAGTGGCCCTGAGTCAGCAATTGACCAGAGCAACAATAAACAGGTTCTTAGGTGATAGAAGATTCTGGAACCCTGGCTTCACTGATCAGACCTTTATAAGAAACTTAACACCCCCTGCAGCTGGGGAGATGACTCAGCAGTTAAGAGCACATGCTGCTATTGCAGAGGACCTGGTTTGCTTCCCAGAACCCAGAACTCACGTCTGCTTGTAACCCGTGTGAGGGCTCACACCTGCCTGTAACCCATGTGCCTGCTTATAACTTCATTTCTGGAGGATCTGGTCCCTCCTCTGGACTTCTCCGGTGCCTCCTCTCACCTGCTCACACTCCTGAATACACACAGTTAAAATAAGTCTTTTAAAAAAGCTCCCCTTTCTGGGCCTCGGCCCTCCCATCTCTTCAATGGGAAAACAGTAGCTCCTGAAGGGTGGCTGTGGGGATTCCACAGACAGGACCCCACCACCGATGCCTGACTCATAACAAGGGGTGTCAGGTGGTTCTTAGAAATGACTAGAGATGGAATAGAACCACATTGCCCAGTGGTGTTGTTGGCCAGAGCCCAAGAGTGAGGCCACTTTTCAGGAATGAGTATGGGGACACACACCCCTCCAAGCTCTCCTGATGTTATAATTGTGGGTCCAGGCACCAGCATCCCCCAGGCAAGCTGTCTAGGGTGACAAAGGGCTCTGGAAGCAGGGGATCTTGGGTCTGGTAGGGTTAGGGTCTCCTTGATGGAACAAGGACAGTGTGTGGGGTAGGGTTAATGGCCTCTCAGCATGACTTAGAGGTCCAGCTGTGCTCAGAGGCTGGGTAAGAGCTTCAAACACTATTAAGTTCCCTGCAGTTGTGTTTCAGCAGTAAAACAGAGGAGTCTGAGGCCACTTTGAAGCGGCAACTGTTTTCTCTTCCCTGCGCCTTTCCACACAACATTTAATTAAAACTGCAGGAGCATCCTGGAATGCTCACTGAAGGAGGTTGGAGGGCTGTGCTGGAGTGGAAGGCATTTGTCTGTCTGCATCTGGGAGAGCCTGGGTACAGTCCCCCATCACCCTCTACCCCAGTTCTGCTCAGCCAGGCTCCAGGAGCCTGCCACCCCATCTCCACCAATGGTCCTAAGCGTCTTTACCCTCACATCTTTGAGACGGGGACTCAAACTCGGTTAGCTTCATATCTGCGGACAGCAGTGGACAAATGACTGTGGTTTTCTGAGCCTCGGATCCCCCCTCTGGGAATGAGAATGAAGGTTGCATCACAGAGGTATGGAGACAACAAACGAGTTCCTCCAAGGTTGCCTGACCCTCCCTGGGCATCCCTGGCCAGCATGGCTGAGACTGGCCCTCAATGCTGGTCCTTTCTGTCCTACTTGAACTTGTGTTTCCAAGGTCAGAGCCTCAGAGACATTTGGAAAGATGCGCTGGCCATGGATCCCACCCTTTGATGCTGGAACCTACAGTGCAAACCTTGTTTCATCCCTCTCTCTCCCTCCCCCTCCCCCCTCATGTGTGTGTCTGTTTTTGTGTGCATTTGTGTGTGTGATTTCACATGTGTGAACCCCTTGGATACTGTTGCTGAGGGGCGACCACCTTATTTCTTGCAGACAGGGTTTCTCCCTGACCTGGGGCTTGCCGATGAAGCTAGACAAGCTAGTCACTGTGCCTAGGTAACCCACTGTCTCTAGTGCACCCCAACGCCAACCAGGGTTACAAGTACAAACCACTGTGCCCAGCCTCCACGCACAACCTTCTTTGTTACGTCCCAGGAAACTGTGGAGTGGGCAAATCGCACGGGCAAAATTGTTAACATATTTGTCAACTGTGGTCATGGACACCACCCTTCTGGGTGCTGAGCACTGCAGATAATGGACAGGAAAGTACTCACCCTGGCTCACAGTGAGAGGGTGAGACCCAGTGGGCACTGTGGCTTAAGCGGGTACCCAGCTGCTAGCAGTGCCCCAAGAGGAGAGAGAGGCTGCAGGGCTTGAGGAAAGAGTGGTGTGAAGGCTGGGCTAGCCCAGGTGTGACACCCAGAGCTTACATCTCCTGGAATCTGAAGGTAAGTGCGAACACTGAAAGGCAAGGCTGGATTTGTAGGAGATGAATGTGTGACTTCACAAGGGCTGGGACTTCTGGATAGGGGCAGTAGAAGGAACATTCATTGATTCCGCCATTTCACAACTGTTTATTGCGCACCTGCTGTATGCTAGCCATGCTGGGAGAAGACACCAGTGAATAGAATGGAGCCCTTTCTCTCATGAATTCTCCATTATTAAAAAAATAAATAAATAAAAATAAAAAGAATCAATGCAAATAATATTTCAGGGACCTGGGGAGACGGCCCAGGTGACCAGCTGAGCAAGAATGAGGACCTGAGTTTGAATTCCCAGCGTTTATGTCACAAGCCATAGGCATGACTGTAACCCAGTGCTGGTGGAGACTGGAGGATTTCTAGGGGTTTCTGGCCACCAGCCTAGCTTTGACTTAAGAGAGCAAGGACCAGAGTGATAGAGCAGGATGTCTTCCTGTGGCCTCTGGGCACACACACCTGCACACATGCATGGGCATACACACACAACACATGCACAAGTGCATGCTCACAAGAGCACATGCACGCTCACCCATGTGCACACACACTCACACACACACACACACACACACACACACACACACACCCCGGGTGGGGGAGAAGTTCTAGGAACAGCCACCAGGTGGAGCAGTGGCCCTAACTCTGACACAGAATCCTAACCCTGCCCCTGGAATCCAGTTACTGTTTTTTTTTTGTTTTGTTTTGTTTTGTTTTGTTTTTAATGATGGCATCACCCCTAGTGTCTGCAGCCACAGGCAGCAACTTTGTGTGTCTATCTGGGCTGTAAACTTGAGTGTGCTGTTGAGTCTGTAGCAGTCTGTCGCCTAGTCACTAGAGGACCTGGGAGGTGGGGGTGGGGTAGAGATTTGCAGGAAATTTCTGGGAAAGCTGGGTGATGAGGGTGTGGGGCAGGGCAGCCTGGGTGGGATGTAGAGGTCACAGGGTTGAGGCTGGTGTGGCTGCCATCAGGCAGCTTCAGTGGAGACATGCCTTCGCCTTGACTGAGTCTGTTTAGTACACGAGGACCCAGGAAATGCCAGGGACTTGGATGGTGCCGAGCAGTCTCTGGTTCTGCCAGGTCAGGCATGAGCATCCATCCATCTGTGCCGTGTGTTGGGCTAGGAGCTCCTATCATCTCACCTTGGCCTTGGGAGTGAGCAGTGAGCCAACAATCTGGGAAAAGACAACCTAGACCTCACCCACTGCCCTCTCTGATGAGGCAGGGCCCACCTGGAACACTCCCACCCAGAATGGGAATCCGAGTCCCGAAGACTGACTCTTCTCTTGATTTCGGGAAGAAGGAATGGAGGCCTTCTGGTTTGGCCAGCGTTTTGCTCCTTCTAACGAATGAACAACCTGTGGTTGTGCCTCCCAACCCTGAAGGACTCTGGGTCAGGGAGAGCAGGCTCCTGGAGGCCATTTTCCCAGGGACAACATGCACTGCTCATGTCCCCTGATTGCGGTAAGATCCCACACAGGTCTGAGGACGCAGTTCACCTGTGCCCTGCGCCTCCTCCGATGCTAAGCAGGGTGACTCTTTGCAGGGAAGAGAGACCCGCCCCTTGGTAAGGCAGCACCCCAGCAGATCTGGAACCCGGGACCCTATAATGGTGAACGTTTTCACACTAGTTAGGAGGGGTAGGGTAGGCTCACATCTCTGATCTTATTTGTTCTCCAAGACAATCCAAGTTGTGTTATTTCCTTCTTCCTTTTAAATATAATTTTCCCTGTGACACATCTTAAAGTAGTAAAGAAAAAAAAATGCATTTTTCTTTACTGCCCTCAATATTCACCCCCACACCCTGTGAACATGTAGTAGTCACCCATCAATATTGCAAACTTATTATTCTATTAAATATCTTATATGAGTTGTATTAAATAATTATATAGTATGCATTTGTAAAGATTTATTTTTTTAAATATATGTTTGCATTCCTTCGGGCCGAGGCACTGTACATGGGTGCTGGGAACCAAATCTGGCCCTCGGCAACAGCTCTCTTAAATCATAATAAATTTTCATTTATTTATTTTGGTTTTTTGAGACATGGTTTCTTTGTATAGACCAGGCTTTGTATAGACCAGGCTGGCCTCAAACTCACAGAGATTGTCCTGCTTCTGCCCCCGGAGTGCTGGGATTAAAGGCATGCACCACCTTGGCTCATAATAAACTTTTTAAAACCAAACATAAAATAAATCAATGGAGTCTAAAATCCTCCAAAATTACAATCCTGAAATAGACTCTTGAACATTGAATCCTGACAGCCTCTAATCCCTAAAACCACAATTTCGGTTGAAAAAAAAAATAAGAAAAGAAAAGAAAACCCAACTCCCTAGGAAGTCTACCAGAAAGGGGTAGTACATGGGATTTGGGGCAGAGACTAGTGTGTGTGAGCATCTTGGTAGGTGTATCTAAAGTTCTAGAGACCCAGCAGGGGGTTATTGGGGCAACCATAGGCTGTATACAGGAAGGAAATGACTAGCAGGGGACTATTGGGGGACCCAAGCAGAGGATTATTGGGGGAACCGAGGCTGTATATGGGAGGGAAATGACTACCAGGGACTGGGAACCCCTCCAAACAGCATGAGCCTGCCCTATGACCAATTATGTTCTCCAAGGAGGGCTGTGTCCAACTCAACTCAAGACTCGGAGCTGAGGCACCCACCAGCCAGCTCCTACGGGCCACCTGCAAGCGACTGCCCGTCACCTGTCCTTGAGACACACTTTCACACATATCCAATTTGCCTTTTAGTTTTAACTTTTTCCTTTTCTTTCTTTTTACTTTTTCTTCTCAATGTTTTAAATCACCAGCATTGCATTTTATACTTCCATCTGCTAAAAATGTCATTCCTGTGTTGCTTCTAGTATTTCTAATAAATTACAGAGAGATTTTTAAGGTCCTAATTTATTTTATGCTTTTTTTTAAGGTGGACCCTGCAATGTACATTCTCAGGTTGACTCTGTGGATGAATGTAACATATTGATGCCTTTCTTGACAAATGGAAACAGTTTTGTTACTTTTTCAAAGAGACAGGAACAAATATCTAGTCATCCCAGGTAGTGTACCAATGACAGACCAATGACATGATCCACTCAAGTCCAACAGTGACTGTATCATTGAGAGGCCCACCTCAGCGTGAGTGACAGCCCATCAAAGCTGCATCCCTCCCACCCCAGCATGAGTGACAGCCCATCAAAGCTGCATCCCTCCCATCCCAGCATGAGTGACAGCCCATCAAAGCTGCATCCCTCCCACCCCAGCATGAGTGACAGCCCATCAAAGCTGCATCCCTCCCACCCCAGCATGAGTGACAGCCCATCAAAGCTACATCCCTCCCACCCCAGCATGAGTGACAGCCCATCAAAGCTGCATCTATGCAGCTTCCTGCCCAACCTGCAGGCAGTTCCACTGAAGAATTTCCTATCCCTAACAATTATTTTCTGTTTTTTACATCTTTGGGGAGGGGCCTTCTAAAGCTTTCAACTTCCTGAACTTCCTAAACATTGTAAGTTGTATGAACTTCTAGAGTCTTCTGTGTCCCTCTCCTCCCTTCAGGGGAAAGAAACAGCTACACAACAGAGGTAATTCTTCTTGCATACAACATACCATGAAAGATAAAATGTCCTAAGATCTCCGTTCTTGGGGTAACTGTACAAAGGGGTAGTAATTGATTGGAGCATTGAATAATCGGGTCAAAAATCCTCACACGTGGCACCTCAGATGACGACAGTGTAAACTGTGCACTCTGAACTTTATCCACTCACCTTTGGCCTATCTCTTCTCTCTTTTAAAGTCACTCTTTGTGATTTTCATGCCGTATACAATGTATTTTGAAGTCAGTGTTCAGGACAGCCTCCAAATCCTCCCAGTTACTCTGCACCATTTTCTTCTCCCAACTGCATGTCCTCTTTGTATCACCTGCTGAGCTAATCCACATACCTCTGCTCTGGCTGCCTGTTCTTGCTGTGATAAAACAAGCTTCCAGTCCATCATGGAGGGAAAACAAGGCAGGACCTCCAGGCCAGAACTGAAGCAGAGACATTGAAGGAAAGGGCTTTTATAACTCCACCTGCCTGGGGATGTCACCACCCACAGTGGGCTGAGAACTCCTACATCAGTTAGCAATCAAGAGCATGTTCCACAGACATGACGGCAGGGATTCCATGAGGGTGGCTCCTTAACTGAGGTTCCCTCCTCCCAAGTGTAAGTTGACAACAAAACTAGTCAGAACAAGGATCATGGGCAAATGACCAGCAGCCACTTCTAAGAAAAACATGTAGTCTCTTCTGGCTTTTTTCTCCAAAAGCATAGTAAGCCTGCTCTTCCCTGTGATGCCGTATGACTATTGTTAACATAGTTCATGTTTGCAAGCACAGATGACACATTTGCTCATATCACTCTGAGAAATGGCCTAGAAAGTGTTCTGTCATGTCTACACATTTCTTGAGAAAAAAAGGTCAAAAATTATCTTCTAAAGAATTTTCATTTTTTGAGAATGATATTTTGGATATGTCATGCTGTATTCTTTCACTTTATAGTAGATCCGACCCTGCATGGTTTCAGGATTTCCCAAGTTTGCCCCGTGTGCTCCATCCGCACCTTCTGGGACCATGGAAACCTCTCCTGTCCTCTATCAGTGTGTGCAGTAACCACACTTGAGCTCTTCAAATGAGGCTCAGTGTGCCTAAGGGACTGGAGTTTCCATTACAGCTAATTATAATCAATGTTAATATAAAATACACATGTGGCCACCATATTGTACCCTGGCACGCTCTAAAGCAAATACCCCGTGGGACTGTCCACGCCTTGCATATGATCCAGGCTCAATAAACATGGGCTCCACACCCTCCCGTCCTTCTCCCCCCTGATCCTCCACCTCCTTCCCCTCAAGGCTCTGTGCATGTCCATCCTAATTTCTCTTCTTGGCCATCCTTCCCGCCTCCTCCTCTACCTTTCTTTCCGCAGGCCCATCCCTCAGTGTCCACTGGCAGCCACTTGTCCTAATCTGCCAACTTAGCTGTCCTGTAAATCAGCCCCAATAATTTGCCATCTGGTCCCAGCCCTAGTGGAGAGCCAAGACAGCCAGGTGGATCCTGGCTCGAGGTGCTTCTGATAACCAGGCCCATCAGGCAGGCAGGGATGCTCCATCATGTCTAAGGTTGGCATGGCTTGCAGATGGTGCTCAGTGCCAGGAACTGGTGCCAGGCCTGCACTGGCGACCAATCACAGAGGAGCCAGGGGTCTTGAGGGTGACGAGCAGCCTAGAGCCCAGATGCAGGTGCCTTGGCGGGCCGCAGATGGATTGAGTGAAGGCAACAGCCAGCGACAGGCTGCTGGGCGGCATCCCAGGAGCGCTGTGCTTGCTTGGTACCCAGGGCTGATTTACCATCACTGCAGCTGTGAGGCCTCATCAACAACACAAAGGGCATCTCTGAGGCATGGGGTTGGGGAGTGAAGTTCCCTCCACACCAGGCCACCTAGGACAACTCTGAAGTAACAGAACACGACAGCTCCCCAGCACAAGGGTTCTAAACATGGGTCAGACCAGGCCACAGCAGGAGGTCCCCACATTTGGGTATTAATCAGGGGACATCAGGGTTTTGAGCTTGGAGAGGACATTATTATCAAGTTTAGTAGTGGATGAATGAGTCTTGTGTCCTTCAATCGTTTTTGTTTTTGTTTTTTGGAATAACCAAGTGCAAGGGCTCAGAAACCAAGTTCAAGGTCAATACAGCTTTTCCTGGCTGCTGCTGGTCAAGTGTCTGGTCTCCTTCACCTGAAGATAAGAGGGTAGAATAAACTGGCAGCTTGAGCAGCTAGGAGTGTTGCGATGGGACGATTTGGGTGTGCTATGACGGGGTGGGGGGGGGGGTGAAATGGGTGTTGAATGGATGATGCCAGAATGGCAATTTCCTGCAGAGATTCTTGTCCTCTCCAGGGAGATCATCCCCCAAAGAAATACCAGCAGTGCCCCATGATGTGGGCCTTCAACCTATCCGGCCACTGGCCCACACATGCCTGACTGGCCAGACCTCCCCTAAGCAGCTGTCCTGGTGACCACACCACTAATACTTGGAAATTAACAGCCTCTAGGGTTAGTAACTAAGTGCAATGTTCCCTGCCACTAAGGCCATTCTGAGACGGGTACTTCCATGGTCCCCGGGGAAGAGATCCTGGCCCAAAGTTCCCACCCTGCCCTATCCCCTTTCCCCATTCCAGTCTTCGGTGCAGGGTCAGCTTTTCCCAGAGCCCAGATGGAAACAATGAGCCTGAGACCTTCACCTGCCATCCTAGAGGTCGGGCTTAGCCCAGTTGAAGGGGCCACCATGTGTCCAGTCGCCAGCTCCAGCTGCCCAGTGTCCCAAGTTTGGACAGAGCAGCTGTGGATAGTCTGCCTCTGCCCCATCTCTCTCCAGGGTCTCATGTAAACCAGGCTGGTCTGGAACTCTCTGTATAGTCAAGTGTGACCTTGAACTTCAGACCCTTCTGCTTCCACCCTCAGATGCACTGGGATCATGGACATGCATACCCAAGCCCAGTATGACGGGGTCACCAGTGAACCCCAGCTGAGGTCTTGTGTCTGCTTTTATAGGGCAACCAGGAATGGAGGAGAAATGGGAGCCTGTAGCTGTGTTATATACTTGGTCTCAGAGGAGGAATTTAACACTCACTCTAAATGGCCGAGCAGACCAGAGCTTCCCAGGGCCAGGCACAAGCCAGGAACAACAGAGTGTGAGATGTGAGCCTAGAGGAGGCCAGCTTGTCAAGTCCCAGTGTGACTTCCTCTGACAGAGGGCTGGGCTGCGACTGCTCTGACAAAGCGGTTGCCTCTGTCCCCCTCCACCAGTTTCCCCTGCTGGGGATGGAAATGTGACAGCCCGAGCTTCAGGAGCCAGCCTGCACTCGCAGTGGGCAAGACTAAGGACGTCTCAGTCTCAGAATTTGGAGCTCAACTTGAACACCATCAGCTGCCTGGAGGGAAAGCAAAGCCCCTCTTCAGGAACGCCCGCATTAGCCGTTCTGATGGCTGCTGCCAGACTTCCTCAAAAGTGGCCATTGCTGTGGAATGGGTTATCCATGGTGTCCTCTGCCAACACATTTCCTCCTCAGAGGCCACCTACAGGAACCTGCCTACACAGCACAGACATATCCCGGGGTGCAAGGCCGCCAGCACCCAATGGCAAGGAACCAAATGAAGGTCAAGCAGTCCCTGCTTCCCCCAAGACGGGCACTTCTGCAGTATTCAAGCAGAGCAGAACCTTAGCCTCCCATTGCAGCAGGAAGTGTGGCAAAACACCCTGGCTATTTCTGTTCCCTCTCAGAAACACGACATCCACACCAAAGGCTCACTCCAGACTTTGCTACGGAAGTGTTGGATGATCCAGGGAAGGACTCACCCTCTCTGGTCCTTAGCCTTCCCACTGTACAATAGATAAACCTCCTTGACCGTGTGTTGTCTGAGGTGGGTGCGTCCTCTCCCTCCCTCCATCCCTTCCTCCTTCTTTCTGCACATCTCTGAGCCCTGTCCCTGCCTCCTCCCCAGTCAGGATGTCAGCCCCACTAAAGCTGGGGCTGCACGTGGTGGTGGGGTGTCGTATCTACTCATCTCATATTCCAGGGAGCAAGGGCGGACAGCCCCAAGACTCACATGCCGGAGGGCAGATGCAAGCGTTAATTATAAAGGAAAGCAAGAGAAGCGGAAGATGGAGTCTTCAGGTTGGAAGCCAAATCACATGAAGAAAAAGCCATTAAACATATTAATTAAGAACGAGAGAAGATGGAGTGCCAGTCAGGAGCAAGGGGCAAGTGTGGAGTCAGGGCTAATTGGCTGTGGTGACTTTGGTCACAGGTCACTGAAAGCAGAAAACACTCCGTTGTGTCTGAGCATCACTGAGGGACATGAGGGGTGAGGAAAGACAAGAAGGTTGAAACTCAGGGTTGGCATCCTCAGAAATCCCTCCAGCCCTCAGGCCCTGCTCCCCCGGCCTGCTCAGGATGAACTGGGCAAGGCTTCTCAGAGCCTGCTGTGCCAGGCTCCATGACCCAGGAGTCACAGCTCCTGACCGCGAAGAGGTCCAGTGTCCGGCAAGTTACTAAAAGGAGACTCAGCAGGCACTAAGGGCTGGGGCTAGAGGAGAGGTTTCTGGAAGTGTTTTCCTTGTCCTGAGAGTTTTAAGATTGCAAAATGTGGTGACGAGAGAGAGAGGGGGCAAGCATATCAGGGAAACCCTGAGTGCAGTGCGAAGGCCAAGCAGCCAGAAGGAGCAGATAGAAAGGCCATGAGTACCCTGGGGACACTCACTGTCCCCTGGGGGGAGGGCTGTGCCCCTGCAGGGGTCCCACCCCATCTTTACTGAAGGCTCCAGGGCAGAGAACAGAACTATGCAGGGGTAGCTCCTCACGGGAGACAGACCGTCCCCAGATGCTAGCCTTTTGGATACACTGTGCAGCCAGGCCAACCAAGAGAGAGAGGGCACAGGGGGGCCTTGCCATGTCCCTCACCCACCCCACCCCCAGAACCAGACCTGGAGGAGCCGCTGACCGCTGACCCAGAGACCCAGGTCCCAGGCCTGGTTCTGCCACCACAGCAAACACTCCGGGGCCCCTCAGTGCTCCTGTCGTCTCACTTGGAAACTGGAGGTGGCATCCTGGCTTGTGGCAGGCTACCTTCACTATAGCTATGGTGTCTCATTCACAAAGTAGCCCTTGGGGGCAGGCAGCAGGGGCCCCGGTTTCCAACCCAGGGTGGGATGGGGGGGCTGATGTACTCAGTATGAGGCATCCCGGTTTACCTCCCTCCCTCTGCTGTTTGTCTGTGAGCCCATGAGGAAGGCTCTGCTGTCAATCTCGCCAGATGCAGAGCTTGCTCCACTGTACAGCACTCTGCTGGGAGCAGAAATTCCACTTGCAGCCTGCAGGGGGCGTGCTGAGACAAAGGGCTGTATCCCTGTGCCAGACTGGTTCTCCTTCACAGCCTGGGACCCTCCTCCTGCTGTCTGCCAGGCCAGCATCAACCCATTCCCCTCATCTCTGCCTCCCACCCATCCACTGTATGAGTGGAATCAGAACCTGCCTGTCTGCACCCTCCCTCTCCCTGTCTGTGTATGCCTGGCATCATGCTAGCTACAAGATTATCCTTTGATGAGGAAAAGAGATTCCCCTGGAGGCAGAGGACTCCTAAATACAGAATGGAAAGCACTTTTCACTAAGAATCAAGACATTCTGCCATTTCCATGGGCAATGGAGTGTGTAGACGCAGCTAGCTCAGGCTTTCAGGGACCAGTTGAGGGTGTGGGCCCTTGAGTATCTGCCTGGGCTTGGAGCTCTCTTAAGCTAACCTAGTAACCTGGGGGTAATGACCTCCGCAGAAGAGGTGAGATTTCTCCGTTGGTCAAGTTCATTGGTGGCTATGAATGTCACTTAACAATAATTCCTTGGTGGGGAGAGGGGACAACATGACAAGCTAGGGATACAGTTGGGAAGCTTCTACATCCACAGTGGGCAGTAGCCTTTCCGAGCATTTCTGTAACCCACGTCTGCAGCTCATCTTTGCCTACCTGCAGTGCAAGCTAAGAACCCCAGGGCCATCCCATTCCAGCCCAACAGGAGCCATCTAGCACTCAGATAAAACCCAGCAGCTGTCCAGGACACAGTGCCACTTTCTATCTGTTGTTTTATTTTAGGTTATTGTTGTTGTTGTTGTTGTTGTTGTTATTTCAGTACTAGAAATTGGACCCAGAACCTCATGTACACCAGGGAAACATTATAACCATTAATGGCATCCCATCCCTACCTGAAGGAGGCAAGACCCACCCCACACAGCAGCCCCAACTAAAGAAGCACTCAGAACATTAGTCAGGCCAGGTATGGTGTCTCAAGGTATGCCGTCCAGAACTTGGGAAGAAGTGTGGAATTGTCTCCTCTGGTGAGCCCTGCAGAGGTCTGACGGACCCCTGGGGCTGGAGTCACTGTGACTCTGATGCGCTTGCGCAGATGCCGCAGATGCCGTCAGCAGTGCCTGGCATATGGCGGGGCAGCTGGAAGGAGGAGGGACCCAGGCCCGCACGCTCCCTCCGCCCACAGCTTCCCCGGGGCTGGGCATGAGGCACAGTTCTTTCCTTGACAGCCAAAGCTTCCTGAGCTTCCAGGATCATTTCAACATAATGATTTCTTTTTACACATGTCTATTGACTTTTCCCCGTGTTCCGTTGGGGTTTTCCGATATGTAACTAACAGAACGGTGGGTTACACCAACTCAAAATCATGAGGAGTTGTGTGAGCAGGGCCAGCAGCTCTTCCTTTTGTGGGGATAACAGCCCTTCCTTCTCCTGCCCACAAGCCTAAGGAGAAGAAAGGGAATAAATTGGGCAGGGCATATAGCTCAATGGTTATAAGCGTCTTCTGCCCCTGTGGGGAACGTAGTCTGTAACTCCAGCCTTGGGGGATCCGATATCTTCTGGCATGTGTGGCCTCAGCACTGTGTGAACATACCCACACACAGATGCATCTAAGTATACGTAATTAAAAAACTGTAAAAACAAATCAAAACTGGGACAAAGAGGAGACCCAGCTCACAGGCTCTGCTGTGTTCCTCACGAGTGGCAGATAGAGCCATTGAAGAAGGGTGCACTCTTGTCTCATCTTTGAGCTTCCGTCACCCATGGCCGACAGCGACAATGTATGGGAAATGAATGGTGACACAGGGGCTGATCTGCCTGCTGGTCCCGTGGAAAGCAGAGACTGGCCTCGCCAGGTGTTTCAGGTCTGTAACTGCTCACCCCTCTGCATTTCATAGAGCCCTGAGGACCCCATTGCCTCTTCTCGCCAAGGGAAAGGGGACACCCCGCTCCGAACCTTACCTCCTGATGCATGCGTGACACATGCAAGCAGAATTCCAAATAGCTGCTGTTTCTCTCCCCCCACCCCCCTTTGTCTTTTCTATTGGACTCACATTGGCCTCTAAAGCATCCCCTGCCTGACTCTTGCAGGCTGGAAGGGCTGGGAACTGACGGGTCCCAAGAGCAGCCCTCAGGCCGGAACTGAAAGGAGCAGCTGTGTAGACAACCAGGCCTCCTGCCCTCCAGGGGGCGCAAGTCCAGGGTGCAGCTCCGTACTGGCAAGCACTATGAAGGTGCGAAGGTGCGGTGCTAGCGCTAGCTGAGAACCTGCTCTTGCTGATCCCATTCCCCAAGTCTCTCTGGTGTTTCCTGAATCACCGTGCCGTGTAGATTTAGGCCCTTGACCCATGTCTGTTGAAAACGGAAGTGTCTGCATACACATATGCATAATTAAAAATGAAAATAAATCTGAACAAACAGTCCAGGGCTAAAGCTGTGTTAGTTGGAAGAGTGCTTCGCTAGCATGCTCAAAACCCAGCGCCACATAAACTGAGTATAGAAGCATATGCCTGTAGTCCTAGCAACCTGAGAGACGGAGGCAGGAAGATCTCAAGTTCAGTCATCCTCAGCTACACAAAATGTTGCACTCGAAGATGAGACAAGAGTACACCCTACTTCAATGGCTCTGCCTGTGTTACATGAGAGCCTTCACACACCTGTTTGAGCGCACACACGTGTATGTACACGCACGCACGCACGCACGCGCACGCGCACACACACACACACCCCTCCTGGTTGGGGCAGAGCTGGCAGGCCCTTTGGCCCTCCTTCACAAAGGCTGTGCTGCAGAAGTCAGAAGTGGAAGCAGGGAGGCCAGAAGCGAAGCCTGTTATTATCCAACTTGCTAACCCTGAATGAGGCACCTTCCCCTCCCACGGCCCCCACTGCCTCTCTCCGGCCTCTCCCCCACCCCAGCTTTATTGTCTTTAAATTTCGCCCTGGCTGTGATCCCAGAGAACCCTCACTGAAGGCTGCAGCCGGGGAGTCTCAGGATTTTCACTGAGTTCAATTCTGTTTGTTTGATGACACTCTCCAGCAATGAGGACCTCCTGTGGTACAGGTAAGGGAGACGTGGTGGTACGACTCTCCTGATGTCCCAAAGTGGGCTGGGCTGCCCCCCACTGTGATAGGCCCTTTCCCCTGCTTGCCCTTCAACAAGGGAAGAATCTTGTTTGTTTTCCAAAGAAGGTTTCTCTGTGTAGCCCTGGCATCCTGGTACTCCCTCTGTAGATCAGGCAGGCCTGGAAATCCACCTGCCTCTGAATGCTGGGATTAAAGATGTGTGCCACCATGCCCGGCTGGGAAGAGAAACTTTCTTCTTTTATGTGCATATAAGTAACGGTTGTGCATGCATATGTGTCTGTGTGTGGATGTGTGGTTACATGCACTCACATGACTATGTGTCTTTGTATGTTTGTGTGTGCACTTGTCTCAATGCGCAGGATACACACATGCAATACCTGATAGAAGCCCAGATCTCTAAGATGCCTTGGATGACAGGCGTCCCATTTCCCACCCTCTCCCCTCCCTCTTCCTGTTCCCTTATCTCCACACTCCTGAATTGGTTTTCTTTTGGAAGGAAAACAAAGCTTGCCCTTTCCAAACTCCAAATGCTTTTACCTACTGGAAAATCTATAACAATTAACCAGCTATGCTGGAGAAAGCTAAATCCTGGGCCTGCTGAGATGGTTCCATCCAGGGTGGGATGGCCTTGGTGCTGGTTAAAAAGTCAGAAGTTCCATCACCAGATGAGATGAGGTGCAGCTTTTTACTAAAGAGATTTAACGGCTCAAAACTCAATTTGAACTGAAAAAAAAATCCCCCCAATGGCTCCTTGTAAAGTCTTGCCAAGTCTGGAGTCGATAACCATGGGGCTGGTGAGGAGCGACTATTGATTAGCTGTCTCTATCTATGAGCGTCCCATGCCAAGGAGGGTGGAGGAAGCCATGCACCATCACATGAAAGTACCTGATCGACTCAGCCACTGTGACTGGCTGCAGTGTCAGCCAGGCCAGGACAAAGGATGGTTAATGCAAAACCTGAGTGCTGGCCAAAGTCCCTGGGAGCCACTTGGGGCAGATCAAGCTGGAGTCCTCTTCCCTGTCAACTGGCACATGATAGGAGCCCCTAAGTCAAGGACCTCATAGTTTCTAATCCGATGGCTTCAAGAGCCTAAGGGAATGCCTGATCTTATAAGACTTGCAGCTTATTGTATCCAACCACTTAGGTCTATGAAAAGAACGAGATCCTGAGGGACTTAGGCTGACTTTCCTAATCGCTTATTTGTGAAGACCCAGAGATGGAACCCAGAGCCTTGCACATGGCAAGTGCATGCCCTATCACTCTGTGTGTGTGTGTGTGTGTGCGCACGCGCGTGTGCGCACGCTCGCACGCTGCAGGTACATGGTCATGTGGGAGTGTACTCGTGTGTGAGGGTATGCATGCATGTATGTGTACATGTGTGTGGAAGCCAGGGTTGACAATAGGTGTCTTTATTTGCCACTTCCCACTTCCCACTTTAGTTTTTGAGACAGGGTCTCTCACTGTACCCATTTCAGCAAGGCTGGTGACTGGCCAGGGAGCTCCCCACGTCTTCCTGCCTCAGCCCCTGGTAGCAAGTGCCTGTAACCATGGGGTCATCTCCTAGTCCTTGTTTCAGAAGACAATAGTTGTATCAAGTTAGCACACACCCTGTGCCTCCTCTTAATCTAAAGCACCTCCTGAAAGCCCTGCCCCCAAACAGGCCTCTCCACATCCATCTGGGGTGTTGGAAATCCACCATGAGAGCCCCCAAATTCGGAAGCGCTACACACAGAACACTTGATGCTTCTGAATTTGGGAAGAACAGTGCTGATACCCTGGGTTCTGGCTTTCCTTTAATATAAGACATAGGTTTTTTTTTATGAAGTTTTCCCTTCAAAAGTGGCTTTTAGGTGACAGAGAGCATCAATTACTGAGCAGAACATCACCCTTATGAAACAGTTCTCTAACTGTGCCCACGGACTCACATGGAACTTGTTTTTTTGAGACAAGGATTATTTCTGTAGCCCAGGATAGCCTTCATGGTCCTCCTGCCCCAATTTACTGAGTGCTGGGATTGCAGATGTTTTATTTTTTAAATATTTAATTTACATTTAAAAACACATGTGTGTGAGTATGTGCGCATGTGCATTGCAGATGCCTGTGGAGTCCAAAAGAGGCGGTGGCAGGCTGGCATACAGGTCACTGGACTGAGAAACCCGTGGGGACAGGCTTCTCTGAGGTGTGGCAGGACAGAGACTTGAAAGGACATCGGAAGGAAACAAAAAGGAGTCTCAAAAGACCCAACCCCTACATCTCATGATTTAGGGAGAATGAGGTGAAACAGCTTGACTGCAAATTCTTTTCTGCAGCAAACTCAAGATGGCGCTGTGCACACTCCTGCCTCTGCTACAACGTTCGAAGGATCTGAAACCTCAGCCCCCACTCTGGACGGAGTGGGCACATGCCTGGACCTTCAGAAGCGGAGAAACAGAACTAAACACGAGACTTTCTCCTCCCTCTAGTCTCGTCCGGCCTCCTCAGATACAACATCCAACCTAAAGGTAGGCATGGAGGGACCCATCCCACGACTATATCCAAAAGGAAGTTAGACTTGCAGGGGGCATCCTTGCATGTTCTTAATAGAGAGCCAGACTTGTCGGGAGCCCTGGGTTGGACTCAAGGTTTAAACATGCAGAGGCAGAGAAAGGTGGTGTGGAGATCAGAAGAATAAATGCAAGATGCTCACTCTTCCTGCCTTTCCCAGAGGGCACCAAGCCCAGCCACAGATCACGTGGCCTGTTCTGTGCCTCGCATGGGCACTGGAGGTATGAGGTTGTCTGATTGCCTTCTATCACCCCAGCAGGGAGAATGCGCTTAGTAATTTCTCCTACTCAACCTGCTGTGTGGTGATCAAACACCTGTCTGTCTGTGTCTTTTTTAGGGTGTGGGCCCGCTTCTGAGTCTTCAAAAAGACAAGACTCATTCACATGTAAGGTGTCTCCATGAAGCTGCAGCCCAGGCGGAAACCAGGCGCCTTCTCCACACCTGGCCCATTGATCGGCACCAAACAGCTCTAATTAGCACATTGCGCTATGATTAGGCTTCCAGGGGAAGCGAGCCAAATGCCATTAATTATGGACGTGATCTTGAATTATTCACTTGGACTGTATTTTTTCTTGATATGCCCCTTTCATTTCCCACTAACTTTTTTATCACACCCAAGAAGAGACCCAATTAAGCCTGAAAAAGCACAGATTTATTGTCTTAATGAAAAGGTAAACTGAAAATTAATCACCTGTCCCCCCTCCCCCCAGTGGTCGTATTGATGATGATCGGGAGGCTAGCAGGGGAAGACATGAGATGGACACCATTGTTTTTTCTTTTCTTCTACTCTGTACGCACACTCACACACGTGTACTATGATGTGCATAAGTGATCAGAGGACAATTTGTAGGAGTTGGGTCTCTCCTTCCACTCTGTGGGTTCTGGAGGTTGAAGTCTCGCTTGTCAGGCTACACAGCAAGCACCTTTACTCACTGAGCCATCTTGATGTCCCTTTCTTGCCTTGTCTTTCTGCAGGTCTTCTGATGCTATGGTCCCTTCCATGCTGCCCAGCTTATTTCTGATGGGAGCCTGCATGGGGATGTCTTAGGCCAGCTCTGCCGAGTAGATTTGCTGAGATCACATGCAGATGGAAAATTTACAAAACTGGGAACAAATCAAGGAGCAGTTCAGCCAAGAAGGAAGCCTGAGGTAAGAGCCTGCTGGAACTCTGGGCATCAGCTACACCTTAGACTTCAGAAGCCTTAGGATGGGGGCTTTCAGACACAAACGGCTGGGGCCTGTCAACAAGTGTGGGCCTGGCCACTCCAGGGCGTGGTCTTGGGAAATGAAGTAGGCAGCTCTCAGAGACTGGGCATGGATGACTAAAAAGGGACCTGAAGGGATGTGCATTATGAGCCCACAGTGTCCACTAAATGGGAGAAGGATGGCAGCAATCCAGGCAGCAGAAGAAAGGGGTAGCCATGCTTCCTCAGGTCTCTGAAGCTCTGCACCCTGTTGGGTAGGCTGTGGGGCTCAGAGGCTCTGCTCATAGTGAAGACCTAGCCTGGGCCCTTGGGGTGGCAGGGACACAGGGAAACTCTGTTGGACTTTTGTACAATGTCAGAAACTGGCCTAAAGGGAGCACCACTGGATAAAAGCAAATTGTGAGGAAGGCCTAATAATACAGAGACATACTGCACGGCTTAACTGTAGTTGCTGGGAGAGTCTGAAACCAAGCGGAGAGAGCTGGAACACAGGTTGGGCTCAGGATGGCGAAGAAACACTGAGGTGTTTTGCGCACGGATTGGGGTTTGTATTTATAGAAATCTTCTGCCTGCCTGCTCACTCATGTGAGCCTTTCAATGGGACCCTGGGGTCTCAGGACACCCCCAGTTTAAGGCGATGGCCACCGAGGCCCGGGAAGGTGGTGTGGGATTGACTTGCTCAAAAGCTGAAGTACTGGGTGAGGAATCTGAAAGGGTCAGTGGTCAGGCTCTTGCCTCCAAAGCTTCATCCAAGAATAGTTCCCACTATTGAGTTTTGTTGTTTTCCCTTGAGTTTTATTTTTAGGTTTATTTTATTTATGTGTGTATGTGTGTTGCCTACATGTGTGTATAGGCACCATTTGTGTACCTTTTTGCACATTGGATTATGGGTGGTTTGTGCCCAAAACAGATCAGAAGGTGCCATGAGCTCCATTTCCAGGATACATATAATGAGCAGGAAAAGGTGATTCCTGAATGCGCGCGTGCGCGCACACACACACACACACACACACACACACACTCACGATAACATGGTAGAAAGAAGTTTGCTGCAGGCTTGAAGGTGGTATCTTAAGGAAACAGAAGCCAGCAAAGGACCTGTACGGCAGGAGGGATTCTGGGAAATGGAGTACCATCAAGCTTCTATGTAGGAAGTAATGGCAGAAATGGGGGCCAGGCATGCGGAGATGAGCTGGTTCATCTGTTGGACCAGCTCTGAGGTTTGCAAGGGCTTCTTGGAGTCAGTTATGTCCCCAGACAGCTTATGGGAAGTGCTACTCTAGGGGGAGGTGACAGGGAAGATGACAGGAAGCCAGAGCAGCGACCGACCGACTGTCCCTTCCAGCATGCCTAAGCTCCAGTCAGGAGACCAAGGATGCCTCTGGCATCCAGACAAGGAGCAGGCTCAGAATGCTGCTGGTGAGGTCCCTGCCCTACACTGTCTGGCCGATTTTCACCTCCTTTTCTCACCATGCTGGGAGAGAGCATCAGGACCTGTGATGGTGAGAACAGGCCTTCTTGGCTCCACTTCCGACACACATCAACACGATGTCACAAGAGAAATAACAGAAAACACGGTTCCAAAAGCTTCTCCAAATGACAGGCGCTTCACTGAAGGTCCTGCAAGACAGGGGAGAAGGCGGTGGGTGTGGTATTTCGTATCAGACAGCAGAGCTTGCCAGAAGGCTTCTCGACACCTCCCTCCTTCTGGAGAATGCTCTCCAGTTCCATCTGTATTATTCAAAATACTTTTGCTTCTTCACGTCCTCCCCAGTGCCACTGTCGGTGGCATCTATGCCAGTGTCCTTCCCCCACCGGCTACCCAGGACACTCCCTGCCATTACTCAGGACCAGCAAAACAGATGCTGGCCACCATGCAGCACAAATACCTCCCAAAGTGGGGAACAGATGGGATCTTTAATAACTTGGCTCCTGTCACAGCAGCAGAAGCAGTCACAGACAAATGGACGAGATCAGCTAGATATTGCCACTGGGGAGGAGTGGCCACGGACACTTTACAGGTGGCTGAGCACCGACACTGAAGGCGGAGCCTCCTGGAAGATGAAAGTATCTTTTGGGTTGTGTATTGTGTCAGCATGCAAAGAAGGCCATCATGCCTGGAGAATGGCACCACCTTGGGGCTCTCACACCTACAGAAGGAGCTCTGAGCATCCGAGAGCTCTGGCCACCCTTCATGGTGGGCGCTGGGATTCTCAGAGCAACCTGAACCAGCTCTCACCTAAATTACCTTTCTTTACTGGAAAACAATCCATTGGTAGTTCTCGACTGGGGTTGTGATGTGACTATCTCCTGCCTTGACTCCCAGGATGTCACAGATTAATTATAACCGGGAATTGTAAGCCATTTATGCCCTTTCCTCCCCTGTGTTGCTTTTGGGTCAGGATATTTTTTACAGCAACAGATACGAAGCTAGAGCAATGGTACATGCTCATTATAGACTTCTCCTAAAGCTACCACACAGATGCATGCTCAAGTAAGGGGCCTTAAGACTTAGTCTGTGTTAGTGAACTAAAGAGTGGTTCCAGGGAGGCCCCGGCCGCCCTTGACTTGCCTCTGGGTCACCAGGACAGGCACTTGGATCTCCCCGTTATAAGCCATTAGCCGCCCCCCCCCACATGCACACACACACATGCACACATATCTAGTCCTTCAAGACAGCCTCTGAGAACTGTGTACAGAAAGACCTCTCCTGATCAGTAGGTAGGATCTGCCTGGGCAGTTGGTAGGGTTTGCCTGGGCAGTAAGTATGTAGGGTCCACCTGGGCAGTAGCTAGGATCTGCCAGGGAAGTAGGTAGGATCTGCCTGGGCAGTCGGTAGAGTTTGCCTGGGCAATAGGTAGGGTCTGCCTGGGCAGTTGGTAGGGTTTGCCTGGGCAATAGGTAGGGTCTGCCTGGGCAGTAGGTAGGGAGGGTTCGCCTGGGCAGTTGGTAGGGTTCACCTGGGCAGTTGGTAGGGTTTGCCTGGGCAGTGGGTAGGGTTCGCCTGGGCAGTGGGTAGGTAGGGTCCGCCTGGGCAGTAGGTAGGGAGGGTCCGCCTGGGAAGTAGGTATGGTCCGTTCCTTTATTAATTTGTCCTCTCCAGCCGACGTCTCATTTTCTCACAGGCAGCCTATGGAGCCTGGCTCCTTGCCCTCCCAATTCACCTTTTCCTTTCCTCCCTGCCAGGCAAGAGTAACAAGGAGATTACAGCAGCTGTCAGGCCTACAAGGCTTTGGGAAAATGAGCTTCCGCCTGCTGTTGCCCCCTGAACACCCTGTGTGGGACACGGGCCACCCATCATCTCAACAGTGCCAGGAAGGAGTGGGCGGGACCCTGCTCCTCTGCCCACGTCCTTCCAGCTTCAGGGCCCCGCCCCCTAACCCCTGCTGTTTTTTCTTAGCTTGTCTGAAATTCCACCATCAGTGTAGCATCCTTCCTGGAGCTTACCCTGCTGCTCACCCATCGTTCATTCATCCATCCATCCATCCATCCATCCGTCCGTCCATCCATCCATCCGTGCATTCATTCAGCATTTGCTTACTGAGAGCATTCTGGTATCGATGGTTGCAGTAGCTTTTCCTGATCCCCACCTGTGCAACCTCGAGGAAACTCTTATTTTTAAAGCCTTAACAGATGGGGCATGAACCCAGTGGCCCCACTGTAGAGGAGAGCTCATATGTAGAAAACGGGACTCTGGGTCGCCAAGGAGAGAAGAGGGCACTTTGCGCCCCAGGGACTCCAAGTGGTCACAGCACAGGCAAGGCATACATAGTCTGACCCCCAAACCCAGCGGTCGGAAAGGCATGGTGCTTGTCATCTCACGGAAGAGGGCATTTAGCAACTTGTCAGAGGCGGGAAGATGAACAAAAGCCTGTTCACTCCGGATAGGTCATTAACAACAGATCAAAGAGACGATTGTGTCAAGCCTGGCATGGTGAAGCAGGGAGTTTATCGGGGTTCCTTACAGGGGCATGCGTGACTCCAAGGAAGCTGGATCAGTGAAGAGTCACCCCAGGGTCTGTCGTGGCTCCTGCAGGTTGCAGTCTTTGAGCCCGCTCTACTCCACTGAAGGGCCCTTACTCCAGCAATCTTCCTACCCATGGCACCTAGTGAATTTTCTAACCTCCCTTCTCCCTGCAGGAGGGAATGGCCACAGACCACCGGAGGCTGGCCCCAGCCTGGGGAGAGCAGGAAACACAAGGGCAGGGGGACAATAGTCCCAGTGGATTGAATGGCCTCTCACTGCAAAGGGAGGAGAATGTGGTTCAAGGGACAAGCACCTTCCCCAGCCCTGGAGAGGCCCACATTCGGAGGCTTCAAGGTGATAGATCCCAAACTCACTGTTTCTTCAGCTCCATGGTGTACACATCGTGGAGGGGTGGTGTGTACACAGTGGAGGGTGGTGTGTACACAGTGGAGGGTGGTGTGTACACAGTGGAGGGTGGTGTATACACAGTGGAGGGTGGTATGTACACAGAGGAGGGTGGTGTGTACACAGTGGAGGGGTGGTGTGTACACAGTGGAGGGTGGTGTGTACACAGTGGAGGGTGGTGTGTACACAGTGGAGGGTGGTGTATACACAGTGGAGGGTGGTGTGTACACAGTGGAGGGTGGTGTATACACAGTGGAGGGTGGTGTGTGCACAGTGGAGGGTGGTGTGTACACAGAGGAGGGTGGTGTGTACACAGAGGAGGGTGGTGTGTACACAGTGGAGGGGTGGTGTACACAGTGGAGGGTGGTGTGTACACAGTGGAGGGGTGGTGTGTACACAGTGGAGGGGTGGTGTACACAGTGGAGGGTGGTGTGTACACAGTGGAGGGGTGGTGTGTACACAGTGGAGGGGTGGTGTGTACATGGAGGGGTGGTGTGTACACAGAGGAGGGTGGTGTGTACACAGTGGAGGGGTGGTGTGTACACAGTGGAGGGTGGTGTGTACACAGTGGAGGGTGGTGTGTATATACTGGAAGAGTAAGTATATTCTAGCAGAGGAGTGGGTCTATACATAGTGGAGAAGTGTGTGTATAGTAGAAAGGTAGGTGTATATGGAGTGGAAATATTACAACATGGTTTGCTATTGAGCATCTCTTAGCTTCACATTTGATGAAGGAAAGAAATATAGTTAAGGGAATCTGGCCTTTCCCTCATTTCTTCCTTTACCAGGTCGACAAGCCTGGAGGTGATTAGGGCTGGAGAACAGCTTTAAATTAAGTCCTGGTTGTTTTCTATAGCACCTTAGAATCTGCTGCCCTGGTCACTCTTGTGAGATAAATGAGACCCTGAGCATTTCAGAATCATCTAGCATGTTATTCGCATCCATTGCAAAGGTATCTGTGCTATAAATCCCCCGGGAATGACAAATGGCTCTTTCTGAATTCTGAACAGAGCCTGCCCTCTTTGCAGGGAAATTTCATGTCTCCAGATAAACTTGTTTGCCTGCTTTTATCTGCTACGGTGAACTCTGTAACCTAACTATTGACACCTTGGGAATTCTGCCCTGCAGTTTTAATGCAGCGCCATGTAAAGACGTGCAGAAACAGAATGGCCCCAGTGGGAATTTCCATTGAAGTTAGCGGAGGTCATTCTTCCCAGAAAATTTTCTTGGACAAGAGGATGCAAATATTTTTGTTCACCTAGAATCTTAAAGAGAACACTACTATTAGACATAGTCTAGGGACTCCAATTTCTCTGGAAGGTTCTACTGGTTTGGAAGATTTTGCTAGCCTTTTCTCCCCACCCCCAAACTAGTCTGAAACTCAATATGTACTCGAAGTTCACCTTGAATTTCAGATCCTCCTGCAGCCACCTTCTAGGTGCTAGGATTTCAGGCATGTGCAACCACATCTGATTTCCGTGGTGCTGAGGTCGAAACCAGGGCCGTGCAATGCTAGGCAAGAGCTCCACCCACTGAGGTTACAGGTGTGCACGTGCATGTAAGGGGTGCCAGAACATAGCCTCAGATGTCCTACCTCCATCTATGTATGTGTGTGTGTGTTTCCCTGTATGTACAGCTATGTGCCACCATGTGTATGTATACACAGCACCTTTGGGAGCCTAAACGGAGCATGGGATCCCCTGGGAATGGAGTTCCAGATAGTAACAAGTGGTCACGAGGGTGCTGGAAATGCAGGTCCTCTGAAATAGCAGCAGGTGCTCTTACATGCTGAGTCGCCTCTGCAGCCTGCCTCCCACCTAACCTCATCCCCCTTTTGAGATACGGTCTCTTCATGGCCCAGAACTCACCAAGCACGCAAGGCCCCACGCAGTCACCTGTCTCCATCTCTCCAGAGATGGGATTACAGATCCTAGCTTTTTAAAAATGGGTCCTGAAGCCTGGGTTCAGGGTCTCGTGCAAGCTCTTTCCCATCTGAGATGTCTCCCTAATCCATTCCTTCCCTGAATTCGCAGAGTTTTGAGACAACGTCTGGGGGAACTCAGCACACCCCACTGTGTCCGCTCCGCACTCACCCTTCTAGCTGGGTGGATGGCATCTCCTGGGACTGCCATCACCAGCAGCACTTGGATCTGCCATTGCTCACCTTCACACATTAGGAACCCTCGTCCTCCAGAGACCAAGAAGCCACCATGCCCGCAGGAGTGTTCTCACCTGTGCATGACTCTTCACACCTGCGTGAGTTCACTTCCCCAGGGAGGAAGTGAGAAGTGTGTTTCCCTGTGAGCTTAGGGTGACCCTGGGAGTTGGGAAGGCTTTGACTCATTTCCACACCTCTTCTCTCTGCACCGGAAAGCACCAGCTCCTTCATTTCTAGACAGACTGATGGGAGACAATTTGCTATGTAGCTTCCCTTTCTTACTAAGAATATTCTGGAGCAGTGTGGCTCCAGGCTGAACATGCCTGTGCAGATGTGTGGACAGACGGTCTGTACTATTGCCTGTGTCGAGAAGATTCAGTGCCTACTTGGCACATCCCCACCCCCTGACCTGCTAGTGATTTTCTATTTTTTTTTTATAACTCCTGTTTTCCTATTTGCAAGTCAAACACCTTTCCGCTGTACATTTCCAAAATGGGGTTGTATATGTTTAGCAGAGATGGTCCATGCCTGTAATCCTAGCCCTGAGGCAGAGCAGATGGATTATCCATTCTGAGCTAGCAGAATTGAACTGGGGAGCCGACTCTGTGGGTAAAGTGCTTGCTGTGTGAGCGTGGGATCTGCGTTCAGATCCCCAGTATCACCAGGAAGTGGTGGCACCCATCTGTAACCCAGAACTGGGGACACAGAAATGGGTAGATCCTCAGGGCTCACTAGACAGATGGACCAGCAAGAATGTTGAGCATTGGTTCAGTGAGAGATCCTGCCTCAAAATATGAGGTGGAGAGTGATGGGAAAGAGATTCCAATGTCAGTCAAACTGGCTTCCACACAAGCCTGCATGGGTGGGTGTGCATGTAGTTGTGTGCACATAGGAGTGTGTGTGCATGCACAGGAGCACATGAGCGCGCGCACACACACACACACACACACACACACACACACACAGGACTGGTAAGGAAGTCTTTTGAGAGGCTCCCCTCACTTCCAGCATCCTCAGCTCCCTTCGTATTTGGCCCTCACGTGGTGTCTCTAATAAATCCCAGACACTGCCGGCTCCTCTACACTTCTCAGTAGGGTCAACCTAAATCCAATCACCTGCCCTGTCTGTCCGTTCCCCCCCCCCCATTCATCTCTCCCTCCAGTCCCTCCATTTATGTTGATTCATTCTCAGCAAACATTGAACAGTGAGTCAAACGCGGGTCTTTTTAAAATGGCACCTGGTTTGTCCGAGCCTTTCAAATCAGAGGGAGAGGTTTGTCAGCAGGTGAGTCCAGAGGAGTGAGGGTATCAGGGAGAGTGGTCCACACTGCATTCAGAGAGTGTGGGCTTCAGCACCAGGCTGCAGGAGATCTGAATCCTGACTCAACCACTTACCTGAATCTTAGTATTCCCTCCTGTAAAATGGGATCTCACCACCCCCTGCTCACAGATCTCTTGTCTGTTGATGCGTAAGGTGTCAGTCTGGGCATTTTATCAGGGGTCATAGTTCTGTGAGTCGGTGGTTCAAGCTGGCCTCAACTGGTTGGCGTGTCTGTCCTATTTAATGCCAGCTGATTGTCCTGATTGTCATATTCAGTGGTATTTAACTGGCTTAGAGGATGTCAGATGGCTACAGGCACGCCTGACACCTGGCTGGGGTGGCCGAGACAATTAGGTTGAGTCAACGAGAGTACTCACAGGTGACCTCCCTCTTCTGAGCCCTTAGGTTTCTTACTCCCTGTCCAGGGCTCTCAACCTGGGTGTGGTCTGAACTGGTAGTGAGTGTGGTCGTAGCTGAAAGCAACAACAGCCAGTCTTGAGTGCCGACTTTAAAAATGGGCTCGGAGTATAGGATGAGAGCAGACATAAGGGGCTGTTTTGATTCAGGAAGAGAGAAACTAACCGGCCTCTCCCCGGAAAAGTGGGAGGGACTGAGTGGCCATTCTCACAACCCTCTCCCTCCATAGCTGGAAGACTAACCGAGCCAATTAATACCTGAGAGGAAGCTGGGGCCTGACTGGGGCGTGCAGGCCCTGGGTGGGTTGGACACTGAGAAGTTAGTCCCCAAGTCTTTAGGGGCACCGTTAGGATAGTGGCTCTATCCATAATTCCACGTTCATGACCCAGCACCATACGTGAACTTGGACACGGACAGTTCTCTCCGCCATTCCAGAACAGCTGGGTACAGGTGGTGAGAAACACTGGGAGACACTGGGAGACACTGGGAGCCCCTTCCCTCATTAGAGCTCACAAGCTCACCTCCTTCCCACTGCATGTGCTCATGTGGCTTCCCTGGGCTCACTGACAGACCCCAACAGAGAGAAGCAGAGGACGTGCCCACCTGGCTTCCTGGCTGGCTCTGTCTCCTCCAGCCCCATTGCCTAATTGGCAAGGGCCATTTCGACATCTTAGCGGAAAAATGGCGTTTTTTCTTTCCTTGATGTCGTGATTTGACTGGAGTTAGCAAAGCTTCAGCAGAATCCTAAATGTCTACTTAAAAATAAAAGTCAAGGCTCCATCTGAGCCTAGTATGGGGCTCCCACACACTCTTCGTGGGAGGGAGATAAAAGGCTTTGGAGCGTGTCCTCCTGCATGCCTGCGAACAGGAACTCAGGCTAGTTAAACATCCCTGGTAATGGCTTCTCTCTGCCAAGAGTCTTTATCTTTGCCCAGAAATGGTTCCTGCCTTTCAATGACTTCCATGGGAAAGAGACGTAACTGTATGTGAAGGAATCAGAGAAAGTGTAAGAAGGAGGACCCTGCTGTGTGTATAGCCACAGGGTGTCTGGTGCCAACCCAAACCCTTCCTATCCCTCACCTTCTCCAGGCCTCACCAAAGGGGACGTAGGGGGAGGGCTGCTTTTATCCATCCTTATTTATAAACTGGAAAAATCTGGAGCCCAGAAACATCTAAGGTCAGGTCCATGGGCTGGTGAAGAGCTTGCCTCTCTGCCCATCACCCTCCTGGGAAGGATGGCTACCTTTGTCAAATCATTAACTGAGATGTTGGATCACAGGACATGGGCATGGCCCAGCAGGTAAGAGCACTTGCAGCTTTCTTTCCCAGAACCTGGGTTTGATCCCCAGCCCCTATCAAGAGGCCCACAACGGCCTGTAACTGCAGCTCCAGGGTATCTGGTGCCCTCTTGTGGCGCCTGTGGGCACCTTCACTCTCACGCGCATACACACACACACACACACACACACACACACACAGTAAAAATAACCCTTAAATAAAAATGAAAGACTACAGGACCTCAAAGGGTGTCTCTTCTTAGAGAAACCCCTAACTGGTGCTACTGCGTGCTGTGTGGCTTGCTTAGCACATACATACAGTGACCCAGATTGTACAGTGCACTGCTCTAGACAGGTGCTGCCCACAGACTGCCATGGAGCTCCTATAATAGGGAGAGAGTAACAACCAGCAAAGGAGGTGTAAACAGAGGGCGAGATGGCTGGAACCCACAAATCTCTAACACCAGGAAGAGAGAGGTGGCTGAGTTGTGCACAGAAGTGGTCGTGTAGAGATGTAGAGATGTCTAAGACCAGTGGAAAGAATTCATTGGGGCATCTGATGACCTCATCCATAGTCCACAAACTGACCAATCCACAGTAGGATCAGTGCTGATTGACAGCAACATGGCTTACTAGGAAGACATTGTTGTGATGTGGGTCCTCCACTTTCAAATCCCAGGCCATGACTATTTCCTTGCCACTGAATAGACAGTTCTTTAGTTGGGCATTAGTGCCTGTCCCTGCCATGTCCCCCACAAAAGACCCACTGTTAAAGATGGTTAATTTATTTAACATTTCAGACACTCAGTTTCCCCTCTGTAAGCTGGGATCGTAGTTTGTACGTCATAGGGTTGGAGTTAGGGGTCAAATCCTTTATCTATGTGTGATCATGCGGAAAAGCTACTGTACTCACTGACCTTCACTTTTATAAGCAAGATCTCTGTCAGCATAGCGCAAGGGCAGAGGCACATGTTGCGAGAATGGGTTGGTGGATAGAAACACGTGTGCATGTGTGAGGTGGACGTGTGAGAATTCCCTAGAAGTGGTGGGACAGCCTGGTGTACCGTATGCAACGGTGAACAAGAGACTCTACCTCAAATAAGCCGAAAGGCAAGAACTGTCGCCAGAAGCTGTCCTCTGACTGTTGTGCCCAAATTCTGAACCCACCAAGAGACCCATTCCCACGTTTAACAAGTTAACTGTCTTAACTCAGGTCCTTCGTACATTCATCATGGTGGGTAGAGTGAGGAGGACCCTGGGGAACCTCAAGGCGGGGAACTTATTGGGTATGTAAGGGAGTGTCTAGGGGTATGCAACAGTCTCAGGATTGGTGCACTTAAGGGCTTGGGCAACCCGTCCTGTGTTGATTGGTTAACTAGTTGCTATGGCCTATAGGCCCTCCTATGCTCTGCATGTCACTGTTACAACACTTTTACCATAAAGCACCTCCAGAGCCCGCCAGCTAACTTCTGATTGGTTTCTAGCCACGTGGAGGGTATCTGACCTCCTAGTGACTGGGGGACCAGCAAGGTCAGGAAGCTCAGCACATTTGCTGAGTCAGAGGCTTTTCTACAGCCTGTCATGGCTGCTAAGGCAGGGGCTGGGTGAGCATCTGGTCCCTTCACTGACTTCTACATGTGGGCGCGCGCGCACACACACACACACACACACACAACACTATGTGTGTGCTATGGAGTTTCCATAGCAAAAATGAGAACTTTGAGGTCCAGATAATCCACCCAGCTCTCCAGGAGGGCTTTGCTGTCAATAGCAGTTGTCACCAGGGGAGCTCTGTTCCCCAGGATGGGGCCATGGGTGTCTGCTTTGGGAGCAGGGCTGCAGGAATACCTAGCAAATGCTGAGGGTGGGCAATGTCTGCCCCTCCTCAATGTATGTGACAGCCCTGCACAGGGAGAAGCCACACGTGCTCAGTGTCATTAACACCCCATCCTGAGAAAGACTACCTCCAGGACAGTGCCGGCCACAGGTCAGAGGTCAGGGGAAGCCCAGACTCACCATGAGGATCACGGCAGGGCTAGCACAAGAAAGACACCCTCCGCGTGGCCATCAGCACCTTCACAAGTGGGTGCTGGGTGCAGTCCGCTCACAAATCCCCGGGGTTGGACCCAGTGTCTCCCTCTCCTCAGGGAAGGAACAACCACACCGTGGGGATTAGAAAGCAGTCAGCAGCCATGGGAGACTGGGTTTGGTTCCCGGCTTTCCCTGCTGGAGCCAGAAGCCAGCTCCCACAATGGGAGGGAATGAGAGGGGCAGGAGCCTGCCAGTTACTCCATAGCTCCATTCTTGGTCTCCACAGCCTGTAATTAATCATCGCCATGAACCTGGCACACTGGGCTAATATTAATCTGGCATACTCAGGGCTAATTGGAGGCCACGCCTTCCCCTTTTGATTGAGACAATTCCCATTCTTTCTGCAGTAGCTGCTGTGAGCTCTGCAGCCCTCATCACACCACCCCTTTCCCAGGCAGTGTGCAAAGACATTTATGTGTGGAATGGTGGGGTGGGAGCGGGGTGGGGCGGGACCCTGCAGCTAGGGCTGTTAGGAGTCCCTGGCCACCCAGGTGTTAGCCTAACCCTGTTAACCTTAGATGCAGGGCAGAATAAATCACAGAGCTTCCGCCATCTATCTCCCTCTTGGGCAGGGCTGTCGCTGATCTCTATTTCACCTGGGATGAGGGGAGGGTGAACGGTCTCTTCACTGTCCACGCCCCAGAGGGCTGGTTTATTCCCCCCATTGGGAGATCTGTTGGGGCCTCTGTCTCTCTCACAGGTCACAGAGGACTCCTGGGCCGTCCCACCCCTAAGGTTTAGGGTGGGAAGTATCAGACTGTGGGAAAAGAAACAACGTCCGCTGCACACATTTAGACTTCGGAATGAGGGCCTACTAATTAGAGGAGCAAAAGACGATGCGGACAAAGAAAAATTAGCTTGCCCACACACCTGGGTGATTCTGGGGGAGCTAGAACATGGGTGTCCAGACCATCTTAGCTAAGAGAAACCGTTTCCTGTTTCTGGGCCCTTAAAGGTGGCATATGGGGGTCAAGGGTATAAAAGCAGCTATGTTAGCCAAGCACCAGCTGCTGAGGCCACTGTGTATGGTCTCACTGAGATCTCACCGTGCTGCCCAAGTGTCAAGGCTGTCACCCTCTCTCTGATATTCTTGCATGTTTCCAGGCAGGAATGGTAGGAGCCGAGTCTGGCTGCCATGGCATGCTCTGTGTCCCTTAGGATTGACAGTCCTGAGATTTCCTTGTTATCTGTGTCCCTGTAACTGAGGTTCCAGCAGACTCATTGCTTTGGGGCCCAGCTGTGGTGTGTGAGGATTCTGTTTGTTTGAGTCCCCCAGCTGTGTCCATTGGAGTCCTTTTCCTGTAAGCGATGGACAGAATACTAACCTTGGGCTTTGGTGAGCTATGGCAGTCACTTGACTGTTGAAGAGTCCAGAGACAGCCGGCTTCAGGACGGCTCGGTTCCTGTCCCTTAGGGTTCTGGCCTTATCGCTCTGTCCAGTCTTTGGCTCTGGTTCCCTTCCTGGTCAGCGGTCTCTTTGGCCACTGTGCTGGCCCCACTGCAGACATGATCCAGTGCCCAGAACCAGCTTAAGTCTTGGGTACTCCTGAGGCAGAAGACTTATCTGTGGAAAGGACCCGCCCCCCACCCACACTCATTTCCCTGCCCAGGACATCACTAGGGTCCAAGTGACAGGGTATGCTGTCACTCCCTTGGAGTCCATTATGTTAAACTATCAGACACCAATCCCGTGGGAGACTGGGGGAGTGAGGGACCCACTGGAGCCAGGGGCCCACTGGAGAGCACCACCCCCCCCAGGCAAGGTCCCCAAATTTATTACACGGCATGGCAGTTGACACCAGGGCCCTTGGGAAGAAGCCTGGGTTCTGTGGGTAGTTTGAACCCCTGGGTGGGGGCCCACATTGTGTAGGTGGTATTGTGGGGTGCAGCTGTGCCCACTTTGAGTATTTTGTTTCTGGTTGCTGATATGCACAATACCAGGACTCAGTGGTCGGGACACCGCCTTTATAACAGACAATTGTTAACTATTTCCTCTCAGTCCTGTAGAGATGAAACTGTCAGCCTGTCTTGTGGAACATCAGAGCCGAGAGGGAAGCAAACCCTGAATGGGATGCCCTCTCCTCATGTGGCAAACACTGTGGGTGGGTGTATCTCCTCTTGTAACAGACACTGTTTCAAAAGGAAGAGTCTGGTCGTGACTCGCCGCTGTGAAGGGTGGACACAGATCAGAGCTTTCTGATTCTTTCATGAATCAGCACCTTGGCAGAGATGCTCAACAACAGCTATGGAGGACCTGGATGGGGATTGGAAAGTGGTCAAGGTGTCCAGGAAAGGAGAGTTGGATTCTGTGAGAATCACAGAGCTCTTACCTTCACTAGAAGGAACTGAGCCTCCAACAGGACACCATAGTGTGTCTCAGCTTAGCCTTGGGGGATGGGAGGTAGTCAGGATACTCCTGCCATCTAGAACCTGGATATATTCTGCTGCACCTTGACCCCTCATGTCTACAGGTAACTGATGGGGGGAGGATGTCCTTCTGTATATATGTTTCTCTTATTGGTTGATGAATAAAACACTGTCTGGCCAATGAGGCAGGAAGATCAGCAGGACTAGAATGAGGAGAATTCTGGAAAAGGTAGGCAGAGAGAGCCTGACAAAGACAGTTGCTATGTAGGCCACAAAGGAGCAGCAGGTCCAGACCCTTCTCCAGTAATATAAGACCACGTGGAAATACTTAGATTAATAGACATGGGTTAATAATTAAGGCAGAGCTAGCCAGTAAGAAGTCCTAGTCATCTGCCAACAGTTTATAACTAAGATAGCATCTGTGTGTTTATTTGGGGCTGAGAAGGGCAGCAACAGGACCTGGCAGGACAAGAAAAGCTTTCAGCTACAGGTAACTGTACCCTGTGTCATCTCCCTAGCATGCTCAGGAAAGGGGAACTGAGCTGGCTGCGTATCTGACCTGACTTCCTACTGTCCCTCCACAGCATGGAGTCAGCCCTTGTGGGATGGAGTCAGCCTGTGGGCTGCAGCCTCAATGCCCTCCCTCTCCCAGACACAGGATTCTGAGGCCAGCCAGACTCCCTCTGATAAGCCAGGCTAGTGCATCTGAGCGCTCACCCAGGCCAGGTGCTGATTTCACCCTTGACCTGCGTCAAGGCCCCTCGCAACCATCTTCAGAGGCAAGAATGTCTTATAGAGTGTCAAAATAAAGTCCGTCTTTCTGTCTACAAGGAGGTAGATGTTGAGATTTCTTTGGCTTGATTAGAAGTATGTCTGAGAAAAATATAAAACAGGCAGGAAGTGGAATGACAGAGGAGAGCATGGGCCAGGCTTAGCCAATCCAGCAGGGAGATCAAGGCACAGATTGCTCCACCCAGGATGGGCAGTGGTAGCCAGGCTCTGATTTCCTCTGTGGCCAGTCATGGGCTAGCACCGATTGGGAAAAAGTAAGCTTCAGTCCAAAGCCGCTGGACTCCATGAGTGCTAACTGCCCATCCTGCAGCTGGCTGGCCAGCAGATTTCTCCTTGAGCTTGTAGGACTATGTGACTACCCTGCAGCTAGCTAAAAGACCAGGACCCAAACTCCAGGGCTCTGGAGCCAGGTGTCCAGTGACACAATCCCTCGGTGTCACCCTTTGGTTGGCAGCATGAACTGTGTAAGAGGCCCTAGTGCTGGTGCTACAATGAGGTGCTGTAGACCCGCCAGCCATCACACCGTGTTGTTCGTGTAAGCCACTCCATTGGTCATCATCCATACCCATCCACTAATTCAGCCATATCCTCCATCCTACCCATTCATCCATCCATCATCCATCCAAAAGTCCATCTGTCCATTCACTCATTGAAACACTGATCCCTCACTGGACGTCAAATCCTGTGGAAAGCCCTAAGAATAAATATAAGCCATGATCCGGTGGGGCCTTTCCATGGAGAAGCGCCAGACCCCACAGCAACACTGACTGACTCAGTTGTAGAAGAGTCCCCAGCTCATCGTGGGGTACAGAAGCGGGTGCTACTCTAATCCCCAACTTTACTTACAGGAGGAGAAGGAGGTGGAATACGAGGGTCTTCGGAGTCCCCTTCTACTCCATAAACTCAGCTTTGGGGAAAATTTGGTGACGCTTAGGGTCTGCTCCACCAGAGGTAGTGTTTGACATGGTGACTTATCATCTACAAAGTTCACACTGGAGACCCACACAATTGAGTTTCAAAAATAAATCACACAGACAATGTAACCCACAGAGGCATAAGGGAAGATATTCTAACTCTCAGCCTGACTATCAGACAGCTGAAACAGTGAACTCCATGAGAACGGGGAGTTTCCCTGGGGATCTCATGCTGGGAGACGGAACAGGCAGCAGGCAGAGGGGGAGCTCGTCTCCTACAAGGCTTCAGGTACTGCTAAGAGTCCATCAGGCCGTCTGACAGGATGACCACCCACCTGAAGCCCCAACAAGGAAGAGCTTAACCAGGGCTGCTCATGGGTGCATACTCCTCTTCCGTTTAAACTTTGATCTCACTTCAGGACCCCAAGGATGGAGTAGAGGGCTCTCTTTGACCCTCTCCCCAGTGTGGCCACCACATGGGATAATCTTATACTTCTCCTCCTCCTTCTTTTCTATTACTTTGACTGTTCAACTGGCTTCTCGAGGGTGGGCGATTGAAATGGACTTCTTGGGGTACAGACTGAGCCCCAAGTTCAGCGATCTCACCTGTTAAGTGAGTTGGGCTGCACATGTTACAATCCCGGGATGCACATAGACGTGACAAGAGCTGACACATCTGGGAGCCCAACCTGAACCATTCCAGGCAGAAACGGTGCCGCAGCCTGGTCTGCTTCATGCCAAGCAGCCTTCTCTACTGAGTCCACACTGCCTTCCTGGGCAAGGGTCAGTGAGCCACCAACTGACCTTTAATGGCTGGTGACCCCCTCTCTTCTAGGGGCTGTTGGCATAAGTCGGGGCTGTGAGCAAAGCCAGTCCTGTGGGAGCTGTCTGTGGGACAGCAGACATCCATCAACCGATGTTCAAGTCCTGGAGAAATCAGCAAAGTCATTTAAAAGGCCAACCACCCAGCATTCCACCAGCCTTTCTCCTTACCCAGCCATGCCCAGGCCCATGACCTTGAAAAAGTCCTGTATCTCACTGCAAATTATTGCCAGGAAAATCTACGGTCAATTAAACAAGCAAATGTTCCTCTTGCACTTTTAACTTTCTCTCTTCCTAAATAAGCTCTGGCCTGACCTACAGGAGAAGCTGGACTCTTGCCTGTTCTCTTCATCAGACTAACCCCCCACCCCCCACCCCCTGTGACACAGGCTCTGGGGCTTATTAAATCAGCACAGCCCACATTCCACCAGGATGAACTCCTGATCAGTGATAATAGCAACGACCTGGGAGAATTCCAATTGGTGCAAATCACCTGGGGACTGCCATCAGCGGAGCGTCCTGGTTGAAACAGCCACTAGGTGATTTGCTGGTTTATTGCCCAGAAGCTAAAACAGAGCAATGGGGCCTAAGACCAACAGGAAGGTATTGCAAGGGGAAAACCTTTTTCTCTGCAGTAGCCATGTGAGTCCTGGGATCCCTCATCCTTGGGCTGTAGCCTTCCTCTTTTCCTTAGCCATTTCAGCCAGTGGAAAGTAACGTAGCTTTCTCTATTGGTGGACTCAGCTCCCTAGGATTCTACTAACCATTTCATAGGAACTGAGCATGTATGTGTATACAAGGTTCGCCTTTCTTTTTCCCTGTGTGTATATAAGCATGTTGATATGTGTGGGTGCAAGTGTATATAGGTATGTGCATATGTGTGAGTATAAGTGGGTGCACATGTGTGTAGGTCTAAGGTTGACATTGGAAGTTTTTTTTTTTCCAACCACTTCACCTTATATTTTAAGGGGGTCTCTCACTCCAGCCCAGAGTTCACAGATTCACTCTAGTTCATCAGCTTCCTCATTGGGATTATACTTGGGCCACCATGACTACAGAGCATTTCTGTGGGGCTGGGGATCTGAACTCAGGTCCTCACTCTTATATGGGAAGGCTTTGCACAATGAGCCACTTCTTCAGCTCCAAGGCCTCTTTCTCTTGTTACTATTCATTAACAAACACAACCACTATTTGTTTGATATTTACCCTGTACCAGGTAATAGAAATAACCCAGAGTCGTGATTTGTATCTGAGATATCCCCAGGGGTTCATGGGTTTAAGGCTTGGTCTCCAGGTGGGCATATTAGTTTTGGACATTGTGGGATGTGCGTTGGTCACTGGGGACAGGTCCTTGGGGATATATTATCCCTGGTCACTTCTTGTCATTTGTGCTTCCTGGTTTGCCATGTAAACAGAAATTTCTGGAAAGGACCTTACCTTATATTAGCCTTTTATACAGCTGATTAACTGCTTAGAGCTTTAGAGACTGCGGAGAGGTTGGAACATGAGGGTCCAGTGCCCATTTATAGCTTGTCTTGGCCTTTTTTTTTTTTTTTTTTAAGCTCACTTAGTAGTCATTTCCTGCCTGCCTCTGTACTAAACTAACAACCTTGTAAATAACAGGTTAAAAAAAAATTCTGCAAGCTTAGCTTCTGCCAACCAAAGGAGTGAAAATGTCACCACCCTCTGAGACCAAGAACAGAGAGTCTCTGCCTTGCTCCAACTGCCTTTGCCTCCCTTTGTGTCCACCAATGTATCTGAAAAGTGCCTTGATTTGCGACATTTCTTTCACTATAAAAATGTCATGAAACTACCAGCATTGGATGTAGAATTTGTGATAAACTGCATCTGTGTTCTCTGGGCCATGGTCAGTCTTACTGGCTCCAGAATATGCTTATTCTCTTTGAGTTGAAGCTGTGTCTTCGCACCAACAGCCATGATGTGAACAATACTCCCTCAGCTCGTGCGCCACTGCCACAGTGTTCTGCCCCCAAAGCATGGGGCCAAACAGCAACAGGCTGAACCTTCTGAAACCAAGAATCACAACAGGTCTTTCTCCCCTTGAGCTGTTATTAAGTATTTGGTAACAGGTATGCAAAAGTCACTGGTCTTTAGACCAGGGTTGGGTAGGGGCCCTGGAGATACTAGCTCACTGGATAAAGGGCTCACCATGCAAGCACAAGGGCCAGAGTTTGTAATTCCAATGCTAGGAAAGTGGAGACAGTGTCTTCCTGCAGCAAGCTGGGGAAATGTGCTGGGCGGGTCCACGTGACATGTAGCACAGTCTTCCCCTTTAGTCTCTGCACACCACACTTTAAGATGCTCACCTTGTGCTTTGCTGCAGTAGAGAAAGCTCAGCCCTCTGGGTCCCTCTGGCTTCCCCCACCTAGGGTAGATGCTGGCTTTGCACACAGGCACCTGGTCATGGGATGAGTGGGCTATGGCATTCCCAGTTTATACTATCTAACTTGGGAGCTATACCTGCCCCCCCTCTCCCCCGGTAAAAATCTTTCTCTATCCCAGCTGAAGCCAGGGTCCCACTGTAGGGACTCTGGCTGCCCTGAACGGGTCTCATCTTGCCTTGGGATCACACAGGGATCACACCTGGATCCCCACAAGACTAGCTAACCTGAGGAAAATGGCCACAAGACTGGTTAGGATTCCAAAAGCCTGTTTCAATAAGTGGATCGTTCTTTCAGAGTTACCCCCAATGCAGTGGCTAAAAAACCCTTTTAGACTTGTACACATTCTAAAGTAAGTGCATTAATCTGTGGGCTTTATGCATATAATACAAAGAGCCATGATATTAGACAATGAAAGGCAAAATTTTAATAACAATAAAATGACCTGTGAATGGATATTATCTTATTTTCCCCCAGCTTCTGATTTCCTTTTTTAACTCCCAGGGATGCGCTCTTGCTCTGGAGGTCATGCCCACAGAGGCTGGGACAGGGGCTTTCAACAATGAGGCTATGAAGTCGTTGCTCTGTTTGGCCCTTCCCCTCATCCCCATCAGTAAGTAATGTCCATTCTCAGAGTGACCCTGGCTCTCAGGATCAGAGTGAGGTCTCAGGCAATCCTTCTCTCCCCGTAACTCCTGATGCCACTGCTTCTCTAGGCTAGGGGAACTCGGGTGGACACAGCTCAGTGTCTCCTGCCTCTTGGGATGCTCTGTGAGATAGTCCCGGACACCAGGGCTTCACAGTTTGCCCCTTGGCAGGGAAGGGTTTGGTGGCTTTTCTTGGAAGTCTGAACAAAGGACCGGTGAATGGGCCTGCATTGATTGACAGGGCTGTGGTATTGTTGGAGATGGCTTCCTCACCTATGAAGTAAGAAGGCGGGACTGAACGCTTATGGGGCCCTTCCTGCTCTAACAAGCCAGGCTTCCAGGGAAACAGACTGCAAGCAGTACTGTGGGCCTGATGATGGAGCTGGGAGGGAACCAGGGAGAGGGAAAAGCCTGGAAATAGGTTACTTATCTGAAGGTAGATCTTAGAGAAAGAAGATTCAGAGGTAGGGACAGGGAAGCCGCCGTGGGGGGCCGGGAGGATCCCAGGGAGGAGCAGTGGCCTTTGGGTAGGAGGCAGGTGGAGAAGGGAGTAAGAAGGGATACCCTTGTGCTCACTACCCCCCCTCCAGCCTCCCCCCCTGCCCCGCCCACCTGTTCTCCAGTCAAGCCTCCAAGAATACACACCAGACAGTGGGCGGCCCTGTGTGACGGCCCCTGGGGCAGAAGGCACTGCATGCCAGGTGCGGATGGATTGTCAGGAAGATGCAAATTTCTCAGTGTAGACTGTGGTCAGAAACACCTAATAGCCACTGTCCATAGGTGCCTTCGTAGCATTTGGAGCCAAAGCAGGGGTTTGTCCTGGTCTGTCACAGACAAACTGTGTGACATTAGACCGACTGCTTAACCCACCTGAACCTTAGCTCACACACAAATAAGTAGATATAATAACGCCAGCTGTGTGGTTGGGGTAACAAATGAGGAACGGCTGCCCAATGGGGGTGCTCTGTAGGAATCCATTAATGCTGGGTTTTAACTGTCACACAGGAATTATTTGCTCAATATAGGCAGCATTCTGGGGCTGGGGAAAGACAAGGGGGGGTTAGTTTGTATGTCCGTCTTCCCTCCCCCTCCCATGGCAGGTGGTAAATGTCTCCTTTCTGCTCTGCCCTTTCACCCAGCCTCCAGGAGGAATTATGTCACTCTTTCCACGGGCAATTATCGATGGCATGCCTCCTGACTTACGAGGTATTCATTGCTCCCCAAGGAAGGGCAGGTTTTGTCAATGGAAGGTACTGAGAAATGAAGCGATCAGATCGAAGACCACGGAAGGACACAGAGAGCGGGGTGTGGGAAGGAGCTTGTTGAGCTCCCAGTCAGGTGGCTGCAAGCAGAGGACCATGTCCTGCTCTGTCACTCTCCACCCTTCCCTGGAGACGGAGACTCTTACTGACCCTGGAACTAGGCTGGCAGCCAGTGAGTCCCACAGCGCTGGGGTTACAGGAGACTCAAGCCACATCTGGCTTTTTACAAGGGTACTGGGGACTTGAACCCGGGTCCTCAAACTTGTTCTTTCCCATCTTTCTACTCTGCCTCAAATCTGTTTGCATTTAGTGATGCTGTTATGGAAAATAAGGGTGGCATGAATGATCACAGCACTGAGATACTGTGCTATCAATTCGACCATCAAGACAGCCTCAAGTTACTGGCAGGCAAGGGTAATGTACACAGCAGGGACATGCTGGGCAAAGGAATGGCCTGAGTTCAGGGTTGGATGGAACAGACAGCAAATTTCTTCTTGCTACTCAGAATGACATGTGACTTAAGAGGTATGAAATGTTTACTTCTAGAACTTTCCATTCTCTTTGTTGAAATCATGTTTGATTATAGGTAACTGAAACTGTTACCTGTACAAGTCAAACTGTTGCTAAGGGGCTGCTAGGCTTCTCATTAGCAAACAATAGTTTCCTCTATCCTGGTAAGTCAAGTCAGACTGCTCAGGTCCTCCTGAGTGGACCATCCTTACCAGGACTCTCTGTGGTCCCCCTAGACGATGGTTCAGACTAGCTGCTGCTTCCAGGATGCTGTGAGCACCGGAGCTGCTTACCGAATGGAAAGTCATCTGGCATGCATGCCTTAGCCATGGGTGTTTCCTAAGGAAGTGCTCCAGCCTTTCCCAGCATCCAGCTGCTGCTGCTGCCTCTGAGGAGGTGAGCCTGATTCATGTAGTCTCGCCACTGGGGCCACTTGAAACCTAGGAAGCCACTGAAGGCTGTCCAGGGCTGTGTGTGATGAGAGACCCCATTGACTATGCTGGTGCTGGGGTGGTAGAACCCTGCTGAGCTGGAGATGTTAGCCCTGCGTCGTCCATTTGCATGAAAATCAGGCTTTCTGTCTTTGAAGCTGTACACTCAGGCCTGCTGGGAGGCTGTCACTGCCCGCTTTGGAAGGGATGAAGCGGATCAGGGCAGCAAGCCAGGAGCTCTGCCTGAAGAGGGACAACAGCGAGGTGCTCTGGGGTCATTCTCTATGAAACACAGGGATGGACCCAGTGTCTGCGGAGAGATTTTTCTAGAACTGGCTCAGGCTGGGCTCTCATCCAAGCTTTGGCTCTCTGGAACTGGGTGGCCTCCAGCTAGACATTTAGATTTTCTTTGCCTGGGCCCTGTGTTTCATTTACAATGGGCACAGTGGGGGAGGGGGGAGGATGCTGGAGAGATGGCACTTGCAGCTTTTCCCACAGGACTGGGTGGGGCACAATGGCCTATAACTTCAGCACCAACTTGGTATGTCATACACTCAGACAGACGGACACATGCATGACAACTTAAAGGCATCTTTTAAAAAAATGGACAAAGAATCTGTTGGGATGAAACTGTCTTCTGTGAGGACTGGCCCCACCTTCTCGGTCCGCACCAGTCTTCACCTTCACCCACATCTTAGTGGTCATCTGTCTTCTTTACCCTTCTTCCCTAGGAAGCAGAGGTGAGAGAGGCCATGCTCTCGAGAACCCGTAACTATCGTTCATTTGTTACTATTATTCCTCCATGAACACGTCATTCCAAATACGATTTTAAAGTTATTTTTAATTTCTCCCCCCCCCCTCGTGTGCGTGTGCGTGTGCGTGTGTGTGTGTGTTGAGGGAGGGGCAGTGCTCTGTGACCAAAAGAGTCAGATTCCCCAGAGCTGGAGTTACAGGTGACTGGAACCACCCGAGGGGGTGTAAGTGCTCTTAACTGTTGTGCCCAAATTCTGAACCCCCAAATCACCAAGAGATCCATTCTGATGCAAAAGCAGAGTCTTTTATTATTAACAAGTTAACTGCCTTAACTCGGGCTCTTTGTCCATTCATCACATCATCACATCAGATGTCCTGAGAAGGACCCAGAGAAACTGTGAGGTGAGGAATTTGAGGGTAGCAAGGGGAGTGTCTAGGCATACTCAATAGTCTCAGGATTGATGCACTTCTGGGTTTGGGCGACCTATGATGTGTTGATTGTTCAACTGGTTGCTATGGCCTATAGGCCCTACCATGGTGACTATGCTCTGCATGTCACTGTTACAACACTTTTACTGTGTGTCCTGAAGCACGCTCAAAGCCTGCCAGCTAACTTCTGATTGGATCCTTGTCACCTGGAGGGTATCGGACCTCCCAGTGACTGGGAGAGGGGCAAGGTCAGGCAAGCACCTGTTGCTGATCTGTATCCTGTCATGATGCTAAAGCAGAGGCCTGGGTGAGGATCTGGTCCCTCCATTGACTACTGAGTTGACTCTCTAGGGCCTCCAAATAAGATTCAAGGAAAGTCATCAACATCTTACACTTCCCCAAAATAAACAGAGTAAAGTCCATGGGAAATTGAGGGGAAACTATGAGCAGGTCAATGTCCAGAATGCCTGTCCTGGGGCCCCATGAAGCTTCTAGAAGTGAATACTATTCTGTGTCAGATGTCTTTGAACACAGGGTGGGTTCCAAGATTCACAGGTAAATGTAAGTCAGTCACAAATCAACTGACATGAACCTCACAAATGAAAGGCTGAAGAAAACTGTGTGTGTGTGTGTGTGTCACACACTGATTTTTATTTATGTGTATGGTTGTTTGGTTGCATGTATGTGTACATGTACATGCAATGCCCTTGGAAACTAGAAGAGAGCATCGGATCCCCTAGGACCAGAGTTTCAGATGGTTGCGAACCACCATATGGGTGCTGGGAATTGATCCTGGACCCTCTGCAAGAGTAACAAGTGCTCTTAGTCATTTAGCCTTCTCTCCAACACCCCAAACATTCTTTATTAAACAATGTCTCATAAAGTCCAGGCTTACGCTGGTCCTTGCTATGTAGCCCAGGCTACCTTCAAAGTCTTATCCTGTCTCATCATGGGAATTACAGCATGTGCTAACATGCTTCACTCAAACAACATATTTATGATATATATCATATATTCACTTTGTCTCCTTCTGAGGCACTGACCACACCCATTGGGGGGGTGGAGCCAGGGGAAGAAGTGACCTGGGGAACTAGGTCTGAGGAGGAGTCAGAGAACGCTCTCTTGCTGGCGGGTCGCGGAGAGGAGAGCATCCGGTGGAACTTGCTGATATTCATCTGTCTAGGTTGTAAGTTATTTCTCCCTGAATAAACATCTATTCGGCCTATTTGTTTATCCTGATCCTTATTTAACCACAATATGTCTGTGTTGAGATATTTGTATGTGTTTCAAAGGAAAGGCAGTTGCTTGGTGGGAAACACAGAAGTTTCTAGGAGTCTTGCTCTTTAGGGCAGCATTGACTAACTAATCAGGCACACACTGACAAGGGTGTGGTTCCCTCTCAGCCATCCTGGGAGGTGGTTAGGAGGTACCTCACTTTGCATCTGAGGCCATGGGACTCTTGATAACTTTCTAGACACCCCTCATGATCTGTGTGGTTCCCCCCTTCAACCCCTCACCCACATAGCACCAAGGCTGGCGCTTAATAAATGCATAAGGAATAGAAGGAGAGCATGCCATGGAACCGCTCACCCCTCCTTCCTTGATGTTCTGAAATCATTTCTTTCTCCCCGTTAATTCCGTCACACTCAGAGGGAGAGCCAAACGGCATTTAGTTGCTTCCCCTTGCTGGGTCTCAAATGTTCTGTCAGCTGTCATACACCTCCCAGCACAACTGTTTGAGAAATGACGAGAATCTGTGCGGAGCAGGGATGGAGCAGTAGGAGCCCGGGTGGGGTCCTGTGGGTGCCTGTGATGCCGCTCCGCCCCATCTGCCCTGCCCCTTCCTTATTTATCGTTTGCATGGTTGCATATTTGAATTATTAGGCTATGAGGCATGATGGCAACCCCAGCACTCAGGAGATGGCAATAGGAGGGTCAGAAGTTCAAGGTCATACTCCAATGTATAGTGAGTTCTAGGCTGGTCTGGGCTGTATGCGACCCTGTCAGAAATGGTGGTTATTGGCATGCGTGGCTGCACAAAATGACGGATTCACAGACATTTTCATATGTGCCTATAATGTGCATTGCTCATATTCCCCCCCCCACACTCTCCCGTTTCCCCTCTCCTGCTGCTCTTTAGCCCCTTAATAGTCTCCTACTTTCGTGTTGTTATTAAAGCTAGGCTTTATACATAAGAGAAAACACAAGATAATTCATCTTTCCAAGTCCCCTATCTTTCACTTCGCACGGTCTTCCCTGCCAAAAAAAAAAAAAAAAAAAAAAAAAAAAAAATGGCTTCATTATTTTTTAAGGCTAAACAGTACTTCACTGTATACACGTACCACATTCGTTTTATTCGTTTTACCCACTTAGCCACTGATGGGCACTCAGGCTGATTTCATGACTGTTGTGAATGATGCTATAATAAACGAGAACATACAGCCATCTGCTGACCACACAGCCCCGTCCTGACCCTTGGTTCTTAACTGAAGGTAAAAGTGAGGGAATGGTTTGTCATGCGTGAGCCTGAAACTTTTCCCTTTCCCTCACCCCTCTCCCTTCCCCCTCTCCCTTCCCCCTCTCCCTTCCCCCTCTCCCTTTCCCCTTCCCTTTCCCCTTCCCTTTCCCCTTCCCTCTCCCCTCTCCCCCTCCCCCTTTCCTCTTCCCCCTCCCCTTTCCCCTTCCCCCTCCCCTCTCCCCTTCCCCCTCTCCCTTTCCCCTCCCCTTTCCCCTTCCCTCTCCCCCTCCCCCTCCCCCTTTCCCCTTCCCCCTGTCTCCTTTCCTCTTCCCCTTCCCCCTCCCCTTTCCTCTTCCCCTCCCCCTCCCCCTTCCTCCCTCCTCCTCCCCCTTCCCCTTCCCCCTTTCCTCTTCCCCTTCCCCTCCCCCTTCCCCCCCCTCCTCCCCCCTTCCCCCTCTCCCCTTCCCCCTTCTCCCTTTCCTCTTCCCCCTCCCCTTCCCCTTCCCGTTCCCCCCCTTCCCCTTTTCCCCTTTCCTTCATTCTTCCCTTCATTCTTCGGGTCAACAAACAGCTCTGATTTCCCAGCCATTCACCACTAAATCTAAATTACTTTCTCCATGCCCCAAAGCCAGTTGCTTTCGAGAAGACTTCGTAACCTGAACTCCAAAGCTTCGGGCATGGTTCCCTCCTCTCCTGAATCACACCCCCATCTCTCCTCCTCTCCTGAATCACACCCCCATCTCTCCTCCTCTCCTGAATCACACCCCCATCTCTCCTCCTCTCCTGAATCACACCCCCCATCTCTCCTCCTCTCCTGAATCACACCCCCATCTCTCCTCCTCTCCTGAATCACACCCCCATCTCTCCTCCTCTCCTGAATCACACCCCCATCTCTCCTCCTCTCCTGAATCACACCCCCATCTCTCCTCCTCTCCTGAATCACACCCCCATCTCTCCTCCTCTCCTGAATCACACCCCCATCTCTCCTCCTCTCCTGAATCACACCCCCATCTCTCCTCCTCTCCTGAATCACACCCCCATCTCTCCTCCTCTCCTGAATCACACCCCCATCTCTCCTCCTCTCCTGAATCACACCCCCATCTCTCCTCCTCTCCTGAATCACACCCCCATCTCTCCTCCTCTCCTGAATCACACCCCCATCTCCTTGGGATTGTGGCAGATGTGTCTCTCCTGTCCCATGGGAGGATCACATCTCTCTCCACTGCTTGCGTTACACAGAGTCAACATTCAGTGAATAATGAATTATGGTAATAATAACCCAGGAGAATTTATGCCCCGGCATTGGCTGAGTCCAAAACAGAGCGAGAAGTCGCTGTAAATTACACCCTGAGACTCACTCGCAAGTGAGTAACACAGGCATCCTCCCCAGAGACCTCCACACCAGCTCGTTTAAATTAATAAATCCCACTTTCCTTGATGCCTGAGTAACAGGCTTATTTATGTGTCTAAGGATGGGCCCGAATCGCTAAGCAAGGGAACACAATTAGCCAACCCGTCTTCCACAGAGATTTTCCAGACCCTGCAAAGCCTGTGGACTCTGATTTTGGCTAAATGCAGGAAAAGAAAAATTGAACTCCACCTGACAAATTGATTGCCTTGAAGTCTACAGGCTGCCAAATACCCAAATTGGCTTCATTTTTCCTTTTTCACTTACCTCTCTTGCCTTTTCTGAGTCCAGGCCTAACACCCTGATGCAGACCAGTCTTTGTAGAAAAATTTCCAGCAGAGTATAAAAGTAGAAGGGGGCAGGGTTCCTCTGATGGGGCCCTGTTTGGGTCTCTTTTGTGCTCTGGCTGACATTGTGTGTGTGTGCGTGCGTGCGTGCGTGCGTGCGTGCGTGCGTGCGTGCGTGCGTGTGTGTGTGTGTGTGTGTGCATGCATGAGGAGACTGAAGACGACCTCAGGTGCTAGTCCTCAGGAACTGTTCATCTTATTTCAATTTTACTATTTTTAATTGTGTGTGTGTGTGTGTGTGTGTGTGTGTGTGTGTGTGTAGGGAGGGGTACATGCATTAGAGTCGGGTGCCCATGGAGGTGTCAGATGCCCTGGGACTGGAGTTATAGGAGATTGTAAGACACCCAACATGGATGCTGAGAACTGAACTCAGGTTCTTGGCAGAAGCCATGTGTGTCCTTAACCCTCTCTCCAGCCCCTGCCTTGACTTTTGAGGCAGTCTTTCATTGGTCGTCAGGCTGTCAATTCAGCTAGACCTCCATGCCTGGCAAGCTCTTTGGGGCAGAGCCATCTCTCTGCCTCATGTCATTTTAAATGCGCAGCAGACCCCAGGGCCTGGGTGTGAGCTCATCTGTCTTTGAGTAGGCACTGTGGGGATCCACGGAGGGAGCCACAGGGCATTGTATTGCTGTGTGTTTCCCAGTAGGGATGACCACAGCAGTCCAGGACACAGACCAGTACACGATGGCTTTCCCTACCAGTGCTCTGAATGGCTGAGATGCAGACAGGTTCCAATCTGCCTCTCCCGAGGTAGTGGTGGGAGAGTCATTTATATTCCAACCTCTCCAACCTCATCCTCAGCTAATGTTCCCTGGGCTGTTTGCCAGGCCCACTCTAGTTCATCTGGTTTTAGGATGTCTGTGAGCCCAGTCCTTCCTCCCACAGTCAATGCAGACCTCACAATGCCCTCATGTCAGATAGCAGCCCCAAGTCACCTCAACTCGACCTACTGGCTACAAAGTTGCAGCTTCCTAAGACCTTAGTTCCAAGAAAGGACCATGGGGCAATGTGTATGTAGTATGATGAAAGATGTCTGTCTGTATGTCCTTGGTATGTGTCCCCCTCCTGGATCATGGAGGAGGAATTCAGAGAAATAGGAGCTATGTCCGGCTGGAACCTGAATTAAAATCCACAGAACGCATGCTGGCACATACGCCTCTAACCACATTGCTGGCTGCCAGTCTTGCTTCTGGTTCACTGAGAGACCCTGCCTCAAAGCATAATGTCCCCAAAGGTGTGGCTGTGATTCAGCAGGGATTCAGAGGGCCAGCTGAAGGGATGCAATCTCTCCCCTCTCTCAAGGCTTCTCAGCCTGGATACTGACATTGTGAACTGGGTAATTCTTTGGTTTTGTTGTTGTTGATGGTGGTGGTGGATGTGCTCTCTCTCCTCCAGCCCTGTGTGTGTGTGTGTGTGTGTGTGTGTGTGTGTGTGTGTGTGTGTGTGTGTGTGCAGGTGCATGATGTTGATGTTGGATGTCTTCCTCAATGGCATCTAATTTTTGGAGATAGTCTTTCACCAAGCCTAGAGCTTACCATCTGGGCTAGGCAGGTTGGCCACCTTCTCCCATATATGTGAGCTGCCCCATCCATTCAGCTTTTGACATGAGTTCCAGCCATTGGATCCAGCCTCTGGTGTCCGCACAGCAACCATTTTCCTGACCGAGCCACCTCCCCAGATCCGTCTCCCTGTGTAGCCCTGGCTGTCCTGCAATTCCTTATGTAACTCAGCCTGCCTTAAACTTGAAGCAACCCTTCTTCTGCCCTCTCAGTGAGGGGATTGTAGGTGTCACCACCACCACGGCAACTTATGAATTCACTGGGAAGAAAATCGGGGCTGGAAGTGAAGCATGCCTTTAATCCTTTAAGAGGCCAGATCAGGGCCTGTTCGGTGAATTCTAGGCCAGCCTGGACTGCAGAGTGAAAACAAACTGCTTAACAAACCACCACTCCACCACCACCACCACCAAAAAGTGGCTCTGGCTTCACACAAGTTTAAGATGCTGTTTGCAAAGCCGGGCAGATGGTAAGGATTTCAGGATGATCTCCACATTCTCTTTCCTTCTCTCCTCTCCTGGATCATTGTCCTTCCTGGAGTCTAGTGACTTCAGGTCCTGAAAGATTATTCTCTGACTCCTTACCCCTCTCCTCTTGGGTAAAGGAGAGGGGAGCCGTTACCCACCCCAGATGTCTTCTTTGAGAAGCTCATGTTTTCAATTACCTCCTAACACACCTCCAGGGAGCCCAGCCAAGCGTGAGGATTAGTAGAATAATGAGTTTAAATTATTGAGGGTTTCCCCCAACTCTGTCTTTATTCTGTGGCAATATTGAATCTAATCCAGGTCCAGATGTACTGGGCGATACATGGCAGGTTATGGCTAATAAGCCATCTCACTTTCAAATTAATATGCAAATTTGTCTGGAGCTGGGGAGTGAGAGGCAGAACTGGGGACAGCAGGGAAGAGGGCTGAGCATGGAAGGCACTCAAAGGGAACAGGCAACCAATTCCCATGCCCTTTCCTCTGGAGTCTGATTGGGATGTTCCTATGAGATACCGGGAGGAGACAGAGACTGGGGAATGTCCTCTCTGACAAGCAGAGGCCCCTAGCAGGCAAATGTCTCCCTCTGCAGGGTTACTGCAGGATCTCCCAGTGCTGGGAAAGAAGTGGCCCCCACCTTGGTTCCACAGACTACTGAGAGCAAGGCTATGGTTGCAAAGCCAAAAGCTCACAGGACTCCGGTGTCAGCAGGAAGGCAAGACTGCTGTCTTCATGGGAGCCTCCATCCACCACATCTTTTGTTTATTGTATCCGTGTGTACATGTGTGCTCACTGGTGGGGTTCATACACACGTTTACATGTGTGAATGCACAATGGACAGAACCTTTTGTGAACTTGCTCTGGCCCTGTCTACCTTGTTTATCATTTGTTTTGGGACAGGGTCTCTCACTGAGACTTGAAACTTGCCAAGTAGGGTAGGCTGGCTGGTTAGTGGGCCCCGGGGATCCAACTTCCTCTGTCTCCTCAGTGCTGGGTTACAAGCACCTACCACCGTCTTCACTGTTTTAACACATAATTTTTTATCATGTGTGTGTGTGCCCATGTGCCTGAGGACAGCTTGTAGAGCTCTGATACAACATGGGTCCCAGGGATTCAAACTCAGATCTTCAGGCTTGGTAGCAAACACCCTTTACCCACTGAGCCACAGGGAACCCCATAAAGATTGTGTCTGTTTGTTTTGTTTTGAGGCAAAGTTTCCTATTGCCTAGGGTGGCCTTGAAGTCCCTGTGTAATGGAATGGAAGATGTCCTCGAATTCTTGATCCTTCTGCCTTAGCCTATGAATGCTAAAGAGCCATTCTTTTGTTCTCTTTGTGTTTTTGTTCTTTGGATCTGGGAATGAAATTCAGATCCTCCTAGGAGCTCTTCCTAGTCCCATTAATCTTTCCCCATCCCAGGACAGGGTTTCTCTATGCAGCCTTAGCTGGCCTGGAACTTGCTCTGTAGACCAGGCTGGCCTGGAACTCACAGTTCTACTGCCTCTGCCTCCCCAGTGCTGATAATACAGGCATGTGCCACCATGTCTGGCGTGCCTTCTCTTTTTAACTCTTTGGGAGAGTTCTCCAGCAGCCTATGGCCCAGTACCTGGTCCGAGAGTGCTCCTTGCCCATAACTATTGGGTGGACAGTTGGATTCATCAGTGAATGACAGTTATGAACACGGGGTTCAGAGTGAGCATGAGTTATGTGCTGCCCTTTGCATTATGCATTCCAGATTGGTCTCATGAGAAGTGTGCATGACCAGTGGGGAAACTGAGTCAGTCTCAGGCTGGTGTTGCCATAGATTTTACAGGAAGCTGGCTCTTGGACTCTTCCATCTGCCGGGTCTCGCTCTTTCATTTAGTCCTGTACGTCCGCTTTCAGTGCGGAGCCAGGCTCAATCCACTGAGCCTTGTTGGAAGGAACTCATGATTGAGTGGCCCTCTCGGAAGCTTAGGCATAATGATAGAAGGGAAGCTTGCATCAGATGGTCCCAGACTAAGGAAGGCATCCATGAGTCTCTGGCTGGGGGCAGGGCCCATGTGCATGCTTTATGGGTCAGACTAATACCTGAGTGGTTCATTAGGCAGTGCTGGCTCAACTAGGAGCTCTGCTCTGTAATTATTTAAGCTTCATGTTCATTTCTTTAATGCTGTTTACCCTCAGAGCTGAAGTCATGGCTGTTATGATAGCTGTGCCTCTCAGATGGTGGGAAGAGGAGGCCTGGCAGAGGATGGGAGAGAGCAATGGCAGGCAGGAGGGACTGGATGGGCACTCACCTATGCAGTTCAGCTCCGTAGCAGCAGAGTGCATGCCCTCTTCCATTCACAATCATAGTTATTCAAATGAATGCAATTAAAACTTCAGGTCTGGATGCTGGAGAGATGGTGCAGTCAGTAAAATGCCTGCCATGGAAGCATAGCCACCTGAATTTGCATCTCCAGCAGCCTCATAAAAGCAAGTAATCAAGAGCCAAGAAAGCGAACAGAAGATAATTCCTGGGATGCTCCAGTCAGCCGTTCTAGCCGATTGGTGAGCTACAGATTCAGTGGGAAACCTGCCTCAAAACATAAGGTGGAGGGCAGCTGAGGAGGAGAGCAGATGCCCTGTGTTCCTTTCTGCTGCTGCAGTAACCTGTCTTTGCTGCCAAAGCAGTTACATCATCACCTGCCGCCAGGTGCCTTTCCATCATCAGCTATGGACACAGGTACCCTTTAAAAGTGCCTGCTGGGCACTGTGCTCTCTCTCTCTCTCTCTCTCTCTCTCTCTCTCTCTCTCTCTCTCTCTCTCTCTCTCTCCCTGCCAGGCACAGAGCTCTCTCTCTCTCTCCCTTCCCCCTCTCTCCTCCTTTCCCTTCCCCCCTCTCCCCCTCTCCCTCTCCCTGTTCCTGCCCAGTGGCCACCTCTACACCTCCCCCAGTACACCTCTCGCATGAGCTCTGTTGCATGCTGGGACTTTGTGATGCTCCTTGGCTCCAACCTGCCATGGTCTCCCCTACACATGCAACTTCAGCTTGTCAGTCACAGTTATGGTCTTGCTAGAGGGGAAGCACCTGTGGCTTCTTTTGTCTCTCAACATTGCTTTAGGGGAGTGAGGAGGCTCCATCCTCACTGGATGCTGTGGCATGGCACTCTTTCTGGGGCTGGGCTCCTGGTTTGGCCCTGGCTCCCCAGTTCCCAGCACGCTCCAGCAGAGGCAGCCCTTCTTCCTCTAACTTCCCACCCTCTGCGCATAGCATCTCTTGAGACCACCTGCAGCCGGGGCAGGACTATGGACAGCTCATGGGGGGAGGAGTTGATGAACTCTCAGATGAATCTCATGATGCTTTCCCTCCTCTTCTGTGAGGAGACATTACCAGGGCCCACCAGGTGAGGGTCTAAACATATTCACAGCTTCTCTGATTCCAAGGTGGCAACTGTCACATTAGGCAAGGAAGACAGAATCCCACAACATCTGGGTGAACTACTTACTTAACATGACTACCATTTCCAATAGTGCCACCAACTGAGGACCAAGCCTTCTGTCCATGAGTCTACATGGGGAGGTCAGTCCAGACCCAAGCTATAATGAGAACCAAAGGATACCCCATCTTCTGGTCCCAGGTTCATGGAAACCCACATAGAGGCAGAAGTCTGCCGCTGACACACTCTAAGGCTGTGGGTCATGAGCACATCCCCTCCCTTCTCTGGACCTCATTTCTTCCAGCTCGAAAATACAATCAAGGACCATTCTAACTCCACCGGAGACACGCCTTCAGTGGTCCATTCTAACTCCGCCCTTCCGGAGCCCTACAACATCTATCTTGGGGATGTTGGTTCAGGTCGTGAGCTCCCGGAGGCCAAATCCTTCCCTTTGTTGAAGTTTCAGGGTCATGAGTTTCTGTCCCTGTCACCACGCCCCACCCCCCTGATTAGTATTGACTAAGTGCCCACAAAAACTTGGCCGAGAGCTTGGCTTTGCCCTCTGTCAGGTCCTGTCAGCAAGAGGAAAGGCCAATGTATGTGGAGCCAAGATTAATCGTCCATGTCCCCTCCCAGCCTGTCCATGTCGGTGCACGGGGTGTGTGAGCTGAATGTAGGTAGCAGTGGCCGTAGGCAGGACTAGTAACTAGGTGGTCAAAGCTTTGTCATCAGTCATACGGAATAGCGGAAAAGAAAACCCTAAAGAAAAAGGGCGGGGTTTATAGATAGAGAGAAGTAAGCTTGAATCCTGACCTTGCTGCTCTAAACTTGATCCTTTTAAGCAAATTGACGAAGACCTCCGTCCCTTCCTGTGATCAGGGGGAAGCAGCGTGTGAAGTCCAGCAGCTGTGAACTTGGAGTGATGGCTGCAATAGTCAGAGTTCTCCCAATGTAAGTTGCAATAACAAAGAAGGAGTTTTGGAGGCTTGTAAACAGAACACCACCCAAGGAAGTGCTAAACGGCAGTGTACAGAAGAAGGGTGTGTGTGTGTGGCAGGATGCTGGGGTGGTGGGGGTGGGGGTGGATGGAGTATGGGGTGGGTTGATGGGGATGGGGGAGGGGGACCGGAAGCACTTGGGAGCACACTGTCTTCAAGAAGTCACTCTTAGAAGTACAGCTGCAGAGGCTCCCTCAGCAATGTGGCGCTATGCACGCTTGAGAACCTGAATCCGATCCCTCAAAGCCACACAATAAAAAGATGGCACACATTCATAATCCCAGCCCCAGAGGTGGGTCCAGAAACAGAAGGATCCCTGGTGCTCACTGGCCGGCCAGCCTAGCCAAATAGGTAAGTTCCAGGGAAAGAAGAGGAACATGGGCTCAAATAAGAGTACAAAGTTGAGAGCAATAAGAGGAAGAAACCAATGGTTGACTTCTGGACTCCACATGCAGAAAGCAGGGAGGAGGGAGGGGAAGGGAAGGGATGGAGGGAGGGAGGGAGGGATGGAGAGAGGGAGGGAGGAAGGATAAAAGGAAGGAAGGGGAGGAAAAAAGGAAAGGAGGACGGAAAGAGAAGGAAGAAGGGTAAAGGAGGAAGGCAGTCAGCTCCAAAGACTCCTTAGAGCCAGACATGGTCCCAAGACCTGTTCACTCCTGAGCATCAGAACCTTCACCAGCATCCACGGAGTGAAACTGCCACAGGGCCCCTGCACACACAGGGATGGATGTTCTTAATGATGGCCAAGTCTAATCTCATCTTTGCTTAGGAAAGAACCCCGAACCCCAGAGATGTGGACAATGAGATTCCCAGCGGCTGTGTGTGTGTGAGGCTCGGAGTCGCTAGAGCAACCTTCTCCTCCGTATGTATAGCTTTAACAAGCTAATGAATGATTAATGGGTCTCACCTGGTTTGTCACCAGCAGTGGTTGTCATAGCTTAGACGCATACTTGAAAAAAAAAAAAACAAAAAAACCCGCAACCCGTACTTAGTGTTCATCGATCCCCATGAGCTCCTATATGCACACTGCAAATCAAAATACACAATTTGCATCTCAGATGCGCCTGTGTGCTTCTTGTTTCCTAGAATCCCAGGAAAGCAGAGTTCTACTGACAATTCCAGCTTCTTCGGCAAAGCAGCACCCTATACCCACATCAACTGCCTCTAACACCAGCTGTTATAATCCAGGCAAACCTGGTCCCACCACTTGGGGGCCTGGCCAAGTGCCACGGCAATGCATGGCCAGCAGTACCCTGGCTCAGTGCGCAGGTGCAAAGGTCCCTTTAAGAGGCAAACTCCGCCCACTTCTGCTCTCTCCTTTTGCGGCTTCTGAGGAGGCAGCCCTCTCTGTCTCTGTCTCTCTTTCTCCCTCTCTCTTTTTCTTTCTGTCTTGTCTCTTCCCTTCCCTTATTCCCTTAACTTCTCCCAGTAAACTTTCCACAGAAGTCCTGCTGGATGGCGTTTTCTCACCCACCATGGGACCCTTCCAAGGTCCCCTTTGCTCCATATTGATCGCACCAGCCAGCCTCAGTGGTGTTATGGAGAGGAAGAGAGGAAGTGCCAGTGCCCTCTCCTGGCCTATGTGGACAACTGCACCCGCGTTCACTATCCACATACATACCCATAATTTTAAAATAAGAATAATAATTAAAAAATAACTGGAAGGCTTCCAGAAAGAGATGCATACTTCAGCATGCATCAGGAAGGGATACTTGGGGGGACCAAGAGAGTTTCTCAGTGACTTCTGAAAAACAGGAGGGAGACCCTTGCGGTCACATATCACAACTGGGACAGTTTGGGTGTGTCATGATCATAAGTGTGCATGAGCACTTGATCAAGAGGTGTCAAGCCTGTAATTATGTAAAAAAGGCTGTCACTCAATATCTGAAGCCGAAATCTAGCCCAAGAGACCACTCAATTCAGCTTCTCACAGCCTTTTGTAGGGCCTTTCTCTGTAGAGCTGACTGCCACTCAGCTGAGATGACATACATAGGTGTTAAAAAGCTAAAGTACAATAATTTAAAGCAGATTAATACCAAAAATTATAATTATAGTCGTGAGTAAGACACAGACAACTGAATCATTATTGTCTAAGAATAGAAATAGCGTTGGTTTCAGATATTGGGGTGATGTAAGCAGGTGTGTGTTTCATTTGACCAGACACTAGAATAAGTTGGTGGTCCTTGACCAGCCCTCCAGGGTTACCATTGATTGGTTACAGAAGTGTGTTCAGTGAGGCACGTTATCGCTGTGGATTAGACCAAGTGTTGTCACGGATAGACCAAGCAGGTTTAAAACTGGCACTGTAGCGGAATCCATCTTCATCTTCATTCTTATTTTTAGTGGACGGTTCAAAATGGTTTGTGTTTCCATATGGAAAAGGGCAACCAATGCCAGTCAGGATGGACCTAGGCAATGTGAGGTCAGATGTATTGTTATGAACATTCAGAACTCCATGATAAGGAGAAAGAGGAAATGATACGAGAAAGAGAAACTGGCGCCAAGACTCCCAGGACCCATGTAATTTGCTCACCTGTAATTGATAGAAGCAGGCATAGAGCAAGTTGGCTAGCTAGACTAGACACAGCAGTGAGCCCTGGGTCCAGATGAATCTGCCTCAATGAGTAGGGTGGAAAGTGACAGAGAGACTCCTGATGTCACCTTTGAACTGCCACATGTATGTGCACACATGAGCATACACACAAAGATGAATACCATACATATATGAGAATACTCTAAAGTGGTACAAGTATTTCCTCTAGGGATGCGGGATACATACCCCTAGGGACTTGTCCTTCAGCATCTTTAGGGCACTGGTTCTGGGACCTTAAAATAAATAGATGCTCACATTTCTTTTATACATGGTACAGGATTTGCAGGGAACTCATACCTATTCCCCATAATTTAAAAACCATCTCTGGGTTAAATCAGTGACCAGCATAATAAAGAAACTATCAAATAGCTGCAATGCTGTATGGTTTAGCTGGAGACATGCATCAGTGGTTAAGAGCACTGGCTGCTCTTGCAGAGAAACTAGATTTGATTCCCAGCACCCACATGGTGGCCCACAGCCATTTGCAGCTCCAGTGCCAGGGGATCCAGTGCCCTCTTCTGGCATCATGCGCTTCACATACTTGAGACAAAGATGCACATGTAAGCAAAACACACAAAAGAAAAACCTTTTTAAAAAAGAAAAACAATAAAGGAAACGGAAACGACCATGCATTTTCAGTATACACACGGCTTTGGGTTTTTGTTTGTGTTTTTGTTTTGTTTTGTTTTTTGCTTTCAAATCTTTTCATCTGCCTTTGGTTTTCTCCACCGAGGAAAACCCACAGCTATGGAGGCAGCTGCCCTTGCATTTCTTGATACCACATATACACACAATGGTTCTGCATAACCCGTCAGTGTGCTTCATTCTCTGCTAAGGGGATGGTACCTTTCCCAGTGTCAAGAGCTCATATCGTGTGGTGTGAGCAAACCCGGTGATGCTCGCCTGAAGCTGCCCAGGGAAAATGCCACACGCAAAGATGGACAGGCCTCAGCAGCAGAGGAGGCTGTTTACTAAAGTAGAAAGTTGATGTATGAGTGTTCCGAAGCCTGGCGTGAGGCCCCTTCTGGATGCTGTTCATGATCTTCCCCTTTATTAGTGCCTGAACCATTGTCCATTTACACCTACACTTCTCCCCTTCTCCCTCCTCTCCTTCCTACCCCCTCCTCCTTCTCCCTCCTCCTTTCATCGTCTTTTTCCACCTTCTCTTACTTTCTCTCTCATTTTCTCACCTCAAACTAAACATCTAAATAGTCAATAATCGAGTGTCTGATATGTAATAAGCCATGCCATTTACTTTTATAAATCTATTAGATAAATATTAGCTTTGCCCATTTCACACAGGGAAATTGGATTCAGTGGGCATGCATGTCTTTAAAGTATGTCTAATTCATTGACAATGGAGTGTAACTTCCACTACCCACACACACCAAAATGTCTTTGCCCTTCACCTGCTCCCCAACACAAAGGACAATATTCCCTTTCATCTTGTTTTTCTTCATAGTTGAGGCCCATTTCCCCTTTTACAACTTTCATGCTGAAAAGCAAATTGTTACAAATGCAACTTATCGCAGATGGCAGGAGGCTGCAGAGGGAAAATGGGCAAATATATACTGAACGTACTCAGATTGGCCTGGGAGAGAGGACTCGGTGGTTAAGGGCTGTTGCTGTTTTTCCAAAGGGCCTGAATTCAGCTCTTAGCCCCCTGAGAGGGGCTTGCTCTTTCTGTGCCTCTGGCTCCAGAGTATCCAACACCCTCTTGTGACTTCCCTGGGCATTGCCCTCATGTGCATATACCCACCTACACAGATGGAAATGCAGCCACATTGTTAAGTAATAATAAAATAAACGTAAAAATATATATTCATGTCAAAATCCAGAAGAAATACTCATCATTACTTAGCATCTGATTTGTATCTAACACACCTCTTGTCTCTACTCAGGGCGTATCCCTTTGCCCTCAGCAAGCATCTCCACCTCTCGTGGTCCAAACCCTCCCCATCCAAAGCCCGAGTCACTTACTGTTTTGATGATGCACACATGTAGTCATGTGATGTGGAAGGCTCAGCGTGTCCCCCTGGAGACTGTCTGAATTCCACACGACTCACATCTCCACTTGGGTGCTCAGTGACCCCTGTCAGGGCCCAGCACCTCAGCTAAGCCCCCAAGAGCAAGGACCTCAGGCATGGCCAGGTGACAGCTTTGCCTCCCATTTCCTCTTTTATTTTTTAAGTCTCCTGAATGTGTGTGGGTGTGTTCAGTGGAAATCTTTTGGGTGTTGGTTTTCACCTTCCATTGTGTGTATATTGATGTGTATGTGTTGGGGAGGGCTCTGGAAGCGGGCAGAAGTGAGTGTCTGGTTCCCTGAGGTTGGAATTACCGGCTGTTGTGAGCTGCCCACTGTGAGCACTGGGAGTTGAACTCAGGACCTCTGGAAGATCAGATGGCGCCCAGAACCACTGAGTCAGTACTCCAATCCCCCACCTTGTTTAGAGACAGGGTTTCTCCTGTCTGCTATTTTTCCTTGTAGGCTGGCTGGCGCGCAAGTGTCTGCCTCCCATCTTACCCTGTGAGTACTAACATCACAGATACACACAACTGCATCCAGCAGGTCCCAGGGAGTCAAACTCTGGTCATCAGGATGGCGTGCCAAGTGCTTTTACCCCCTGAGCCATTTCCATGTCCCCGGTTTCTAGCTTCACAGACCTATCATCATGCCCTTTGGCAGCAGCATTAGGGCAATCGATCCCTGAGACACGGAGATGAGAAACGAAATTTTAACTCATGCCTAAGGATAGCAATGGGGGGGGGGGGTTACTATTTCTCCTCCATCCCTGAATCCATAAGTGAATAAAAGTCACTGGATCTAAAAATGAGTGAGAACATACCTTTATCAACTTAAACCATAAACCTGGAGAGGCTGCCCTGAGCTCCAGGAGAAGCTGGGGTAAACCGTGGGAGCAACGGGATCTTCAAATGACTCTCTTCCATGGCTTCCCCAGCAGGCTGCTCACATATCCTGGTCAGGAGCCAAGGGAGGAAGACTGAGGGGAGGGATTACAATATGTGCTCCTGGGGTTATGACAGGATGCTCCTTCAACAGACCTCTCCTCTATCCAGTCAATTCTGTTCATACCAATAAAGATTTGAGACGGGCTGGAGAGATGGCTCATAGGGGAAGAGCACTTACAGCTCTTCCAGAGGACCTGGTTTCCGTTCCCAGCACCCGCATGATAGCTCCATACATTCTCTTTAGGCCTCCATGAGCGACACACACACACACACACACACACACACACAAATAAATAAATCTTAAAAAAAAGAAAGAAAAAGAGACCCCCACAGAGCAGGATGTCACTGGACCCACGGTAATCAGCCCGCCCCCTGGTACAGCTGCTCTGATATGTGAGTCTCAGTGAAAATATCGTTCTTCGGGAGGCAGTGCTGGTTTTAGAGAAAGCGTTCACGAACCCCTGAGAAGTCTGGCTACTTTCCTACCCATTACATAGCCACACTGGTGGATGCACATCAACTCCACAACTTTTTGTTGTGGGAGGAGGAATTCCAGTCCCACTTCTGTGGTTACAGTACTCTCCTCCCTCAGTGGCCTGGAGAGAAGGATTATGCAAGGAAACCAGTAATACTGATGGCCCAGTGCCGTCCATACCAGAAAGGAAGCCAGTGGATTTGATAGATTGAAAAAGATCTGTGAGCTACAACACTGCTGACTTTTACCCTTTCTGGGGCAAGCATCTCAATGGCTGGTCTCCCACACAGGGAAGGGAATTCTGGGAAATAGAGTTCCACTTAGCTCCGTCCATTCATTAAGAACCTACTACAATGTCCCAGAAGCCATGAAAGAGGGAGAGGAAGAGGGGAAGGAGGAGAGGAAAGCCTGGCATACCATGCTCTGGCGTTCAGTGGGCATTTCTGCCTGCCTCAAAGGGTCCTTTAAGGGAAGCCCACTATCCACACTATGACTACATAAAGCTGCACTGGACGAGTCCTAACGTGGAAGTACTTAGATTAATAGAAATGGGTTACTATTTAAGACAGAGCTAGCCAATAAGAAACAAGTAACTGGCCGACAGCATTTATATCTAATATGGAGTCTCTGTGTGTTAATTGGGGCTGGCGCCCTGGTGAGTCCAGGCCGGCAGGGAAAACCTACTGGTAACACTAACCAGCTACTTCAGCTGGATTTTTACTTTCTTTTTCGTGTGTGTGTGTGTGTGTGTGTGTGTGTGTGTGTGTGTGTGTGTGTGCGCGCACACACACACGCACGCGCGTGTGATGTTTGTGTGCATGTAGAAGTGTAGAATCCCGAGATAGGTCCCATATCTTCTTCAATTGCTCTCCACCTAATTTTCAAGTTTGTGTCTCTCAATGAACCTGGGGCTCACTGAGTCAGGATGGCTGGTGCCTCTGGTTCACCGCACACACACCTGGCTATTTACATGAGTGCTGAAAATCTGAACTCAGAGTACCTGCCACACACAAATATGAGACCCTATCAACTGATCCATCACCTGTAGCCCCCACTCTCTCTTCTGGTCGTCATTGTCCCAGATCTTACTATGATCTCTTGCCCGCCAGATGGGTGACACACTCTGGCCTCTTCTCCCTTTGGTGTTGCTGTTTTTGAATCCTCAAGCTTTCCGGTGGGAACTAAAAGGTGCCCAGTTACTGTACCACCACGGACTCTACTCACACAGGGTCAGGAAGCAGGTAGATGAGTCACAGAAATGAATATTGATAATAATGTTTTCATGGTAATTCAGCTGGCATCCATGGCTTTCAAATTTCTTTCTAGAGGATGGAAACTTGGATTTCTGTGTAAAGTGTGCAAGTGTGCATACTTGGTGTATAAGTAAGAGGATCTCAGTTTGAGCCCTGTGGTGGTTTGAAAGAAGATGGACCAGGCAGAGGCAGGCTTGGAGGTCTTTTGCTTAAATTTTTCCCAGTGTCACGGTCCCTTTCCTGTTGTCTGCAACAAGTAGGTGCTACTCCAGCATCATGTCTGCCTGCAGGCTCCCCACCATGATGATAATGGACCGAACCTCTGAAATTGTAAATGAACCACCCCAATGACAAGTTTTCTTTATAAAAGTTGCTGTGGTCATGGTGTCTCTTCACAGCAACAGAAACCTTAACTACGACAGGCCCCCAGAGCCCTGGTGAAGAGTGGGCATGGAAGGACATATCTGTAACTCCTGCATGCCTGTGGTAAGACGCGCACAATCAAAAGGACTCCCAGACATTTGTGGGCCCGCTAGCCTGAGTGTAGAGAAGGAAACAAGTCAGTCCCAACAAGGACAAGCAGCTGAGGTTGTCTTCCGACCTCATACCCAAGCATGGCACTCATTCACAGACTTCTTTCAATTGCTTTGGGACCTGTCTCAGTCAGGATTCATGCAGCATCTAAGGTGTGCAGGGACCCAGGAAGACACCCCCCCCCCAGTGTGACTTATGGGTAAGAAAACCTGTGAAGGGTGGAGATATGATGGGAAAATAGCCCATCTCTACCTCCCCCAGACAGTTTGCTTGGCTGCGCTCATTAAAAGACTATAATTACACCTTCAGCTGGTTTTTGTGTGCAGGACTTTAATTGGCAGTGTGAATGCCTCTTCTCTGTGTTGATTTATCACCCGGATTTCCATTAGCACTCTCTGCGAGGCTCTTTTGATCTCTTATTTTGGGAGATCTGGGCATCCATCGTATATATTTTATCAAGTCTTCATATATTTGGGCAGCAAATATTTCTGATTGTATTCATCAGCTATATTTTTCCTTATCTGTTGCCTTCCTTCTGATGTTTATTTTATTGCTTTTTATTGTGCAGTAGTCCTTGGTTTTATGGATTTCTACGCATCTATCTTGTTTCTGATGATAGCCTCCATTTTTAATATTCATAAATTTATTTCCTCCCACGAACTGAGATAAATATTCTGTTCTATTTTCTTGTAGATAATTTTTTATGGATTTGATTTTTATATTTATCTTTGACCCACTGGAGTCTGTAGAGAGCAATATTAAAGAGTCAGCCTTGGGTATCGAAAAGATATGAGCTCAGGGCAGGAAGATGACTCAGGGGCAAAGTGCTTTCCAAACAAGCATGGGGGCTTGATTCCTAGAACCCTAGGAAGCCAGGTGCAGTGGGCACTGGTAATCCCAGTGCTGGCCAGGTGGACACGGGAGGATCCCTGGGACGTGCTGGCTCTCTTAGCTGAATTACTGGGCATCAGGTTCAGTGAGACTTGGGGATAGGGGGAGAGTGCTCCAATGAGAGGAAGAGTGAGAGACAGAGGAAGAGAGAGAGAGAGAGGAGGGAGAGAGAGAAGAAAGGAGAGAGGGAGGGGAGAGGAGACAGGGAGAGAGAGAGGGAGAGGGGGAGAGAAAGAGAGGGAGGGCTGGAGAGAGGGAAGGAGGGAAAGAGGAAGGAGGGGGGAGCGAGGGAGCGAGGGAGGAAGGGAGAGCTTTAAAGAGCTCTGTTTCCTGCACAGCAGAGATAGGGCTTTGGGGACATGAATGGGCCATGAGGGCAGCAATCTCCGCGATTGCCAGGTTTTGGAAACGCCAGAAAGTGGGTCCTAATTGAAGGAAATAGGTCACTAGGTATCTGCCTTTAAAGGATCTATGTTGTTGTTTGTCCTGCTGCGAGGCGAGCCTACCACCAGGTGGCCCTATATCATGTTTGTGGCCATGACATACTAGCCCACCACATTGGTTCCCAGAAGCAACACAGCCACGTGCACAGTGATGAAGCCTCTGAAAATGTGGGCCAGAGAGCTGGGCGTGCGGCTCAGGTGGCACAGCACTTGCCCAGTACCCCCAGCATAAACCCGGCATGGCAGGGCCTGTAATCCTAACACAATGGAAAGAGAGTCAGGAGTTAAGACCACGTGACCGCGTAGTGCTCTTGCAGAGAACCCAAGTTCTGTATGTACACCCACACCAGGTGACTCACAATTGTTTGTAACTGAAGCTCCCAGGGCCACAGCGCCATTTCCTGCACTCACTTGCGCACACCCATCCCATAAATATACACAACTAAAATTAAATCAATGGTTACAAAGAAGTTCAGAGTTAATCCTCAGTTACACAGTGAGCTTGAAAACAGCCTGGGCTCTATGAGACCCTGACTCAAAGAATAAAATAAAATAAACAGCAAAACAAACAAAAACTAAATAAAACAATAACCCCAGCTACTTCCTCAATTTTTTAAGGTATTTAGTCACAGTGGCTAGAGTAAGTGGTGAGAGCAACCAGTCCACAGCGCTAGTATTTAAGGAGACACTATGGCTAGGGGGTGTTCAGAGGCACCTGCCAGGCATCTGCAGGGCCCTGGGCACCATCCCAAATCAACCCACCTTTTACGCCGTGAACCCACAATCAATGCAGAGGAAAGATGAGGAGGCAGACATGACGTCATAGCTCTCTCCCGGCTCCCTGATGTCTTCTTCCTGTTATTAAAAATTTATAATGTTATCTGAATAAACCCCTGATGGTGTATGTGGCTATTCAAATTTTTATTACCATAAACGTGCTCTTTGTTTTCATCCTGTTTTTGCTGCACACCTGCTATAACAACACGATTGATTTCTGGGACTACATCTACACTGTAACTCCAGAGAGTTCATTTATCACCTCTAACAATGTTTTGGTTGGTTTCTTTTGATTGTTTTTGACCAGGGAAAAGGAATATTTGTATTATTTTCCTTCATATGTTCATGCCGTTATCAGCACTTTGCACTGCAGTACTGAGTAAATTTCATGACAAATATCTCTCTGATTCATTCCTGTTTGCATGCTGCCTTGAAGGACATGGCCTTAACATTTCTTCAAATCAGAACAGGTCTTGCTCTGGACACTCAGTCAAAGTAAACTGACATGTGAGGAATAATCAACTTAAAAGAATCCATTTAAGGGCTGGAGAAGACAGCTCAGGGGTTAAAAGACTTGCAGCTCTAGCAGAGGGACCAGAGTTTGATTCCCAGAGCCCATACGGAGGCTCCCAGGCACCTATAACCCCAGGTCCAAGGAATCTGACACCGCTTCCGGTCCCCATGGACAACTAAACATACGTGATGCACATATACCCACCCAGAAATGCATACACATGTATAAATAAAATACATCTTAAGCAGGACAGTGGTGGCACACACCTTTAACCCCAGCACTTAGGAGGCAGAGGCAGGCAGATGTCTGAGTTCAAGGTTAGCCTGGTCTACAGCGTGAGTTCTAGAACAGCCAGGGCTACACAGAGAGACCCTGTCTCAAAAACAAAACAAACAAACAAACACAACTTTAAAAATAAATTAAGTAAAATAATCTACCTATCTAATTACAAGGATTTGTATACAAATTAGTTTGAAGACACAAAGGGAAGGAGCCTAGAATAGACTCATTTTATGGAATACGGTTTTGATACAAGCAATCAGTATTTCTTACGTGGTTATCAGTCTAGCTGTGTAGTTGTATTCATTCTCTGCTTATCAATTCTTGGAATTTAAAGTCATGCCCGTGGGACTTGTATTTGCAGTTAGATCAATATTACTACAGTTTAACTGAGAATATATCCTCAAACTATAATACAAAAAGAAAGACTCCACTTTTTTACTTGCTCACTTTTTTAAAAAATTGGATGGGTATCTTCTTTATCTTTCCTCCCCTCTCCCAGGTAAATGTAAGGCTGTATCAGTCTAGTTTCTGTTACTGTAACAAAATAACCTAGGCAGGCTTCTTTACTTTCTTTAAAAAGAAATTATTTTGCCTCATAGCTCTGGTCTACTGTCAGGAGCTGCATCTTGTTATGAGTAGTTTTCCGCGAGCCTGTTCCCATAGCCACACCAACCCCAAATAACACAGAGAGACTCTGTATTAGATATAAAGCTGTTAGCCTGTTACTAGCATTTCTTATTGGGTAGCTCTGTCTTAAATATTAACCCATTACTATTAATCTAAGTACTTCCACATGGCCTTGGCTTACCGGAGAGGGCCTAGAATAATGCTCTCTTGGTCCTACATGTTGAATCTCTTTCTACCTATCCCAGAATCCTCCTTGTCTCCTAGTCCCACCTCTCTTGCTTTCCTATTGGCCAACAGTGCTTTATTCGTTAACCAATGTGGGAAACATGTTTACAAAATGACATCTCCCATCAGCATCTGGTGATGGTTTCTTGCTGGCAGAGTCCTGACGTGGTGCAGGGCACCGTGTGGCAAGGAGGGGACTGTGTGTGCGGCTCTGCTCTCTTTTCTCCTTACAAGTCCACTGTGATCATGGCCTTCCCCCTTGGAAAGTCGAGTCTCCTCACACGGTGAGTGAACTCTCTTCCTGCCTTCATCAGCCCCCAGTGTGGGTGATTTTGTGAGTGTGAGTAAGAATATGAGGCTGGATGGTTAAGTAGGACTGGGAAGAAAAGCCAGTTTTAAGTGACAAACACATTTGCACCCTAATCTCTCTCTCTCTCTCTCTCTCTCTCTCTCTCTGTGTGTGTGTGTGTGTGTGTGTTTGTGTGTGTGTGTGTGTGTGCGTGTGCGTGTTGTTTTAATGTACTTTAGGGGGCTTAAATAAAAATGTGTGGTACTTAAAATATTTCTAAGGTACAAAAGGAAGCAGGGCTGTTATGCCCGAAGTCCGGATCCCCAAATTATCACCATAGAGAGGGAATCCGATGCAAAAACAGTCTTTACTGCAAGTCAACTTGGGTCCCTCTGTCCATCGGGAGTGGCACAGCAGTGATGACGGCCGCAGGAGCGGATCAGGAGTGGTGAGGGGAGAGCTTTATAGAGGGGAGGGCTTGGGGAATTACACGCCTTCAGGCTTGGGATTGGCTGACCCCTCAGAGCTAAAGTCTGGAAAAGATCATGGTATGTCTAGGCTAGGGTTACTACGTCCCTAGGCTTAAGGTCCATGGGAGTCATGCCTCTAGGCTAGAGGCTACTACTTTACTACTCAGGGATTGGTCGTTTTTTCCTGCTCAGGGATTGGTCAGTTTTGTGTCGGGGCAGAGATGGCTCTGATTTGAGGGCCAAACTGTGTTGCTTTCTCTGGTTCCTTTTAGCTTTTAAGCTCCATTTTTAGAGCCAGGGCAAATTTCTTTAGTTGACTCTGATTCTAGGGGCCAAGTGTGTTCTTTTGGCTCTGGTTCAGAGTCAGGGTGTTTTTCTCTGGCTCTGGGTTCAGGGATTGAAAGAGCAAGGTGAATTGGAGAGAATGGAGTAGGGCAGCCACCTTGAGAAATTCCCTTAATGGCACAAGGCTGATTCAGCTCCAGCCAAGGAGCCATAAACAGTTCTGAGGGGTACCCAAACTGTGCCCACCCCAGTCAAAGTGACCCCACTGGGTTGTCAGGCAATGACTAATTTTGGTAAATAACATTATCTTCTCACAACTGTCCTTATGGGTAACTGTTGTAACAATTTTGAAATTCCCCTAGCCCCATGTCAATGAATCCAAAGGTCACCTACTTTTACACAATACTGAACAGCCAAGATGGAGAAAGTTCTCCCCGAATCCTCAGAAAAGCTGTTAATGTGCCAAACAACAGCCTTGACCTCTCAGGGGGAGGGCTTTTGTTTCTCTGTGAACCACATCCTCTGAGTGGAGATTGGAAGAGGTGTGGTCTTATTCCTTTGATAAAGGGCTTCACCTGCCAACTTCTGGCCAGGCTGTTTTATGGACAGATATCTATCTTGTTAAAGGAGGAGTAGACTTTGGGAGGGGGGCAAATAATGTCATCAATAAAAACCACCAGGAGGGTTAGCAGGAAAAGTCTGAAACAGTATTCAGGCAAGGGCAAGGACCTCCCTTCTTAAGAGGCTCAGAGACCAAGACTCTGAGGGTGCAGATCCAGGTGCCTCAGTGTCTTCCAAAAGAAGGATCAGTAGGAAGTTAGAACAATGTAGACATCTTCTTGGGATGTCAGTTTCAATGTTATTTGAAGGACTGGGCAGATAATGAAAGAGACAGAGCAGCTTTGAGACACACAAGCTTAGGAGGTAATTTACCTTGGGATCTGCATCCGGGTTTGGCTTCTGCACGCACATGCCCTGTGTAATAATGTACTTGGCAGCCTAACTTCTTAGCCTCTGGCTACAATGCACACACACACACACACACACACACACACACACACACACACACCCATCTGCAAACAATGCACCTAGCATCTTTGAACCCCTGTGATAGCAATATATTATAGAAGTAATTATAAATGATAGGACACTCTTCCCCAGCCAGGTAATAGTTCAATTTAGATAGTTGCTATTTAAGTGAGTTCCCAGTGGACACAGGTATGAAGAACAGAAGGGCCAATCTAGCTTGAGCCAGTTTGGGTGCACATGTAATAAGTTAAAACTGTGTCTTCAAGTAACCTTCTAGGGAGAACCATATTCCAGAGTGTGCATATGATTAAAATCAGATTTGGTGGGGGATGTCATTCTGCATGCTGGGAATATATGTTTCTCTTATTGGTTGATGAATAAAGCTGTTTCAGCCAATGGACAGGCAGGATTTAGTCAGGCGGGAAACCCAAACAGGGATAGAAAATGTAGTAGGCAGAGTCGGGGAAACACCATGTAGCTGCAGGGGATACAGGAGACCCAGCGGTAAGCCAAGACCTTGTGGAGATACACAGATTGACAGAGATGGGTTAATCATTAAGAAAGAACTAGACAGTAAAAAGCCTGAGCAATACTTCAAGCAGCTTGTAATTAATATACACCTCTGTGTGTTTATTTGGGACTAAAGGGCAGTGGGACCGGGTGGGACAGAAACAGATGCACTATGGGAAGGGATACGTGAAGTAGAGAAAAGATTATATGACCCGATAGAGAGCCACCCAGCTGCCTCCTTAGTAACCAGGGAATTTCATAAAGGGAAGCCATGGGAAATAGCTAGGGCCCTTGACAGCCCTGCTCATGAGACGGCCATCAACTTTGGCAGTGTCTCTCTCTATAACCAGCACTATAGCTGTGCTCTGAATGAAGTTCCCTATCCTTTCTCCAGTCTGTGAGTTTGGGTAAGAGGTCCAGAGCCTGGGAACTGCCACAGCCTCTGGGCTGGTGTGGCTTCATACTGGGGCCATGGTGCACAATGCCCACAAAACACCCAGTTACGTGACATGGCCATATCCTGTTGGCCACACGACGAGGCCACTGATGGACAGCTCCATGACCACTCACAGCTCCCTGTGCTGCTCGCCTACATCCCTTCGCCTTGCTGGAGTCAGGCAGGAGAAGGGGAAGGGCTGACGGTACACCACCCTCTCACTCCTCAGGCTGGAAGCTTAGGCTTAGGGTACTGTTGCCTGTTCGGGCTAATCGATTTTTTTCTTTTGAAATATTAGGATTTATTTTTTTGGAGCTTTTCTCATTTTTCCGTGAGTTTATACAGCCAGCTACTCCTTAGCCTTCCCCTCTCTCAAACACATACCTGCTGGACCTTTGCCTCCATAACCGGGATCAAGAAATCTCCCAGGAGACAGGCATGGTGGAGACGGAGCGACACTATCATATCACTGTCTTTAGAAGGAAGAAAGAAAACTGGTCTTTTTTTGTTTACTTGTTTTGGGTAAATGTTTTATATGTTATATGTATTATACATAGTAGTGAAGCTCCCAATGATATTGTCAATCAATAACCATGTTATTTGACTATATTCATCCCCATTATCCTTTACTGTCCCCCAGAATTGCCCCCCTTGCCCTGTCCCTGCCTCTGTCCTGTGTTATCTGAAATGACAGGTCTCCCTGAACAATAAAGTACCAGGATTTCCCTGTAAGCATCATTTCATTTCAGCTCCCTGGCTGGCTAGAAACCATTCAGATCATCCTTCATCGGGTCCTGTAGTAGATCCAGCTCAGGGCCTGGCTGTGGGCTGTGGTGTTTGGGGAGTTAATTAGAAGTAGGAGAATCCTAAATTAATTATCCTTTTTAGATATGAGCACATGACCCTCCTATGTCCAGCTCAGTGGTCCAGGCTGGAGAGAATGTGTCTTTGACAAAAACAAACCTACTGGAGTGGGGTGTGATGGGGGGGGGGCGGAACTCGGAGTTCTGAAAGGCGCTTGGATCCCAGGGGGCTGGAGATAGGGATTCCATCTCCAAGTTCCCCTGGTGTATTGCCTCTCTCAAGATTTCAATCAGCCAGCCTGTACCTAACCAGTTGTACAGCTGCTGAGAAGCCAGGGTCCCTCTGGTGTTTCCCCTTGAGTGGGTTACTCATTTCACACAGCCCAGCTGCTGCTCTGATGGCTGCCTCACAATGCTCCACTGCTCTGAGGCCCGCACAGCCCATCATCTTCTTTACCCAAGTCCCCACACCAGCTCTGTCCCCACTGGCTTTGTCAGTGTCCGGCAGGGGCTGGAAGGGAAGGAGACAGCAGGGCTCAGAGGTAGCTGTTGCTGAAAGGAGGGAGATGTCCCGCAGGCCTGATCCTCAGGCTGTTGAGCCAGGCCAGAGGAAAGAGGGACGGAGACCATCTTGAATTTTCCTCACGCCTAGCACACCCACAGGACTTTAGAAGGAGTTAGGTCATCTCATCGTCTCTTCTCTGTTCTTTTTGTTCATTTTTTCCCAAGGAGGAAACTGAATTTGACAGGAGTTGCCCAGGGCCACACAGCCAGAAAGTGCTGGCACAAGATCAAAGACAGCCCAAGTCCAAAGCCTGTGCTCTTGCTACATTACCAGTCGAGTGGAGGATGACGGAATCTCAATGAGAATGTCTATGGGGATGAAAGGTCCGGGAAACCCAGAAGGAGGAGGAGGAGGAGGGGACTGATGCTCTCAGAAGCACACCTGGGAAGCCAGTCCAGATGTGCCTCATGCCACATGCCTCCTTCAGAGGTCCCCAAAGGCAGGCACCAGGGTAGATAAACAGAGTGCCTTAGCCTCATTTTATCAACACCAAACCAGCGCTGCAGGCAGGCCACCCGCAGACAGAGGTTTGGGGGAATAGTAAGGTGTGTAACTTTTGCTTCTGCTACACGTGTTTAACTCTGTGAAGCTGTGACTCCTTACCTGTCTAAAAGACCGAATGGGTCTAATAAAGAGCTGAATAATCAATAGCGAGGCGGGGGCAAGAGAGAACAAGGAGAGGATGGTGTCAGGGGCAGCCACCCAGCTACAGAGCCAGCCATGGAGTAGGAAGCAAAGTAAGACAACAGAAGGAAAGGAAAATGCCAGAGGCAAAAGGTAGTCAGATATTTTAAGTTAAGAAAAGCTGGCAAAAAACAAAACAAAAACAAAAACAAAAAAAAACAAACAAAAAACAAAAACAAAAAAAAAAAAAAAACAAAAACAAAAAACAAGCCAAGCTAAGGATGGGCATTTATAAGAAACAATAAGCCTCTCTGTGTGCTTTGTCTGGGAGCTGGGTGGTAGCCCCTCCAAAAAAGTAAAAAGACAAATAAATAAATAAAAACGAAAGAGCAGAAGCATCACTCGACACAGGGGGACCTCCTCATGTGGGCGTGCATTAGATTGCATCCCACACTTTACTCTCACAGAGGACATTGAATTTAAGTCTCATGGCACCTGCAAGGGTTTGCAGGCTTCCTTTGTGTCAGTGTCTGAGGCTCCCAGGTCCCCTTTAGGGTTCATTGCCCCATCGTCTACATCCTTGAGGATTGCCTCAATAGAGAGTGTTCCTCTCCTGGACCACTTCACAGAGCAGCTCACTCCACTCTCCCAGGGGATGTTCTGGGGATGGACAGATGCCAGGCATCCCTTCTTCATGTCACCCCTGCAGGTCTGTCTAGGTTTCCATCCGAGCATTATCCCGGCTTGGCTTTTCCTGCCCAGCTCTACTTATGCCTTCCGGTTTCCCAGACATCTTCCCCAGGACACCCGCTACCCCTCTCAGAAGTTGCTCCCCGGGAGAGCTGTGTGGAAATAGAAGATGTTTCAAGAGTCTCACTGCTCTTGGACCAGCCTTCCCATCCCCCTCAGCCAGCCACCTTACTTACCCAGAAGGCTGAGCGACAACTTCCAGTGTAGATCAGAGAGCACCTAGCAGTGGAGAAAAGATGAAATGATACCAGGACCAAAGGCAAAGCATGAAAAAAGAACTCTCCTTCATCTCTGCCTTCTTGTTCACAGAAGTGATGCGACTGTAATGTCTGGGGGCCGCCGAGAAGGCTCAGCAGGGAAAAGGCGCTTACTGCCAACCTAATCCAATACTTAAACGCACATGATAGGAGGAGACCCGAGGTGATGCCCACGAGCTGTCCTTTGACCTCGCCTGTGTGCCATGTCACACTTTCCACCCTCGGCCTTATGAATGAATGAATGCATTCTAATCAAGGAAATGCCTCTACTCTGTCCAGGCCACTTCCTTCCAGACATAGAGAAAGCCCCATCCCCAGTCACAAGGGGATGTCCCTACGGGCCCACTCTGCTGTGAGCACCATGAGTGTTTATCACCTGGTGGGGATAAGGGCATGCTGTACCCCCAGACACCTGCTGGTGACCCCTGTCCGGCACAGTCAGGGGCTTGAGGCTCTGCGCTGGGGGAGGGGAGATGGAGGAGAGCAGACCCCCTTACTCCAGAGATGGAGAATTCTAAATGTGTCCACTGTGACTGCATCCCACCATGGGCTCTCAGCTGGCTCAGTACTCCCATATCAACGAGATGTCCTGGCAAAGCCCCTACTTAACCCCAAACCATATGTCTGCCTCTGCCTTACTCTCCCCAGAAGAGGGTGCTGGGTACCGGAGTGACAGGATGGCAGGTGTCATGATCTGATAGGTCTGTATACATTGTGTCAAGTTCATGGGGGGGGGGGCAACAGCAATGAGACCAAATGTTAGACAGTGTCTCTCTTCCCATTTTCTCCCTCCAGAGGCTCTTTGCACAGCTGCCAGATGTCTCTTCCAGAGAAATTTCTAGAAGCCTGAAAAATAGGATTGTCTTGATCTCAGCACCAAGTGCTTGACCCATGTCCCACTCATAGAAACCCTCAATTGCCCAGTCACATTTAGGGACCATATCCCTCTCCCTTACCTGGTTCCGTCACTGCTTGGCTAGGTGGGCACTGGCCACCTGATCTTTAGCCCTTGGTTTGTTTTTACAACTCGAGCATGATAACTAAATTATGGAATTAGACACACAGTCTGCAAGCCCATATTGCAAGCCAACCATGCAAAATGATCAGGCAGTGAGCTGAGCATCCTGGGACTGCCTAGGCTGACAGGCACAGGCTCCTCGGTTGGTGTCACATGGCTTCCAGAAACCTTTGACCACACATTTTAGGCCACAGAGAAATCTCCCCTCAGCGTGTTAACTCTGGCATCGGATCAATGGCAGTGAGCCTCGTTTGTAGGAGTGCCATCTCCCAGACTGGGACTCCCTGGGGACAGCCATGTCTCCTTCAGGCTGGGGCCCCCTGAAAACAGGCTGTGTCCTGTTGTGTGATAAAGTTTGCTTTGAGCCACCAGTGACCTCCCATCTCTTCCATTCCTCCACCCAAAAGGGTTGCGATCCTCTCTCAGCCCCACCTTACTACTTCCGGTCTATCTGTCCTCAGTCCTCCAAAATCTCTATGGTTAATTTTGGTCAGCTAGTGGCTAGCTCGGCCCTTTGACTCAAAGCAAACTTTGTTGTCAGAATGAGATCAAAATATCACACAACAGTGTCCCCTCCGTCTGGAGGTCCCCAAGGACAGGGTGTGTCCCCTCAGGCTGGGGTCCCTCCTGTTCTCTCACTTCCTGTTGAGAATAGAACATATTCTAAGAGCCCCAGGCAGATTGGGGCAGACTGGGGTGCTGAGGGCCAGAGAGTGGGTCTGAATACAAAGGAGACCAGTGTGGGATCTTGTTTTCTGGTCCACTGAGGTGCAATTTTCCGATCATTCCTTTCTGGGGATGACTGTGCTGATACCCCATGTGCTGAGCCTCACCCTAGCCTCTACACTTGGGGTCCACTCTCGGAACCTGTAGCCTTGCTTTTCCCTATCAGGGCTCCAAATGTAAGAGTTTTGAAATGGAGAGACAGAAGGCAAAGTCAACCTGTGAATTTGAATTCAAAGCTGCTCATCACAGCCATCAGCTCACATCAGCCGGTGCTCTCTGCCCTGTGGTGATCACGCTGTGCTCCCTGATCTGAGGTGCTCATGCTGTGCTCGCTGATCTGAGGTGCTCACGCTGTGCTCCCTGATCTGTGGTTCTCATGCTGTGCTCCCTGATCTGTGGTTCTCACACTGTGCTCCCTGATCTGCAGTGCTCATACTGTGCTCCCTGATTTGTGGTGCTCACGCTGTGCTCCCTGATCTGTGGTGCTCACGCTGTGCTCCCTGATCTGTGGTGCTCACGCTGTGCTCCCTGATCTGTGGTGCTCACGCTGTGCTCCCTGCTCTGCGGTGCTCACACTGTACTCCCTGATCTGTGGTTCTCACACTGTGCTCCCTGCTCTGCGGTGCTCACGCTGTGCTCCCTGATCTGTAATGTTCCCTGCTCTGCAGTATTCACTCTCTTGACTTTCCCATCATCCTGCAGGTGGTGAAGACACAAGCTCAAGTAGGTGAGATGATTTACTCAAGACCACAAAGCCAGCAAGTACAAGAAGCGTGTAAGTCACCCCATAGTGTGCACCCTGTATGACTGACATCTGCCATGCACCACGACCAGGTACAGAACAAGGACCTAACAAAGATCCCGACACTAGGCTCCAATCACTCACTCTAAGCTACTCCGAGTGAGGCTAACCTGTAAACTCTAAGCTGTCTGGACTGTGTGGACCACGATTTTATTACTTGCTGGAGGAAGGACCTAAGCTTGGTGTTACACTCTTTAAAAAAGTTGTGACAAGTTTGGAGGGGAGGGGATATGTGGTTCAGTTAGGGAAAATTCTTATTGTACAGACATGAGAACCCAAGTTTGAGAGCCAGAACTCACAAGTATCAGTTACATATTGCTGTGATAAAACACCATGGCCGGATGCAACTTATGGAAGAGTTTGTTTGGCTTACAGTTCCAGGGGTAGAACACACTAGAGGGAGAGGAGATGGAAGCTGAGAAATCACATATTCAACCACAAATAAAAGCAGAGATTGATTTGGGAGCGGTAAAGGCGTGAAGTCTCAAGCCTTTTCCCGGGACATGGTTCCTCCAGAAGATTGTCTACCCCCCCCCCAGTGCTGTCAGCAGGTGATCAAGTGCTCACACATGTGATATTTCTCATTCAAATCACCACACTACTCACAAAGGCAGACCCTGTGCTGTGTGCTTCTAATAGCAGCTGTGGGAGGCAGAGAAAGGTGGCTGTCTAGGATTTTCTGGCCACAGTCTAGCTAATCAGTGACTCCCAGGATGGTGAGAGACCCTGCTTCAAACAAAACAAAGTAAAAATCCAAGGTGGACAGATCTTGAGAAATAAACCTAATGTTGACCTTGGTTTTTTGTGCACTCATGTACACATGCACAGGCATGCACATGCACACACACACACACACAAACACGAGAGAGAGAGAGAGAGAGAGAGAGAGAGAGAGAGAGCTTAAACAGATGACAAAAAGGAGGTTTCTTGTGATTTAGTAAAACCTAAGCTCATACCTAGCAAGTGGCAGGCACAGGATTTGAACCTCTGATTATCTAGTTTCCAAGCCTTGGATCCTTCTAGGACACACAGCCTTGCCTGTTGGTAGTGGGAATTTTCGAGTGAGGTAACGGAAGAGTCCTAACTAGTTTTTTTTGTTTTTTTGTTTGTTTGTTTTTTAAATCACCTTGACACCAGCTAGAGTTATACAGGAAGAGGAACTTCAGTTGAGAAATGCTTCCTTTAGATTGGTCTGTAGGCTAGTCTGAGGGGGACTCTCTTGATTGCTGATTGCTGTGGGACAGCCCAGCCCACTGTGGGTGGTGCCGTCTCTGGGCTGGTGGTCCTGGATGGTATAAATAAGACAAGCAAGCCGGGAGGTGGCGCTTCTCTGTGTCTTCGGCTCCAGTTCCTGCCTTGACTTTCTTGACTATGATTGGGGCATGGAGGCTGAAACAAGCCCTTTCCTCTCCAGGTTTCCTTGGCCATGGTGTTTTATTGCAGCAATAGTAAGCAAACTAAGGCAGTGAGCCATATGCTTAATTCATCTCCACCATATCCCTTTGCTCCTACACAGCTGGGTCCCACCGCCAACTGAGTCCCATTGGAGGAGGCGCTCAGGACTGAGCAGGGCCTGAATGAAGAACCAGGGAGGGATTTCGCAGAGTCCCTAATAATGAAACAGTTCCTGCTCTCCTCATCTTCTCCCGGTCAATCTTCCTGGAAGGCTGGATGCTCACCACTTCTCACCGGGCAGCTGCTCAGAGAGCAGCCCCTAGGGCTGTACACATGCCTGGCAGTTCAAAGACTCCGTCCTCCAGTCCCCTTGAGGGCAAATAAAAGTGAGATGCTGCTGCTGGAATCAGGTCTATTTCAGATTTCATTTTTACCTGAGAAAATGGGAAATGCTGAAGAGAGGCTCTGGGGTCAGCATCCCTTGAGATTGCTATAGTCTCAGCTCCCTGAACTAAACTTAAAAATGTTCATCTATTTGTTTATCATGGGGGGCAGGTATGTGGATGCATGGGCAGCACATGCCATGACCCATGGGTGCAAATCAGAGGACAACGTACAGGAGTTGGTTCTCTCCTTCCTTTATGCGGGTGCTTGAGACAGAACTCAAGCAGTTAGGCTTTCCAGCAAGCTCCTTTATCTACTGAGCCCGTCTTGCCAGCCCTTGGACACGCTGGCCCATTGACAACTCTTCATACCCCTACTCCAGGCTCATATTGCTGACATTTCTGGCTGAGCCTTGCCCAGGCACTTGTATGTGTTGGTCCATGTCTATGTCTTCCCTGAGCCAGAGTCAGAAGACCCCAGGAGACAAATCCTAGCACACTGGGCTGGCTCTGCAGCACTGATTTCTAATCCCGTCTCCCAGCCTTCAGTGAGATAACATTGATAAAACGGGAATGGAAGTGATTCATTTATACTGAGCCAAGTTCTTTTTTTTCTAAGGTTTACCACACAATCATCTTTTATGACATATAGTAAAATCACATGTTTACACAGTCTCTCTCCCCAAGTCCCAAACATTTTAGCAACATTATCTAACGGAACACCTGGGGTTTGAGAAACAGAGGCTGCACAGCCAGCATTGGTGATGCAAATTTCCAGATGTATCCATTTCCCCTGCACAGTAGCAAAAGCTGGTCGGGAAGAAGGTGTCTCCTTCCCCGCTTGCCTGCTGCTGCCAACCCCAGCTCATAACACAGGTGTCTAGTTGAATGTCTCCTTTGGATGTCCAGTGGCACGGAAGTCATTGTTGGATTTGTTTCTGCAACTCCTTTGCCTGAGCGTGTGTGAGAGGAGCGTGGGGCTGACAGATTAAATCAGCCTGGCCGCTCTTCTCCATCCTGCTCAGTCTCAGAGCTGGGATCAAGAAGTTTTCACTCCCTGTCCCCGGAGTCTGTTAGGCTGCCAGGCCCTTTTACTACCTACAAACAGGCTTCACATTTCTCAGTTCTTATGACTGCCAACCTCAGATGGCTCAGGCTTGTAAATTCACAGGTAGCTTGTTCCTTCTGGTTCCCCGTGAGTCTCCCATTTCAAACCTTGCACTTTATAGCCCCATAAATCCCACCCCACACTCACCCTGGCTGAATGCTGCTCAGGGATGCCCACTGTCTGTGGCAGGGGTGGGCAAAAGACAGGAAAGCCAGCAGGCTGTGTTTGTAAATAGCGTTTTCTTTCTTAAAGTTTTACTAAAACACAACCACAAACCATTTATTTATGCAGTGTCTGCAGCTATTATCCAGGGATCTACAGTGACAGACTTCAAAGCCTCAGTTCACCATCTGGCCTTCCATAGATGGGGCTTGCTAACCTCTGTACACACAGCACCGCCTGCTTCCCTTAGCCCAACATGCAGCGTGTAAGGCCTGGCCCCAGAGCCGGCTCTTCCTGCCTGCTCTCTGTGTGGCCCTCTCCAGCCCCATCTGGCACTCGTGGATGCCTGCCTGCCTACCTGCCTGCCTGGCCCTAGAACCAGTCTGTTCATGCTGGAAAGACATAAACCTCCACGGAGCAGCTTCTTGTGCCTGGAGTTGTGTGTGAAAGCTCCTGGCCAACCCTCACCAATCACTCAACAGTCTCAGAAGGCAAGACCTGTGGGGTCACTTCCACACCTGTCCCACACACCCAGCTGTCTTCCTCTTCAGTCCCCACGGACTCAAAAGCTTCTACTGCCACACATCCCCTGAAGCCTCATATCTCACAATTCCTATTGTCTAGATGTTTCAAGAAGCTGGGTTATGATGGCTTTGAAGGATGGTATCTGTGGCAGAGGCGGCGGCGGCGGCGGCGGCAGAGCAGACATAGATGCACACGTCAGCAAGAAGCGAAGGCAGCAGGCTGGCGGCATTGCTTTTCCCTCAGGCTTTTCCTGGACCGCCTCTAGAGGGTGCTGCCCACTCCAGAGGAAGGTGTGCCTCCCTCAGTGAGTCCTTCCTGGAAATGTTCTTACAGATGTAGTTGACAGTTGACACCATGATATGTTGGGGTTTGCTTTATTTCTCTGTTTGAGACAGAGTTTCAAGAAGGCCAGGCTGAATTCAAATTAGTTGTACACCTGAGGCGAGCCCTGATCTCCCAGTCTCCCTGTCCCCAGCCCCTGAGCGGTGGGGCCACAAGCAAGCACCCCCACACCAAGTGTTATGCGGTGTTGGCGACTGAACCCAGAGCGCATACATGCGAGACAAGCGTGACACGCCACTTGAGGTACATCCCTGGCCCGTGTCTTACCATTTCCCCTGATATTGTGTTTGGGGCACAGTGGGACAGATGACCAGAGTATGCCTCCTCCCAGAGTCTGTCTCCATGGTGCAATTTGAGCCTAGCTGTATCTCAAGCAGCAGCTATCAGAGAAACTAAAAGTGGCAGAGCAGTGTGGCATTGCCCTTTTAGAAGAGATATTTACAACTGTAAAGAGTAGCGCAGCACTCAGGAGGCAGAGGCAGGCGGTCTCTGTGAGTTTGAGGCCAGAGTGAGATCCAGGACAGCCAGGGCTACACAGAGAAACCCTGACTCCTGTCTCAAAAACCAAACTAAACCAACCAAATAAACCCAGAACATCTCTGATTGTAAGAGATGTATAATAAACCGGTAGGGGGTAGAGGGTGGAGGGGATGTCCAGAAAGGAAGCAGACATATAACTCCCATCAGGACATGCACCTCGTTTGGGAAAATTGCCCAAATGCATGGTCAGCTTCAACATGGGAAGGAGAGCGATAGACAGAAAAATACAGGAGGACCTGAGTTAGGTTCCTAGAACCTACCGCTCACTACTGCCTGTAACTCTGGCTCCAGGGGAACAGGCGCCCTCTGCTGGCGCCTTTATGCAACCGCACATATGTGACACCAACACATACATGTAAATAAGAAAAAAAATTTTAAAAATCATTCAAACACCAAACATGTAATGAACCGAAGGTGTTTCTGACAGCACTCGCTCAGCCATGTTGTTTCACTCAGTGTCACTGTAGCCTTGCATGTGAACACATAACATGTGCATTTTGTAGTACATGCTGTCACATCATACTGTGCCAACAAACACTTTGCCAAACGTGTCAGCTCAGGTCCAAGGCTACCTTAATGTATGACCTGCAGTATACTGTTTAATTTTACATATATGAATGTATCCGCATCGCATGCATTTAGTGCCTGCAGAGGCTAAAATAGGGCATTGGATTCCCCTAGGAATGAAGGAACGTCTGCATGCTGCCATGTATATGCTGGGGCTTTTTAATATCTTCCTCCCATCATTCTTTAGGGTGTAAGTATCAAATATCTTCGGTATTAGTATGGTGTTAGGATGTTTCACTTTAAAAATTGCCATTTGGGTTGGTGACTTGCATTTCATTACAAAAATTGTTCAATGAATTTTGGCTTCAGACTAGAACAGAATTTCCAACAACTTCTAAGATGGCTCTAGGCATAATTCTGCCACTTTGTGTTGTGTATTTATGTGGAGTGGCATTCCCAGCATTGATGATTATAAAATCAAAATATTGATCAACTCTGTAAAACTTTGAAGATATGTCGGTATTGAATATTCAGCCAAGATGTAATTCTGTATGCAAAAGGAGAACATCCAGGTCATTAGTATGCAAACTTGCTTCTGTCTTAATAAATGGTGAAATGCAGGCACAGAATTGTCCTGAAATAAATACGTTGTAAATTATTATCAGTGAATGTTTCATTCACGCACTTATTTATCTATATCCCTCGATGACGTAACAATTCCTCAGGCATGAGGACTTGCAAGTAGAAAGTGTGTCAGATGCCCTGGTCAAAACCAGCTATTTGAGACTGAGTTACATCTCTGAACACCAGTACACACATGAGCTCTGCATGGTAATGAATTTGATTTGTTTTCTCTTCTTGCTAGAACCCCATTAAGCTAAAGAACATTATTTTTCCTCTGGCAAATACTCAGTGCAAATTGAATGAACTCATGAGAACCCAACTCCCCCTCCTAGCTTGCTCCTTCTGCCTTTTCCCCTCTGCTTACGTTTCCCAGCCATCACCCTCCTCACTAATGCTAGCTCAACTCTCCTCTTATCTGGCCCTCCACATGGACTTCAGTCCCTTCCCTTCCAGCATCAGCCCTGCCCCCCACCCACCTGTGTCACCCTTCTGCCGCTGGACTGTGCAGCCCAGGTCTGTGTGGCTCTCAGGGCCCTTCCTCCCGGCTCTGTTGCAAGACTGGACTGGGCCCCGAGAGCATTTCCTGACCAGTGTTGTTAAATTAAATCTTTTCAGACCCAGGGAACCTCTGAAACATAGCAGCTTATTTAGTTTGCCTTGACTGACGTTAGCCAGAAATGCACCAGGGCCAGAACCACCTTGGACCAAGAGCCTCTGTGTAATGAAAAAGTGGGGGGAGAAAAGCATTCATTATTTACAGAGAACCTAAAGTGGCCCCCCAAACAAATGGGATACCGTGAAACAGAAGTACTCGATTGCTTCTGGACAGGTTGGGATTAATAGCCACATGCAGGACTCCCCTTTGGGCTGTCATTCTAAATCCGTGTGCTGGGAATGTGACTGCTTTGGCTCATTTGTTTACAGATTACCTTCCCTTATGTCCCCCTCCCCGCATCCTGTCCTTGTAATTGCCTTTTGAACAATCCAGGAACTTCCGCTTGTCACTAGTGTAAGCAGGAGCTATCGCCCAGAATTCTGCATCAGAGTAATTATTTCCCCGGGAAACCAAAAGATTCCCAAACCCCCTTTACCTCGCAGAACGGAAGGGTCTGTCTCACCCTTCAGGCCTCCATCATGTTGTTGGTGACTTGGCACTCTAATCTCTTATTTTATTGTCTCTGGGCTGTCCTCACCCAAAAGGAGTCCAGGACAAGCTCTTTGTGAATTTGGAAATTTTATTGAGCTTCGTAGACCCAGCCAGGGGCATGCACTCTTGGGACCGCAAGAGTCAGCCCCAAGCTAAATGACCAAGGCACTTATAAGGGTAAAACCCACAAGTTTGTTACATCCTGTTGATGTAGCCATGCTGGCTGTTAGCAAGCATGATGGGATATGAACTTTTTAAAATATGAATAGGGCACAGTTGTGTCACCGTGGTGTCTGTTTGACCCGGAGAGGAGCAGAAAGGCTTGTGGCTACAGAGGCAGAACAACGGTGGGTGAGTCATGGGTCTGGTAAAGTACTATGTGTACAGGGTCAGGCTGACCCCAGTTTCAGCCGAGGCTAGGTCAGGATTTAGCAAATACGTTTTTCTCACTTTGATTGCAGAATTGGCGGCCCTCTCCCATCTTAACTTCCACCATGCTATCCACAGAGGCTCTCCCTTCTAATGCTGTCTTCAGGATGACAACATGCTGCCTGTGGCCGTGAGCCTGCAGCTCTCCTAGGTAAGGTCCTCCCAGAGATAAAATTGTCCCAGCTTCCTGACTACAAGCAACCTGAGAGTCCGACAGATGCATGCTCATCTAATATTCCGACGGGTGTGGTTTGTGATAATTCACTTTAAAAAAAAAATCTCACTCTCCCCAATCCTTGTCTTCACAGGACTCACTTTCTTATAGCAGAGACAAGAAGAACAGTCTCTGAAGGATGCCCTTCACCCATCATTTTACTGCATAAACTGTGGCACCCAGAGGCCAGGTTCACCCTCTTCCTTCTCTCAAAATAAACTTGAGATAGAGACACAATGCTAGCCTCTTCAGTTCTGCAGGACAAGAGGAAAGCCATATGGATGAATCAACAATATATGACTGATGAAAGGAGCCCTACCAAGTGAGAACCATACAGACCCAAGGTCCATACAGACCCAGCCCTGTGACCTTGGCCAGAGTGGCTGTCAATGTTCCAATATGTAATATTAAAGGAGGAAACAAGCTTAAAATCATAAGTTCCACATAAACACAAAATGATCACTGGCTAGGTTTAACTCATTATTTACTAAAGGAACTAGTAAGATGTGACAGCCAGGTGAAGAAAGAGTTTAACGGCAAGCAGCTACGGGTGCTGGGTAGCTAGTTCCTGAAGCATCAGTATCTACGGGGGTGGAGCCTTTTGGTTAAGTGGAAGCCCCAGATGCCAAACATGGGTCTGCAGGACTTAGTGATTGCCCTTCAGGGTTTTGGTCTTTCTTTGGCCCAATCTTTCCTCACTATGCCCACATTTCCCCTTCTTGGAATGGTACTGTGCCCCTGTGGACTGGAAACACAATTTTTAAAAAATTTACAGGGTGTCATAGTTAAGAGATTGCCGAATCTCATCCAAGAAGTTTTAGACTGTGGTGTGTGTGTGTGTGTGTGTGTGTGTGTGTGTGTGTGTGTGTGTATGTGTGTGTGTGTGTGTGTGTGTGTGTGTGTGTGTGTGTCTGACTATCTATCTTTTTATCCATCCAGAGGCTTAAGGTAGGGAGGATCTCAAGGGATCAACCAATCTAGTCTGCTTGGCAGGGCAGATCTTAAAGCTGGACTTTGGACCAGTATTGACAGACACTGTTAAAGACTGGGGATTTTGAAGTTGGGCTGACAACATTTTGTAGCTTGAGTTGATTGATTCTAGGGAGGCCAGGGGTGGAATGCTGTTGTGTGACTGGAAATTGTCCCCCACAGGCTCGTGTGTCCGAACACTTGGCTGGCAGCTATAAAGTTTGGGAAAGTTTTAATCTTAGAGAGAGGGAGCCCTGCAGGGAATGAGGTGGGAGGCACCTAAGGAAGCTAATTTGCAAGGCTGGGGAACCTCAGAAAATAACAGAATTCATAGTTACATAAGCATTGAACAGTTGGCTGGGGGAGAGGGATCCAGTAGTTAGTTATTGAGGACACTTCTGAGAAGTGACATGCACGGGTCTTCACTCATGCTGGGTGGGCTTTGCACAGATAAAGCTGCTCTGAGTCCCCCATGCTCTTGTAAGTTACCCCAATAAATAAATCGGTTCCCCAAACTAGAGTGTAAGTGTACTATTCTGGTCTGTCGTAGGTATCTTCCTTGGGTGAACACTTTTCTTCCTCATATCTCCAGAAAGCAAGTGATCAAAAAACAAAAAACAAGTGATCCAAAAAAAAAAAAAAAAAAAAAAAAAAAAAAAAAAAGTGAAGGAAATTCAGTGATCTCTACAAAAGTGCTCACTAAATCACTAGTGGACCATGTTTCATGGAATATCCATTTGCGTTTTGAGAGGGAAAAGTCGTTTACATTGCTACCCATTTCCTTTAGGACTAACAGTTGTAAAATAGCCAGAAGAGAGTGCAGAGCACAGGTCCCAGCAGAGTCAGGGAACCTGACAGGCTTCCCTAGATGGTCACTCGGCACTACTTGCCTTCACTTCCAAGTCTTTTGCACAATTTTACTATTGAAATATAGATCTCTTTGAACCCGAGGTAATAAAATACTTCACTTGGCTCCTGGCTTCTCCTGGGTACACATTTTGAGGAAATTTTCTCCTTTCTCATTCAGTGTAACCAAGTCACAGAAAACACTACCTTTGAGGAAATCGCTGCTGGAGATGTAAGAAAGGGAGGGCTCTGAGGATAGAGGTGACCATGTCCACCTCTGATGAAGAGGGCCTTCTTGGAGGAAGGGATCTCTCCACTTTCAATGTGTGTCTTATTCTAACAACATCTACCTCAGAATAAATCCTTAGGGCACAGTACCCACAGTACATCTCTGTCATTTGATAGTTTCTGGCCATAGCCACATGAGGATATGTAAAATATCATGTATGTATGTATGTATGTATGTATGTGTTTTGTTATGTGTATGTGGGTGTGTATAGTCACATGGATGCAGTTTCAGCAGAGGCCAGAAGAGGGCACTAGAGACTCTGCAGCTACAGTTCCAGGTGAGCTGGAGATGCTGCTGGGAACAGAACTCAGGTTCTCTGCAGGAGCAGTATGTGCTGTCAACCACTGATCCATCTCTCCAGCTGATTCATTTATTTTTAATTATGTATATGCAAGTGTGTCTGAGTGGTGAGGGTGTGCATGTATATGTGTATCTGTAAGGGTGTGCACGTGTATGTGAGTCTGTGAGTGGTAAGGGTGTGCACGTGTATGTATGTCTAAGGGTGTGCACGTGTATGTATGTCTAAGGGTGTGCACGTGTATGTGTGTCTGTAAGGGTGTACACGTGTGAGTCTGTGAGTGGTGAGGTGTGCACATGTGTGTATGTGTGTCTTTAAGGCTGTACATGTGTATATGAGTCTGTGAGTGGTGAGGGTATACACATATATATGTGTCTGAGTGGTGAGGGTGTGCACATGTATGTGTGTCTGTGAGTGGTGAGGGTGTGCACATGTATGTGTGTCTGTGAGTGATGAGGGTATGCACATGTATGTGTGTCTGAGTGGTGAGGGTATGCACATGTATGTGTGTCTGTGAGTGGTGAGGGTATACACATGTATGTGTGTCTGTGAGTGGTGAGGGTGTGCACATGTGTGTCTGAGTGGTGAGGGTATGCACATGTATGTGTGTCTGTGTGGTGAGGGTATGCACGTGTATGTGTGAGTGTTGGGGTTCCTTTGTTGTCTGAGTGGTGAGGGTATGCACGTGTATGTGTGAGTGGTGAGGGTATACACATGTATGTGTGTCTGAGTGGTGAGGGTATGCACATGTATGTGTGTCTGTGAGTGGTGAGGGTGTGCACATGTATGTGTGTCTGAGTGGTGAGGGTATGCACATGTATGTGTGTCTGTGAGTGGTGAGGGTGTGTACATGTATGTGTGTCTGTAAGGGTGTGTGTGAGTGTGTCTGTGAGTTGTAGGGTGTATATGTGTACATGTATATGTGTTTCTGTGATTGATGAGGGTGTACACATGCATGCAAGTGCTGTCGAAGCCAGAAGAGGCTCCGGATTCTTCGGTTATAGGTTGTGAGCTGACTGATGTGGGTGCTGAGAACCAAACCCAGTCTTCTGGAGGAGCAGTACTCACTCTTAACCACTGAGTCCCCTCTCCATCATCAATGCTAGGCATCGCCCTAGCCTCTCCATCATCAGTGCTAGGCATCGCCCTAGCCTCTCCATCATCAGTGCTAGGCATCACCCTAGCATCTCCATCATCAATGCTAGGCATCGCCCTAGCCTCTCCATCATCAGTGCTAGGCATCGCCCTAGTCTCTCCATCATCAGTGCTAGGCATCGCCCTAGTCTCTCCATCATCAGTGCTAGGCATCGCCCTAGCCTCTCCATCGTCAGTGCTAGGCATTGCCCTAGTCTCTCCATCGTCAGTGCTAGGCATCGCCCTAGTCTCTCCATCGTCAGTGCTAGGCATCGCCCTAGTCTCTCCATCATCAATGGTAGGCATCACCCTAGTATTGTTTCTTTCTCTCAAATGATGAGCTGGAATCATCTTTTCTAGACTCTCATCTTACAGAGCTGTTTTCTGGGGGCTGAAGAACATGACTTCTCCCATAAGATAGAATCTAGAGTCATCCCAGGCAACGGGCAGAGCAGGAGCAGTGTCTGCGGTCAGGGCAGCCCCTACCCCAGCCCATCCTGCTTGTTCTTTTCCCAGAGTCTCAAGGCTTCCTCCTGTGGGGGCCTCACTGTGCCCTTTTCTTCTCCATTAGACAGAACATCTGTGAATCAGAAAGAACCAAGGCTAGCCCTCACCTCTAGCCTCGGCCTACTAACAGGTGAGTCAGATCACGTCACTTTTCCAATTGTAGACAGAACTTTCCAGAACAGTAGGATGTGTGTTTTGTGAATAGTGTTGTGATCACCATCATTGGAGAAGTATGGGTGGAGGGAGAAGTTGAGCCATGGTTCAGGTCCAAGCAATGGCACAGCCTCACACTTCTTCTGGAGGATTCTAGACCACGCCCTTCAGGGAAGTTCCAGCTACCACGACCTCCACCATCATAGACATGAAGGCTTTCCCACTCCTGATCCCCTCCTCATCACCATTAAAGCCACGTCACACCAGGAGACAAGACAATATGGTCATTGTCTTATTAATTCTGATTTCCCATCTTTGCGTCAATTAAATGTTACCACATTCCCATCTACCAGCTTGATGAACAATATTAGTTCAATGTATTATGGGGAAAGTAATTAAATATTTGTTCTGGGGTAATTGTATATAAATTGCATGACAATTGAGTTGGTGGTGTAATTAGTGAATCTTAACTGGAGGCTCATTTACAATCAATGTTTAATTTACTAACAACTGTTTTGCCTTAAATGTGAATTAAATGCCTGTCATTGGCCATCCATGCCCGTAGCTTTCAGAACCTGCCTTCTCTTTGGTGGGCTGCAGGAAGCTCCTTCACTGTCAGTCAGCGGTGAGGGTCTTCAGTAAGTGCTCAGGCAGGATAGGAGTGTTAGAATGGAGTTGGCTACTGCATCCTGAGGATCTACGGTGGCCAGGGTGGTAATGTAAGTGGTAATGCACCTGGGTAACTCATTCAGACCTAAGGACGACCCCGTTACCAGGAGCTGCTTTATCATGTTCATTTTAGAAGGAGAAAACTAAAAAGCAAAGGGGACTTGGCTTCAGAGTTCATGGGGGCCACAAGCAAGCTCTATCCACTCTCGCAGTAATTTCCAGACCATCTCTTAGCTATTCACATCCTTCCATTGAGTTATCCTATTCCACTCAAGACCATCTGTACAGCTTCCTGCTTGCCCTTGACCTTTCCCAATTTGTCTCACTTCAGGAGCACCCTCTAACGCATCAGTCAGCATGAGTTACACTATGTTGCTGTAACAAACAGTCCTGGAATGTGCATGGCTTACCCCATGATTTATTTCACCAATATATTCTATGTCCAGTGGGGCAGCTCTGGCAGTTGTAAGCACATATTATGTCCTGTTTGCTGGCCCTTAAAACTACTCACTCGAGTCTGTCTGCTCTAAGCCATCTTCATCGTATGAGCCAGGTTGACAGAGGAAGCCAACAGTATCAGATTCCGTGTTTCTACAAGCAGAGCTGGCTCAGTAAACTTGCCTGGAAGCAGTGAGGTTTCTCTGGCTCACATTTGGTGTCTGGAAGCAAGTATGTAGAGAGCCCAGAGTTTCAACAGAGCAGGGATTTTTACCATGCTTTAGGTAGGAACCCCCAAAGACACAGCAAGCCTAACTATGAGGCTGGAATTAGTTTCCTTTCCCTGAGGGGGGGTGTGCTGCAAATATCTTAAACAGCAAGGGAACTTGCCATAGGCCCCACCTCTTCACCCTGAATTCTCATCTCAGGCCACTGGACTCCTGTAGATGTGCTCCGGGGCTCAGCAGCCCTGCCTTCTCCTCCCAACGTGGACGTGGAGACCACGATGACAACCCACGTCCTGAAAACAGGCAAATGTTTAACTTTTCCTATTTCTGTGTCTCTGCATCAATGTATTCATGCATATACCCATGCATGTGAGTGTGTATGTGTGCCCACATGCATGTACATGTAGAGGCCAGAGGTTAATGTTAGATATCTTCCATGATCACTTTCCGCCTTATCTTTAGAGACAGGATCTGCCACTGAACCTGGAGGTTACCTACTCAGCTCTGTTGGCTGGTCACAGAGCCCCAGGAATCCCTCCCGTGTCCTCCTCCCTAGCACTAAAATCACAGGCATGGGTCATCACAGATGATTTTTAAAAACAAATTCCATTTTCTTATTTTTTTATGTGTATGCGCTTGTGTATGTGTGGGTATGTACGTATGTGCCATGGCATATGTGTGGACTTCAGAAATCACTTCTGGAGTCAGTACTTTGCATCTACCATATAGGTCCTGGGGATTACACGCAGGTCCCCAGGCTTGGTGGCTGCAATGCCAGCCCTTTACGACCCGAGTCACCTCTCCAGCCCCTGCGAGATCTGTTTAATTCCTAGCATCCGCTATGTGGCATTTCCCCCATGCCCCTTCCATCTCATGCCCCTGCTCCAGATCCCTGGCTCTATCTGGATCTCTCACCTTCCTCTCACATGGGACCAGTGGCTTCTGCTGTCCCTCTGAGAGGCAGACTCTAGGGCAGTGGTTCTCAACTGACACCTCACAGGTGTCACACATCAGCTATCCTGCCTATCTGATATTCTTATTATGATTCACAACAGTAGAAAAATCACAGCTAGGAAGTAGCAAATTAACCATTTTATGGCCTGGGGTCACCACAACGCGTGGAACTGTGTTAAACGGTCAGAGGGTTAGGAAGGTTGAGGCGCACCGGCGTAGAGAGAAGTGTCTGATTGGTCCACGATGTTCGCCTCAAGGGTGTGATCTGAGGGCAGAGCAAGCCCACACAGCGTCACCTGTACCTGCTCTCCGGCTCTGCAAATGAACCCCAGGAAGACAACACAGAAAGAAAGGGCAGCCGAGACTCGGGTTACCTGCTTGCATCTCTCCCTCAACCGGGGCCATAGTCCTACACTTCCTCTCCCTTCCATTCGCCACTTCTCTAGAAACTGCTCATCCCCCAGTTCCTTTGTTAAGCTCTCTGCACTGATCTTCAGCCATTCCCATCCTCCCTTCCCGTCTCCCCACCATAGCCTTCCTGGTTAAGACTATTGTAGGTGGATTTTCCAAAGGGACCATCAGCTCCCCAGTAATGACATGGAGACTTCTTATTAATTATAAAAGCTTGGCCTATAGCATAGGCTTGTTCCTACCTAGCTCTTATAACTTAAATTAAGCCATTTCTATTAGTCCATGTACTGCCATGTGACTTGTGGCTGTTATCTGTCCTCCGGCATGCCTTGCTTCTTCTCCATCTCTCAGCATCCCATCTCAGCATCTCAGCATTCTCTCTGCCCCGAAAATCCCGCCTAGCTATTGACCATTCAGCTTCTTCTTGAACCAATCAGAGTGACTCATCTTCACAGTATACAAAAAGATTATTCCACAACAGAAGATTCTGGAAGACACATAGTAGGTGCTCTATGATTGTTCCTTCAATCAGTGAGTCTGATATAAAGAATGAGGTTTCTTCAAAAAGCTCAGGTTCTGCATTCATATGTGATGCTGTAAAGGAGCCACTTCCAGACTGTTCTGGGGACCCACAGGGCAGTAGATGTGCAAGTGATTTTCTACTTAATTGACACACCAAATGTAGATAAATCACCAGGAGCAGATGGCATTCACCAGAGAGGAGTGGAGGAACTCAAGGGTGAAATTGGGGGATTGTGGGCCAAAACATGTAAGTGCTCATTACAAAGAGATGTGATGGCCCAGCGAGCTACGGAGAGGCTGGCTATGCCTCCCACAGGCCTTGGGGTACTGCTGATGCCCAGGAAGCCGGGCCAGCTGACCAAATTTAGAATAAAGATGAGTGTCCCAAACAAAACCACTATTTGGGGGAGAAAAGCTTCTTGGTTGCATAGGGGAAACATCCCTGCTTCAATATTCTAGAGTTCTCTATGGGGAACTCTAGAATACTATCTATCTATCTATATCTATATCTATATCTATCTATATATATATATATATACATATACACACAGAGGCAAAGAGTAACCAAGGGCAGACATGAGTTTAATCTCTCAGATTCATCTACCTAAAGAAATGGATCTACTAAAAACAAAGTCAAACCAAACCCAGCCATCCTAAGTTTTGAAGAAACTCTTATTTAAGGTGGACAAGAATGTATACCTAATAATTCTTTATAACCACAAAGATTGCATTGACTTCTCAAAGACATCTTTGAAAGGATTGCTTTTGTTATACAGACATGGAATCAAACTGCATCTCTATGTGTTTCATCTTTTGTCAGAGAAACTTTTTTAAAAGTTTATTTTACTTTTTACTTGTGTTATGTGTATGTAGTTTCCATGGAGGCCAGAAGAGGGCAGCAGATCCTTTGGCGCTAGAGTTACAGGCAGTCGTGAGCTATCTAACATGGGTGCTAGGAATCAAACCGCAGTTCTCTGTGAAAACAAAAGCTGCTGAGTCATTTCCCTGTCCTTCAGAAAGCTTTTACAGAGGGTGACAGTTGATGGCAGAAACTCATAACTGGGCAGCATGCTGAGAAGAAGTGTCCATTGAGTGTTCCAATCTAAGTCCAAGGAGCATCACAGAAGGGGGAGGGGCCATACCAGGATCACCAAGGTGGTTTTCCCAGGATAAGATTTATACATTGCACTCTGGATGTGCTGACTCCTTGATTTTTGCAAATGCAGGAAACTTGACTGCATAATTTGAGGTAGTGGGGAACTGTATTTGTGCTCTCCCTTAAGAATAAATGAAAGGAAGGAAGAAACGAAAGGAGGGAGAGACAGAAGGAGGGAGGGAGGAAGAGAGGGAGGGAGGTACAGAAGGAAGGAGGGAGGGAGGAAAGGAAAGACTATAAGAGCCAGAGAGAAACACTGTCTCCTGGGCCTGGTATGGCCGCTGCAATCATGAACACACAGCATCTGTGAAAAGTTATATAAATTGTGTGTGCCCATGTCATCCCTCCCCCTGCACATGCCCTCAAGTGTACACACACACACACACACACACACACACACACACACACACACACAGAAGAGAGAAGAGCTGGGAAGAAGGGGTCAGCAGGAGTTCAAGGGCATTACAGAGTGTGATGGGGTGAATATGACCATGGTATACTGTACACATATAGGAAACTAACAAACACTTACCTTTATTTGGCAGCACTGAGGGCTGAACCAGGGATCTGCACAGGCTAGGTGAGTGCTCTACCACTGAGATCCATCCATCCCCAGCTCTCTTTTCACTTCTGAGAAGGGCTCTCAATAATTGCTCAGCCTGCCTTGAACTTGGCAATCCTCCTGTCTCGGCCTCCTGGGGAACTGAAGGTTACAAGGCCTGTACCACTAGGCTCACTTTTCTTGCAAGATTATCTAAAAGTGTTCATCGGTCAGCAATTGAAAAATAGCACAGAAAATAAGCAAGCCACCCAGGTCACAGACCTAATAGAAAACCGAAAACCAGGAAGTTGGCTCCCTACTTAACAATTCCTGATCCTTTCAATAAGATACTGGAGGCCTTGATCTGCAGATACCCCTTTAGGAATCCATTTTATTATTCACGAGAAAGCAGACGGACTGATGGCTGATTGTCACAATATGGCATAGGAGAACCCACCTAATAAAGGCCTGGCGATGGCTCTGTGGGTAAAAGGTGTTGCCAAGCATAACAAAATCCACATGATGAAAGGTGCGAACCAATTCCATGAAGTTGTCCTCTAACTTACACATGTATGCCCATGCATACACATGCACACAATAAAATAAATGTTAACAAAACAGAGCCAATGATGTATTGCTGTGGCAATAAGCATGCCTTGCTCATGTCACAAATGGAACCAGCTGTGAGCAAAATGCTTTGCGTCTGTGTTGGTAGCTGGGCTGCAAGGCCTCTCGTCAACGCTGGGCTCAGCTGCCACCCATCCCCTGCATTGCCCATTCTTCTCATGGAACTAGCAGGTAGCCTGGCGGCATCCTGTAGGTGACGGCACAGGCTGTCTAGAACTGTCTAGAACACACAAGGTTTCTTGAGGCACATAATCTGGCACACCCTCTTTTGCCTTCATTCTCCAAGGCAAAGCTGTTAAGTGGTCAGTCCCAAAGTCTAGGGTGTGGGTGGTTTCCCTGCCCACAGGGCCACATGGTACAAGTGTTTGGGCCATCGCCATAGTCAACAACAGGGCAACCTCAGCCCTGCCGGAGGTTGGGATTGCTTTTAAGCAGAGGTGAGAGCCAAGCACCAAGCAGACTGCGATTTGTAGGGTAGAATCACCGGTGTGCACAGGTGGTGAGGGCATAAACTTAGGTGATTTATCTGTTGGTCTTGGATCCACTAATTGTCTTTGAAGAGGGTCTGGGGGATGGCTCAGTACTTGCAGAGGACCCTCACTGAGTGGCTCACAATTCTGGAATGTGATGGTCTCTTCTGAACCCAGTAAGCACTGCACTAACACATGCGTACACGCACACACACGCACACACGCGCACACACACACACACACACACACACACACACACAAAACTACAATACAAAATAGATTAGAACCAACAAATAAACAAAACATTAGGCTTTATCCCAGCCTCCATCCCTAGCAAACATATGCTGCTAACCTGCTATGGAGTAATCCTCTTGTGCACTGTAAAGATTTGTCACTCAAATTGGTGTAGTAAAATGCTGATTGGCCAGTAGCCAGGCAGGAAGTATAGGCGGGATGAATGACCAAACTGAGGATGATGGAAAGGACAAGGGCAGAGTCAGAGAGATACCAGCCTGCAACTGAGCAAGTGGGATGTGTAAAAACCGAGGCAACAAGCCCTGAGCCATGTGGCAAAGCATAAATAGCATGGGTTAATTTAAGTGTAAGAGCTAGCTAGTAACAAGCCTGAGCTATCAGCTGAGCATTTCTCGCCACTATCAGCTTCAGAGTGGTTATTTGAGACAGGAAACACCTGTTAACACTAAGCCAGGGGAGCAGGTAGGCTGTGTGCAGGTCCTCACCTCTCCTGCTCCCCAAGATCCAATCCTCCAGTCTCATCCCCACCTTCATAGCTGGACACCTGCTGAAGTTGCGACCCATCTCCAGCGGATCACAAAGACCTTCTCCAACCTTCCTTCCTCTGACTCATGCCATTGTCCTAGTTTCCAAAACCAGCAGCATGCATTCCCTGGGAACATTCCAGCTGAGCAGGCCAGGGAAACAGGGTCACAGAAAACTTCATACCAAGCAACACACAGCCGTCACACTCTCTGAAAATTCAGAGAGGAAACGCAAACCAAGGGACAAACCATCCACCGACAAACAACATACACAGAAATCAGCACTAGAGCTACATCCATCTGAATCCCAGATGCCCAGACATGAGCATAAGAAGACAGTAACAGCCAAAGCCCAGCTGTCCTACCAAGGCAGGCCTTGAATATCCCAACATAGCTGAAAACAAGACAAAGTCCTTAGAACAGTCTGTAGGAAGAAGATAGAGGTCCTTAAAGAGGAAATGAGTAAATCCCTGAAAAACTCCAGGAAAACACAAAGGAACAGTGGGAGGAAATGAATAAAACTGATCGGGACCTGAAAATGGAAACAGAACCAATAAAGAAAACCCAAATGAGGCAATTCTGGAAGTAAAAGATTTAAGAATTTGAATAGGACTGACAGAGGATGGCTTCAACAGAATACAAGAGATGAGAAAAATCTCAGGCATCAAAGATACAATAGAAGAAATGGATACACTGGTCTAAGAATATGTTGAATCTGAAAACTTCTGGCACAAAACATCCAGGAAATCTGAGACATTATGAAACGACCAAATCTAAGAATAACAGAATTAGAGAAAAGATAAAGAAACCCAGCCCAAAGGCCCAGAAAATATTTTCATCAAAAGAAAATTTTCTGACCTAAAGAAGGAGAAACCTGTAAAGGTACAAGAGGCATAAAGAATATCAAACAGATTGAACCAAAAAAAGTTCCTCTGGCATGTAATTATCAAAATACTTAATGTACAGAACAAATAAAGAACATTAAAAACTACAAGGGGAAATGACCAAGTAATATATAAAGGCAGACCTATTAGAATTACACCTGACTTATCAATGGAGACTCTAAAACTCAAAAGGGCCTAGATGGATATGCTACAGACTCTAAGAGACCACAGATGCCAGCCCAGATTACTACAACCAGCAAAACTTTCAGTCACCATAGACCAAGGAAATAAGATATTCTATGATAAAGCTATATTTAAGCAATACTTATCTACAAATCCATCCCTATAGAAAGTGCTAACAGAATGGATAGGAAAACAGTATCCATCCTTCTGCTGCATCCAAGAAACACAGCTCCACATAAAAGGATGGCCATTACCTCAGGGTAAAGGGTTGGAAAAAGATATTTCAGGCAAATATACCCAAGAAGCCAGCTGGTTTAGCTATTTTAATATCTGAAAAAATAGACTTCAAACCAAAACTACTCAGAAGAGATAGGGGAACACATTACATACTCAAAGGAAAAATCCACCAAGAGGACACTTCAGTTATTAACAATTGTGCACCAGACACAAGAGCACAAGTCTGTAAAAGAAACACTACAAAAGCTTAACCACACACTGACACACACACTGATAGTAGAAGACTTCGACACTCCACTCATACCAATTGAACCTCAAGAGATTTTTACAAAATGTTTCACCATAACACAAAAGAATATACCTTCTTTTCTGTGCCTCATGGAACTTTCTCCAAAATTGACCACATACTCAGACACAAAGAAAAACTCAACAAATACAAGAAAATTGAAATAACACACTCCATCCTATCTGACACCATGGAGTAAAGCTGAATACCAACAACAAGAGAAACAACAGAAAGCTTATAAACACATGGCTCAATAATGAAAATCAATAAACATTATCTACCATATAAGCAAACTGAAATAAAAGAAACCACATGAACATCTCATTAGATGCAGCAAAGGCCTTTGACAAAATCCAACACCCCTTCATGGTCAAAGTCCTGGAGAGATTAGGGGCCCAAGGAATACAAGGACACAAGGAATGTACCTAACATAATAAAGGCAGTTTACTGCAGCTCCATTAAAATCAGGAACAAGACAAGTTTGTTCACTCTCTTTATACCTATTCAGTATAGTGCTTGAAGTCTTAGCTAGGACAATAAGACAACTGAAGGAGATCAAGGGGTCACAAATTGGGAAGGAAGACGTCAAAGTTATCTTTATTAGCAGATGATATGGTGTATATGAGTTACCCTAAAAATTCCACCAGAGGATTCCTACAGTGATAAACATTTTTAGAAAAGTAGCTGGAATGTAAAATTAACCGACAAATATACAGATGGCAAACGGACAGAGAAAGAAGTCAGGCAAACAACACCTTTCACAATAGCTTCAAATAATATAAATATCTTGGGGTGACTCTAACTCAGCAAGTGAACAGTTTGTATGGATGAAAATTTCAAGTCTTTGAAGAATGAAAGTGACAATGACAGCAGGAGCTGGAAAGCTCTCCCACACTCGTGGGTCAGTAGGATAAACGGAGTTAAAATGACCATCCTACCAAAAGTGATCTACAGATTCATTGCAATCCCAACACAGTTGTTCACAGATCTTGAGTGGAAAATTTTCAGCTACATATAGAAACACAAAAGCTCTGCTTAGCTAATACAACTGAATAAAAAACAAACAAACTGCTTGAAATTCCCAATTTCAAGTTGTACTGTAGAGCTAGTATAATAAAAACATCATGGTATTGGCACAAAGAAGGACAGGTGGATGAATGGAATCAAACTGAAGAGCCAGACATAAATCCATACACCAGTGGAAACCAATGTTTTTAAAGCCAGAAATACACACCAGAAAAAGGCAGCATCTCCAATGAATGGTGCTGGTAAAACTGGACAGTTGCATGTGAATGAATCCAAATAGATTCACACATATCACCCTGTACAGAACTCAACTCCAACTGGATCAAAGACTTCAACATAAACCAGATACACTGAACCTGATAGAAAAGAAAGGTTTTTTGTTTGTTTGTTTTTGTTTTTTAAGCCTGAACTCATTGGCATAGGAAAACACTTTCTGAACAGAACTCTGTTAGCACAGGCACTAAGATCAACAATTAATAAACAGGGCCTCATAAAACTTAAAAGTTTCTATAAGGCAAAGGACATTGCCATTTGGACAAAGTACCAGCCTACGGAATGGGAAATGATTTTCTTTATCGATATCCAATAGAAGACTAAAATACAAAATATATAAAGAACTTAAAACATTAGGTATCAGGAGAACAAATAACCCAATTAAAAATGGGTTGCAGATCTAAACAGAATTATCAACAGAAGAAACTCAAATGGCTGAGAATTCACTTAAATAAATGTTCAACATCCTTAGCCATCAGGGAAATAAAAATCAAAACGACTTTGAGATTACACCTTACACCTGTCAGAATGGCTAAGTGACACCTCATGCTGGAGAGGATGTGGAGTAAGGAGAACACTCCATTTCTGGTGGGAGTGCAAACTTGCACAGCCACCATGGAAATCAGTATGCTGGTTCCTCAGAAAGACGGGAATTGGTCTACTTCAAGACCCAGCTGTACCACTCTTGGGTCTATACCTGAAGGATGCTCCATCCTACCACAAGGACACTTGCCCAACCATGTTCCCTGCTGCTGTGTTCATTAACAGCCAGAAAGTGGAAACAATCTAGATGTCCCTCAGCAGGAGAATGAATAAAGAAAATGTGGTACATTTATACAATGGCGCATAATTCAAAATTATTATTAAAAATTATTTGTACTCATTCTGAGTGAGGTAACCCAGACCCAGAAGGATAAATATGGTATGTATTTACTTTATGTGGGTATTAGCCATTACATAAATAATAACTAAGCTGCACTCCATTGACCCAGAGAGCTAAGGTATAGAGGAAGGGATTGGGGTGAAGCATGGATCTCCATTGGAGGGGGAAATATTATGGGGGGGGACTAGAACAGGGAATAAGAATGAGGTCATCTGTAGGGATGGGGAAGGGGAGATGGAGTGAGCGGGGAGATAGTTAAAGCTGAGAGGCATTTGAAGGGTGATATAGAAACCTGTGCAGTGGAAACTTCCTAAAATATGAGTACCGGGATCCTAGTGAAGTCTTCGAATAATGAGGGAAACAAGCCCTCACTGGTCTTCTCTTGTCACCAAATGCAGCTTCCAGGACTGGGACTGGGTTACTTTCAATTGAGCTGACAGTCAAGTTGGTCTCTTGGAATCCCTGCTACAAAGACAACAGGTCAGTCTCAACAAACTGACAGCAAGGCCCCATTGCTGAAGACTACGCCAACTCATTGACCACGGAGAGGACAGTGGAGGTGGACTACATAGAGCCTTCGCCCCAATGTTCCAGTGTCTTTGGTATGGGAAGGTTCTCTGCAGGCTACCAAAACGAAAGCCCTAACCCAGACACAAAACTCACCTTCAATCTGTAATCTGTCCTGCCTGCACAGTATACTAGGATGATGGTGGCACAAAGTTCATGAGAGTAACCGTCCAGTGTCTGATTTGACCTAAGGTCTACTCCACAAGATGGAACCCATACCTGGCACTGCTTGGGTGATCAAGAACCAGAGAATAGACAGGCCAGAGACTTAGGGCTAAACCAATACTTACAGAATAATAATAATACAATAAAAGACTCTTAATGACATTGTTATACAAAGGCGCACAGCCAGACATTTCAGAGGCAGACAGACCTTGGAACACACCAGTCTAAATGTGATGACTCCATGAAACCTCTTGGCTCAGAGCTCATGGGACCCTACAGAAGAGGAGGCAGAGGGAGTTTGAGAACCCAAGGGGATGGAGGACACCAGGACAAAGACCTCTCAAATCAGCTGCACAGATCTTTTATGAACTCACAGAGCTGAAGAGCAAGCACAGAACCCACATAGGTCTGCACCAGGGTCTCCTGTGCATATGATACGGCTTTCCTTTTTATGGGACTCCTGAGTGTGTGAATGAGTGGGTCTTATTCTTGTGACCTCTCTTGGGGCTGTTTACCTTGTCCAGCTTCAATGTGATGGTCTTTATCTTTTATATTTCTTTAAAAATCTTTACTATCCTTAACCATTAAGGAAATGCGTATTAAACTATTTTGATATGCCATGATACCCCAATCAGAATGGTTATTATCAAAAAAAAAAAAAAAAAAAAAAAAAAGAAAGAAAGAAAGAAAAACGATGGCATGAAAAAAAAAAACTTTAAACAACCTTAAGTAACTAGGTAAAGCCAGTTGCATTTGTAGATGAAGTTTGAGGCCAGTACAGTGGCCAATCCCAAGGCTGGGGAGGGGGGGAGTGGAGGAGAGGCTGAGGAAGCTGCAGGGGCCTGTCTGGCTACCTCAGTCCTGCCAAGGAACCCCGATTCTCCAACCCAATGGTATTCTTGTATGACTCCCTATCCTTTGCAAATACTGCTCCTTCTCTAGAAACATCTCTAACTCACTGGCATTTACTCTCACCGCAGTATCATCTAGGACAGTGGCGATGACATAGCCTTTTCCTCTTCCTTGGGCTGCTTCAAATAGTAACTAAAATAACGGGATTTTAGTGTGTTTAAATGAACGCTGCATCCTACGGACGGTGGGAGAGATTGCCGAAGGGATCCTAAAAGCCGCCTGCAGCCTGGCCATTGCATGGCATGTGCTAGCAAAGTGTCCGCAGAGCCCAGAACTTGGCATAGGAGGCATTGCAACCTGTTACACTGGTGTGGAGGAGGTGGCTCAGTTGGTATGGTGAGCATGGGGGGCCCGAGATCCAGCCCCAGAACCAACCAGTGCCTTGTGTGTGCTTGTTCCAGCACTGCAGATGGGCAGACAGGCTGCTCTCTGTCAGCCTAGCTGACGAGCAAGCTCCAGGCCAGCAGGAAACCTGTCAATAAAACAAGATGGGAAACATCTGAGAAGCCACAGCCAAGGTGGCCCCCTGGTTCCCACATACATGCATGCACCACACACACACACACACACACACACACACACACACACTCATGCTACACTGAAGACAGGAGGGTACAGATGTACAGCGACCAGGTCACCTACCACTTATCCCTGGGGGTGTGAACATAACACGGGAAGAGAGGGATGGAAGAAAGAGTTTTGGAAAATCACTATGCTCTCCTTTAACTGGCCCACGTGGGGCTCTCTGCACCTTAGAGAGGAGCAGATAGATGCAGAGGCACATACATTGAGTGTAATTACATTGTTACTTATAGGTTCAATTAAACACTCTGGACATTTTTATAATGTAATTTCAGGTGGGATGCATTGCACCAATGGCATTAACCTTTAATCATAGTTCTTTCTCTTGGAAATGCAGTAACGACCCCATTAATTAGTAACGGAATGATTAAACTGGAGTAGAAGCCATCAGGTGATGAGTCCCCTCCTAGGTCCTTTCCCTACATTTAAATGTGGCCTTTTGATTTTCTTCCCCAGAGAAAACACATCTCAGAATGGTGTGTGTGTGTGTGTGTGTGTGTGTAGAAAGAGGAAGGGACTACAACCTCTTCTCCTCCTCAAGAGTCCAGGGGTGAAACCGAGGCAGAGTGGGCATCTAGTGAGCTGGGATCTGCTGGGTCTGGTCTTAGGATACCTGTTTGTCCCTCTGGGTATTGGTAATTATCCCTTTTAGGAACTATTATGTGGCTCTATCAGTAACTTTTCTGTGGGAGTCCACAGTATTGACTCCATTCCATCTTGACTTAAGGTCAGAGAGTTCAAACCTATTCTTGTTCTTCAAGGTTAAATAACAGAATGTTTGGCCAAAGGTGTGGTCACTAGACGTCTTGCTCAAGACCAAGTAAGAGGATGTCTGCCTTAGAGCATGGTTACTAAATGTTTTGAGAGTTAAGGAGGTAATTACACTCCTTTGTTACTTGTATCATGGTAAGGAAGTCTTTTGCCCTTCCCCTTTGCTTGGGGCTATGAGTAATAAGCTTGATGATGCTACACTATTCACTGAGAGCCCTTCTGACTCGATCATCTGTCCTTTGTCTCTTTTTCCCTCAATCCTCACTCCCCCTTTCAGGCACATTTGAGTAGCTGGTCCAGTTCTTTCCTCCTCACTGTTTATTTTGGCCCACAGTTTGAAGCAACCCAGTCCATCATGGTGGTGAAGGTAACAGGAGGCTGCTTGCACACATCTCAGTGAATCATCAAGCAGAGTGAACCTGGCGTGGGGAGCAAGACCCAGCTATCACCCTTGTATTAGTTACTTTTCCATTGCTATAATAAAACACTCTACGACCAAGGCAATTTACAGAAAGGAGAGTTTATTCCACAACCTGTTACAACTAAACCATGCCAACGGGGCACCTAGTGGTGTGAATCATGCCAATCGTAATGGCACAGGGCCTTGTCAGCTTAGCCATCCATGCCTGTTCCCCATTCCTGGAGGCTCTCAGAATCTCAGCAGGTGGCAGGCAATGCAGCCACCCACACTCCCTGTCATATCTGAGCCCTCACACTGTCCTCCCTCAGCATGTGAACATTCATCCTATCTCCCCTGTTGTTTATGGAGCTCTACTATGTGCCAGGGATCATGGGAAGAGCTGAAGTGATTAATACAGATATTGCTGCCTTTACCAAACACTCACTGTGCAGTAGCGGGTGGATAATTACTACATTGAGAGAAGAGGGGTCTAGGGGATGCTCCGGTGGAGGTGCACCTGTGTGTGCATGGTAGGTACCATGGAGGCCTTCCTGGAGGGGGACAGCCAAACTGCCTTTTGGAAGAAGTGGTTTTTGCTAATTAAGACATTGGCAGTACAGAATTTGATATATAATGGGAGGGGCCAGGCTCTCAGCGTTTCTCTAGGTCTTTGATTGACACATACTCACTGCCCTCCCTACACGGCTCACCTATAACCACGGAGCTTATCCCAGGATCTGTTAGCCTGACCACCCAGCCCAGTTCCTGACTTTCAGATGTGTCTTGACTTTAGCTGCCATGTTCTGCCCTCGGCATTCGAGGTCTCTGGATAGGACCACACAGAGAACATCAGTGCTCCCACCAAAGTGCTCAGCAGCTTTCCTAGTCCTGCTTCCTCACACCAGCCAGCCCCAGCCCCTCTGGCTCCAGCACATAGTTTGAGCTCCATTGGATCTTCCCAGAGTCCAGTAACAGTTCATACCACACCACAGTGCTTCTACACATAGACCTGGGGCTCTGAGTCTACCCAGGACCAGCCTCCCACACTCTGTTATCCTTATGTGAGGAGGCAGTATGTATTTCCATGAACACCCCTCCCCTGCAGAACTGACCAGACTCCATGGACACCCCTCCCCTGCAGAACTGACCAGACTCCACAGACACACCCCTCCCCTGCAGAACTGACCAGACTCCATGGACACACCCCTCCCCTGCAGAACTGACCAGACTCCACAGACACACCCCTCCCCTGCAGAACTGACCGGACTCCACAGACACACCCCTCTCCTGCAGAACTGACCAGACTCCACAGACACACCCCTCCCCTGCAGAACTGACCAGACTCCACAGACACACCCCTCCCCTGCAGAACTGACCAGACTCCATGGACACCCCTCCCCTGCAGAACTGACTGGACTCCACAGACACACCCCTCCCCTGCAGAACTGACCAGACTCCACAGACACACCCCTCCCCTGCAGAACTGACCAGACTCCACAGACACACCCCTCCCCTGCAGAACTGACCAGACTCCATGAACATCCCTTCCCTGCAGAACTGACCAGACTCCACAGACACACCCCTCCCCTGCAGAACTGACCAGACTCCATGAACATCCCTCCCCTGCAGAACTGACAAGACTCACAGAGAAAGCTTCTGGTTTCATTTAATACAAATTCAGATTTTTAAACTGAAAGATAGAATGCTAAGGGCTCAGACAACACAGGAATCTATTTTTCTCTCATCTAGCATTCTCTGCAAGTATGGCCACCCAGACCCCTTTTATTCTGTGCTCTGCCAGCCTCCACATGACCCAGATAGTGATTCTAAATCCTATCATGTTAGCAAGGAAGATGAATCATCACAAAATACAAAAGGTTTGTAGAGGGACGTGGGCTGATTTTGTCTTCAGGCTGTGACAGGCAGTGTTTGCGCCTGAAGGGAAGCTGGGGTGGGGGCACAGAGGGGTAGAGCAGGGTGTAAGGGAGCATGAAGCCTGGGGAGGATGAATCACAAAAGATGTGGGGTAGGGAGGGAGGGAAAGGGAAAGCCTGCCTCTCTAGGGTAGGGAGAAATGACCCAGCCAGTAACTCTGCTGGGTGGTCCTTGGCTAGCAGCAGCCTGCAGAGTCAAGTAGACAAGGTAAACTTTCTCATGGTCTCACAGGCAGGTTTTAACAGCCAAAGGACAGCCAGACCAGACTATCACAGTCCTCCAGCTGGATGCGTGTTCCTGGGTATATGAGGCTGTACCAGGCCACCCAAAGGGGTCACAAACACTCACAGAGGGATCTCTGGAGTGGCTGTACCCTTGCACATGCATGGGGGAAATGAGAAAGGGCGACCTGTAAAAGTCTGTGCAAATGGCACATCACAATTGACAGAGGGAGCTTGGCTTCTTCTGAGCACCAGTCCCCTAGGGCGACAGGGACATGCTCAGAGCCTCTGTGGAGAGCAGGCATGTCTCTCATTCTGCTTGGTAGCAATGGAAATCAGACAACTCAAGTCTGCTATTGGTTGGTCTTGAACTCTTAGACAAGGCAAGTGTCCCTCACACTCAGACTCCTCCTTAAACCAGTATTTTATTAGCCACCTGACACACTCCAGAAAGCACTCCATTCCAAAGGGAATTTCAAACCATTGATGCTTAGCATTTAGTTGACACTTTAGCAAGCAGGCTCAGACAGGTTTAGAGATGAGCCCAAAGCAACACAGCTCAAAAGGGACAGAAGCCTCATGTGGATAGAAGACTGATGTGCTTGGTGACAATGGTCGCGCTTCCTACCTACCCATTGAGTCCTGACAGACACAACACATGTCCATCTCCAAGATGGTAGCCTGCAGGGACCCTTTCCCAGTGGTGGACAGGTCTCAGCAGAGGACTAAGGAGTTGGTGAGGGAAGGGAGAGAGCCAGGCCATGATGGTCAGGAGAATCTTGCAGCCTGACCGACCAGCAGCCAGAATGCTTCTTTATTTATACAGAGTCCAGTAAGCGGGGATACATTCATGTTTTTCCAAAATATACATCATATCACTGTTGGTTTTGGACATGTGTTTCACTTTGTCTTGCTCATCTTTTAGTCATCATTAATAAACTATGACAGAACAGAGTTATTATTTCCAATCATTTCCCCTCAAGTTTTGACATCATTAATAAACAGTTATCTGTGATAACCATTTTTACTCAGCAAACCCATAACCCAATTTGTAAGAATCTAGAGGCATATGATAGCCTGTCCTCAAACGGGTAGCTTTTGTGGATACAAGGACATTAGATCAAACAATCTTCAAGCCATCCCAAGCATACTGCCATGTCCCAGGCAGTGTATTAGTAACTCTTAATGGTCAGAGTTCCCAAGAAAAGTCCTCAGGCCAAAGCTGCTGTGGTTATTATTCAAATTCTGGAATGATACAATGTTCACATTTTATATCTTCATAGAATTTGTCTATATGTCTAATACTGGCATTCTGTTATTCCTTGGTATTCGACACCACAGTGGCTCAGCAAGTGGTAACTTTTCTAAGAAAGGGAGGTCCTGGCATCTCATCCTTTTACCATTTTGCACGTCATTCTTTGCCCATCAATATGAGTCTGTATGTAGGGCACAGGTAAGCTTAGCTAATCTAAATTTGTTGCTGTCTATGCCACATAATTTCATGAGTGTAGTATGGAGAGGCTTGCAATCTGAACTGTGGCCATCTCCTCTAGCCCACCAAACCTTGCTGCCTTGTTTATACTTTGCTTTGATTATCTTGTTCCTGAGCAAGAACAGGGGCAGATGTTTCAAAAATGTCTCATAGCCTCGTACAGTGACCTCTGGCATCTTTGTGTCACAACCTCCAAGGCAAACGAAAGACCTTCCAGCAGACAAGGCTGTCTCCCTAAAGCGGGGTGGGGGATAGTGTGCTCAGGACTGTCCTGAGCAGCTGAGAAACAGCATTACTGGGGGGGAAGGCATGAATGGTTCATAAGAAAATTTCCATCAATCCAATATCTCCAAACTCTACAAATATTAAAAGCAGCAGGTGGAGATGAAAAGGGAAGGCGGCGCGGCAGCCGTCACGTGGCTCGGTTTTGCTGAATCTCTGTCAAATGGCTGTGCTGGCTTTATGACTTTTGCCATTCCCATAACTACTACTGTGCCAGTAGACCTTTCCATAGATGCCCAATGTCAGTGTTGATTGGCCGGTTTTCTGCCATCTTTGAAACTTTGCTTGGCTTCACCATAGTACCCAATGAATCTGCTCACCTGCCCTTGGCTCCTTTCCATTTCTCCCTTCTTGTTTCTCATCCCCCTGCCTCTACACAGCCCTTCTCCATGCTGCTCACTGGCTGGCTTTCGTCCGTCCGTCCCTCCCTCCCTCCCTCCCCCACAACCTCTTTTCTTTTTACCTTTTCATTCCTTATCCCCAGTCCCACTACTGCCCTCCCCCTTCCCCTCTGCCCCAGGGGGCTTCCATCTCACTGGCCAAGCTCTTCAGGCATCTCATTAAAGGTAATTGTTGGCCTGAATTCTGATTATGTAGCTATAATTATGCTCCACAGGAAACCCCAGGGGACTCAAAACAGTCTTAATCTATTCCACAGGAGCCAAAACCAGGCCTCAAAAAAGGAGTTTAATAGTCACAGTTAACTGAGGCTGCTTGGCCATCCACGGGACATGTCACCACAGCCCAGCACTGTCCATCTTCCCGCCACCCACTTTCAAAGGCATCAAAGACCCTCTGCAACACCAGAGACTTTAACATCTCTTTCCCATTTTTTTTCAGTTAATTAACTAGATGATAGGGCAGTTGGTAAGCTTTGTGAGACAAGTCCCTTGTCATCTCTGTCTTCTGGGCATGAGGCACTTGGCAGGCCTTGGAGCCTCCATTTGTGCCACGCCCCTGTGACCAGGGTACGGAGCTGGCGGAGAGTGTCAGGATGGAAACACTTAACAGACCACTCGAGAAGTGAAGAGGAACCTGCTGCCCTTTATTAAAGGGTAATGGGTTTATCTACCCAAGCCAGGGGATGAGCTAGGCATCGGAGGAAACCATGCACCACCCACACCTGGGGTCAAGGCATGGGCACTGCACACCGGAAAGTTATGAGAAAGAACAACCTTGTTTGATCAACCTTGAGAACGCGGGAGTTCTACAGCTGGGTGGGGAAGAAGAGAGCTGTAAGGGACAACGACTTAAATTTCCCAACACATTTGTCTAACACCCCAGGGCAGAGGGCAGAGGGCAGAGAGCAGCTCTGGTCAGTAGTACCAGTGGTTAGGCGTACTGTTTTTCTGCCTGCCGCCGCTGGTCTTGTCCCGCCGCCACGCCGGCTCCCCCAAATAATACACAGAGACTCTGTATTTGATATTATCCTGTTGGCCAGTTACTAGTTTCTTATCGGCTAGCTCTATCTTAATTATTAACCCATTTCTGCTGATCTATGTATTTCTCTTACCGGGGAGCCGGTGGCATACTGCTTTCTTCAGACTCTCCATCTTGACTCCCTTTACTACTTCCTATTTCCTCCTTGTCTCCTAGTCCCTCCTATCTTCCTTTCCTATTGGCCAACAGTGCTTTATTATTAACCAGTATGAGAAACATATACAGAATGACATCTCCCATCAGTACGAGTCAGGAATGTTCATCACTGAGGAAATGCCAGGATAGGAGCTCAAGGCAGGAGCTGGTACAGAGTCAGTGGAGGAGTGAGGCTTACTAGTTTGCTCACCCAGATTCCTTAGAGTACCCAGGACTATGAGCCCATGGGCAGCACCTCCCATAGTGAACTGGGTTCCCCCAGTAATCAGTCAACAAAATGCACTATAGACTTCCCCACTGGCCAATCTGGTGGGGACATTTTCTCAATTGAGGTTTTCTCTTCCAAAATGACTCTAGTTTATGTCAAGTTGACATACAATTTAGTAAATGTCACTAGTTACATTTTATATAACAAGTTAAGTCTTACTATATGACCATCATTCCTGTGCTTTGTGTGTGTTAGTGCATTAAGATGCCATGACTACATAATCTCCACACTTTCCTATAGATAAATCCAAGCCCACTGAGGTCATATGATATGCCCAAGGTCTTAGTGTCATGTGACTTCTGACAGACTTAAAATGACACGGACAAAAATGCCAGCATCTGTAACCGTAGTTCCAAAGCCCTCTTCTGACTCCCTCAGGCACCAGGCACACACATACTGCACAGACATACCTGCATATGAAACACACATACAGCACAACTAAAACAGCACAATTAAAAATTAAGTTTCTAGAAGGATGAAAGACCTTGCCTTCTAGAAACTTAAAATGACATGAACAAAAATGCCAGCAGCCGTGTAGAGCAGCTGCTGTTTGCATGGAGCAGAGTCTGGGGCGCTCCACGGTGGAGCAAGAATGAGGATGTGCCCTTCCAAGGCCTCCCGTCGCCCCCACCCCTGCAGATGCTTGACAGACACTTGATGAACATACGGAGTTGAGCTGCCTTCCTCAGAATTCTCACATCTCAGCCACAGAGGATGGCTTTAGTTTCATTTGAGGACACGGACGCAACATTGCTTTGGTGGGGGGGGGGGGGGAAACGACGACAGGAGTTCAGGAGTCAGGAAAATGAAGGAAGTTCAGAGAGTGATTGGCAGTTAATCTGAGTCACAGACCCGACTGCCAAGTGACTATGGGGGCAACCCTGAGCACGTGGTGCTGAAGGTTCACAATTGTGTGTCCTAGGAGCATCAGATCCCAGGGCGAGGCTTCAGTGAAGCTCACCTGCCACCAATCATGGTATTCATTTTCCAAGTCCTTTGGCCCTGTGGCCTGCCCTCCCAAGCTGACACACCTGGAAAAGGTTACCCCACACTGCCATGCCCTCGGGGCCTCGGAGCATGTGGGAGCCTAACCCTAACCTGGTCCACCTGACAGCACGTGACCCCTGTATCTCTGAACCGTTCATTGAGGAGGTGGAGAAGAGGCGCGCTGAATGTCTTTAACTCTGTCCCCTTGCCAGGAGAGAATGTTTACTTGGGGCCAAAGAACCCCACACACACACACACACAAAAGGAGAAGCAGGAAATCCTGGGCTCACCACAGCAAGTTAGCAGAAGCAGTGTCTTCAGGGAAGAAACCAAAAACAAAAGCGAAAATCAAAACCACATTTTCGTAGGTGGCACAGCTCTTGCAGCTGCGTAAACGCCACACTCTGAACCTCTCCCCCAAGTCCTGAGGCCTAAAATGGAGAGAAACTCTGAGAAACTGGGCTGTGGGCACACCAGGTGACAGCTAACAGCACAAGCCGAAGGAAAGCAGTCCTGGTTTGAGTACAGGCTGGCCTGCATTCAATTAAGGGAGGACTACCTATGGGAAGCAGGTGTCTGCGTTGGGAGGCGTGGCAGATCCCGCCATCCAGCCTGGCTTTCCTGCTATTGGTGACTTGCAAGGGTAGGGGCGGGATCTAGCTGCTAACTGAGGGAGAGGAGAGCCTATGAGAAACCAGAGGCCAGGCTGCTCACCCAGAATGCTTTGGGATAGGGGTGGGCGTGAGTCTCCACACATTATAAAACCCTGCTCTGCCTCTGCCCTGAACACTCCTTAGAGTGTCCTCTTCTCTCTTTCTCTTCACGGGGTCGTTATGTTTAAAGAAAAAAACCTAAAGAGGGGAACTGGAGGGGGGGAACTGGAGGGAAGGAACTGGAGGGAAGGGAACTGGTGGGGGGTGGGTGCTGGAAAACTCTAGAGCCCTGGAAAACAGAACCGGGGGAAGCGCGAGAAACTCTGCAGCTAGAAAGCTAAAGTCTGTTGATTTGATGACTTCTAAAGTGAAGGGCTACAGTCTGCTCGCTGTCTCACGTCTGGCTAATGGTAATAGCCTGCCTGCTGCTGACTCCCCTTCCCTGACTTTCTGACTTACTCTCACTCACAACAAGTCTTATTCTCATAAAACTCCTTTCAAATGGGAAGGAAATGCATGCCTTCAACCTCTCCTTAAAACAAAGCTGTATCTTACCCCATTTAGAGCACCAGCTTGTCTAAAAAAGAAACCTTGCTCTACATCGAGGGAGCTTGAACGGTGGGCGACCTGTTAAACCCACAGTGGCTTTGAGCTTTTCTAGCTAAAACTAAACCAGTTCAAACGGGCTTAAACTTGCAGTGGTCCTGAGGGGGGATAGGTTAAAGTTCCCAAAAAGCCAAATAACCAGAGTCCCTGTTTCTTCAGTAGTAGGAAAGCCAAATCCTATAACTTGGAAAACGAGTAGTTTAGACCGAGACACCAGGTCTTTAGAGAATGGCTTTTCTTTTGGGCATTCTAGTATTTCTCCTTGGAGTAGACTGCTAAAGAATTCCTTCTTAGAACTGGGATCAGCTGGGCTGCTAGGGAAGCCAAAGAGGCCCACGAGCCTGAAGGTGTTATTACTAACTCATCTGAAGAGAAAGATGTGCTGAATGACAGCCAGGTGTATCTTATCTAGGGATTGCTCAAAGAGCAGTTCTTACTGCTCTCCCGGGGTCATGGCAAAGCATGGGAGTCCCGGTTCTGAGACGGCCATGCACCTCTGTTCACTCAAGGTGGGGAAGGGTGTGGGGGGGGTAGTACGAGGCCCCAACACGGCCTCTGGGAATACTGCATCTACCTTAGAGGCTTAACTTGCTTTTGAGTGTTCTAAAAGCTAGTATTCTCCCGGAGAAATACAGGCACCAACACCTGGGTGCAGGCTCAATACAGCGCCCTGGCCAAAGTGGATCCAGGTGCAGTATTCCCAAGGAACATGTGTGGTCAGGAAGGGCCATGTGTTGAATTAAGGCTCAAACAAGCCCAGCTTCTCCTAGGTGACTTCTGTGGGAAAGCCAGCTATACTCCAAGTTTCCCTTTGCCTCAGATGTGTACCTAACGGCATTTACCTGTTCAATGGATCCCTGGAAAATGCCAGCCATTGGCTCCTAAGACTTAACATGAGTGGTGGCCAAGGTGAAGACTGGCACAGGCAGGACCAAAAATCCATACTTCAAACAACCCTAAAGATGAAATATGGGTTTCAGAACACGTGAAATCTGAGTGGCCCAAACAGGGAGCGCTTAGGGGAGAGGGCAAGGCACCGGATGGGGCTGACCTGAGAGGGTGAACCTGTGGAAAGCTCAGCCTACAGGTAGACTTTGGAACCACAAGTAAAGTCGTCCTTGGAAGAGTAAGCAAGTCAGACCACTGTGGTTCAGCCAGGTGTGACCCAGAGCTGAGTCTAGTGATGGCGAAGCTTAGAGGAAACTCCAGTCTTTAGCTTTCCAAGGAACACTGGAAGGTGGAGCGTGGTCTGGATGGTAAAGAGTAGTGATAACCTAGCGTGGGCCAACTGCTGAGAGTTAATTGCAGGGAGCTTACAGACACATGTAGCTGCAGCAGGTGATGTAACCCTGGAAGGTGGGTCTGTTTCAATGAACTTGGGTTAGAATACTCAATCACCTGGAACGTCATGGTCTCTGATCTGGCTTTACATGGGGCTGGAAGAGCAGAGCTCATCTTGTGCACGTGTGCTCAGTAAACTCAGTAGATGGGAATGTTGGGTCTTAACTGGTAACTGAAGCCACCTGGGTTTAAGTTAGCTTGTTACTGTTGCTGTGGTAATGCGTAATCTAAGGCCACTTGAAAAGGCTTACTTTGTCTTAAACGGCCCCAGATGACAAACCACTGATGAGAAGCCATGGCAGGAACCGAAACAAAAGTTGGGAAAGCCCTGCTTTCACTGGCTTTAATCCTAAACTTACTGCTTACTCCCTAGTGCTTTGTCTTTGCTTCTTACATGACCCAGGCCACCTGCCCCCCTGGTGGCACAGTCTCCAGTGAACTGGGCCCTCCCCATCAATCATCAAGAAAGTGCTACAGACTCGCCTGCATGTAAACTGATAGGAGACAGGTTTTCAATTGTCTCCTCTAACCAAGTACTTCTAACCTGTGGCAAGCGACCAAAAGGGAAAACTCAAAAACCCAGCTTCCACTAGAATCAAAATGTTGGTTGCAATCTGTTCTAGAACACAATTGGCAGTTCTAAGGTTACTGATGGTGGTAAAACACCATGACCAAAAGCAAGTTGGAGAAATTGGTTTACCCACTCAGTTCCGTATAACCGTTCATCATCAAACAAGGGGGTAGAAACTCAAACAGGATAGCAACCTGGAGGACAGAGCTGATGTAGAGGCCATTGAGGGCCCGCTTACTGTCTTGATTCTCATGGCTTGCCCAGCCTGCTAATAAGAAAGCATCTGGACGATAGCATCCATATCACTGGGGGCTGGACCCTCCCTATCACAAACTGAAAATGCCTTATAGCTGGATCTTCTGGAGTCATTTTCTTGACATTACCTCCTTTCAGGTCACCCTACAGTGTCAAAATTAACAATGAGCCAGCACAGTCAACTTCCAGTTTCCTTAGTTTCTAGATTGCTAAAGGGGTGTTGCTGGGAAATTCTTGCACCACAAGCATCTATCTGAACTTTGGAGCCTATGTGGAAGAGGTGTGTGGGGGTGGCTTTATCTTCCTCACTGAGATATATTCTCAGTAATGTTCAGGGAACAGGGATAACCAAAGTATATATGGGCAGCTCAACCCTAGCACTTCCCCAAAGCCCTATCTCTGCCCCCTGGTGCTCAGAACTCACTGTTCTCTGGGTGAGGCCAGCATTCCTCTTGCCTCTGGGCTTCCAATACACTGAACATTATCCTAGAAATAAAAACCGTGTAGTTCCATATCCTCAAGGATGAGAGTAGCTGGCTGACTAGGAAGGAGAGCTGAAAGAACAGGGCTTGTCATGCTAATAATGCTCTCTGCATCTGAACATGTCTACTCATATTTGGAGAGGCCCAGAGCTAACTCTGCCTCAACTGCTAGGCAGACACTAATAATACATGGGTCCACTGGTTTCCATGTACCAAAACTGGAGGAGCTTCCCAGGGAAGGCGTGGGCACTTTATGGTGAGCCCAAGTTAATCAGGGTACCGGAGGACTGGGCAGAATCGCCTAGCCACACTTGGGCTGGAACCAGGAGAGGTACCAATAGAGCCTGAGTGACTAGTGACTGCCTCTAGAGCAGGGCCAGACTTGAAGAAAGATTAATGCAGGAAATCTAGAAGGCAATGTCCTGTCTGAGAGATGAGTATGCTTTGGCAGACCTTTCTATGTATAGGTACACTAAAGCACTTTATCTCCCTGGTGTGGTCTGTTAGGATAAATAACCACATACACCTGTATTTTTAATACGCCTATGCAATGTATCTTGACAAACCTAGCTTCTACTCTGCACTCAAGACTTGTTCAGGACACCCTCAACATGCCCTCTTAAAAGATTTCTGACAGAGCCCATCCAACTATTGGTGACTACTGAACATGGTGTTGGGTTCATCATCCATTGGGGTGTGATCAAAACAACCCCACCAAAATGGCTGTCACCTCTCCCCAGTTATCAACTGCCAATGTCTCTTCAGCTGTGTGTGGGGCTGTATGAGATGGTCCAAGTTTGGAAGTTTCCACCAGCTGGCTGGACATCTCAGGCAACCTTAGCTGCTGAGGTCATGGATGCAGCGAACAGGTCTGTGCAGAAGGGAGGGACCTGACAGCTTTGGCATTCCTCCTGATCTCCCTGTCATCAATGTTCCTGGGATTTGTGGATGGGGTGGTAAGAGGTCCTATCTTCACTGAGCCCTGCTGGTCAATTCTGTGCAAACGGAATGGTTTGAGGGGGGTCACTACACTAAACTACCCACTGCAATATATGACTTTGACTTCAGTTGAGAGCAGGGAACAGTCTAAGGCATTGGTCATCTTCTTACCTCACATCCATCTTGGGAACACACACAAGCTTGGAGTGACTGAAGACATCCCCATGAGACTCTGAAGGCAAGCTGGCAGTGAGGTCTTCCACTCTGGAGACCATACCCAGGGGGATGTAGACTACCATAGCCCTGAAATTACTGTTTGCCAGTGATAAGCATAAGCATAATGCTGTATTCACATCCTTGGGTCTATAAGGTCCTTCAGGCTCATGGGCACAAACATCACAGCAGCCTTACCCTGAGTGCTGGGCTCCTGGCTTCATGATAGTCCTTCATGGAGTCCGTTCTGCAAGTTTATTCCATTGGGTAATGGTGCTCTTTTCTCCTGACTGCATACAAGACCGATCTCGAATGGCACAGCCCTATTCACGATACCTGTCCCTCCTTAAGCCAGCCCTGGAGGGTCAGGTGTCAGCATCTGGCCTAGTAACATGAACTCCAGTCCTTGACCACTTGCTGACTCCTCACAATCTGGGCTTCTGAGCCCAAGAGTCCTGCACCAAAAGCCGCTTCTGAAGGAGATCTGAGATGTGAGAGGGACACACACAGATCATTCTTCCAGTCCCTCACCAAGAAGGCATTCACGAATAGCATGCAAGCACATGATCAACTCTGGCACGGTGTCATTTGAACATGATTCAAGGAGTGTAGCTCAAACTTCTTCCCAGGGCTTCAGTATGAGTTAGGCTGAGGTGATCTGAGGTGGACACTCACTTTGGAGGTCCCTGTTAACCTGAGGCCAATGATCCTGGCAATCTTAGAGCCCTAACCCGTGGTCTGCTGAAGTGAAGTCTACTTTTTAGAAAGCAAGACCATGCCCTGGGTCAGGGCACTGCCCATAGGGAGGGTGGCTTTCCTACTCGCTGTGTGTCCCAGCTGATCTTACACAACCAGTGTTAAGCTGCAGAGCTGTGTACATACATACTCACAATAAGTGGAAACTGACTTCAGAAATCCTAGAGGCTGGATGGCAGTGTTTCCAGGAATTCAAATTTTAAAGGAATTGGCAGGTCCACACTGCCACTGGCTAGTTGCTTCTGTGTGCTGTTGTCAGGAGACCTACCTCAGGACCAATACCACTGACTTACCCGAAGACTGACGAGTGAGATGCTTTAACCAACACCCAGCACCCCTGACTTTGCAGTCTAGATGGTGGCTCGAATGTCCGGTTCCTCCAGGGGTGTTTACCGTAGACTTGCCTTTCCTGGATGTGGCAGCTCTAAAGCTCAGTCTTTCCAACCATTAATTGTCCTCCCTCCACAGGTGAGGGAAGCAATGTGAGAATTCTGCCAACTTCGAAGTATATCCAATTGACATCTTCTGGAGACTTGGGGAAATAACCGCAGGATTATTGACCCCAGTGGACCTACTGTGAGTCAAGATGTCAGCCAAAATTCCATTAATCACCTGGCCTCTGTAAACTTATATATTTAACTGGAGTGCCACGGTGTCTTGTCAGGATCTCCCAGAATCGGTATCCAACAGACCCTGGAAAGTGAGTGTTTCCTCCCCCGCCCCTGTGTACAGTCAACCCTTGGGAAAGGCAGTAGGTTCCTCTGGGGGTGGACTGGAAAAAGACTAACAGTAAAACTTGGTTTTTTTCCCCCCAAGGTTCTATTCTGGAGACCCAGCCACCCCTTCACTCAAGGGGGGTTTTTAGGTCTGCAAACTTAAAAGTCTGGATTCCCTTTTGCCATGAACCAAACGTAGCTCTTCACTTCTGAGAAATCACTTGTAGAGATGAAGAAAAGCTCAGTTGGCTTGAAGAGAAGCTCAGTTGGTTTTATCTGGTTCATGTCGGGAAACACCATGATGAGCCAGTATGAAAGGTCCAATATGAGTCATGCCACCCTACAAATAACTTTGTCTAGGCTAATCTACAGGTTGCGCCATTCTGGGTATAGCTTAAGTCAGTTTCCCCATTAACTATGGTCAGATTGCCTTTAGCGACCCAGTGCAGCCACCTGGTCCCTACTATCTCAAGGACCAAGTAAACTCAACTGTACTTGGTTCAGCTGAGCAGCAGCATCTCTAGCCATGAGGTCTGGCACAATAAAACGGGTAACGACTAAAGCTTCAAATGGACTGGAGCCCCTCACCATTAGGACTAATGGCAGACTTGTCTTCTGGGGCTCCTGGTGTCAGTGGGTTGTGGGTTTTCAGCCGTGGACCCAGTCCAGCGTGGTAATTTCCCTGAGCCTTAAAATCCTCCACCTGTAAGCCAAGGGACATTTGGGCACCCCAGCTCCCTTCTAGTAGGACATTTGTGACAAATGGCTCTAGGCCACTGTTGAAACTTGCGACACTTTTAACAGCTTCCATATTAAACCTAGACTGTTCACTCAGTGGACCCATGCTTTTAACTTAGCCTGGTCCAGTTCTACTGTGAGATGAGAACCGCATCCAGGGTACTCTCAAACCTTGAGTGTCTGCATGCATCTGGAGCTCCTCAACTTCACGAAGCTCATTGTTTCGTTGCTTGTACTCACAAGTTAGATGTTAACTTCACCATGAAGCCCTCACCCCTATCCTCTTGTCAATTCTAGAAATGCTAGAAATGCTAAGAGCAACTACACAGCGCTTCCCTGGTTTCCCCAAATAGTCAGGTTTCGTATACAGTCGCCAAATTAATAGCTGCTCACAATTGGGAATGCATGTGTCTCTATAAGTGTGCAATACATAGTTCACACCATGGGCTTTCAGTACTGAGCTCCTACAAGAGGCCTCAGTAACTGGAGAGTTGGATAACTATAGACGGGCTTTCCTATTTGCCAACATCTGAAAACTTAAAAGATTTCATCCTTACATTGCTATTGCTGTAGAACCACTCTGGCACTAAAACTTGTATATCTGTATTAGTCAGGGGTTGCTAGAGAACTTAATAGAATGAATCTGTCCTTCATATATATTAGATTAGAATTACTTACAGGCTATGGTCCAGCTTATTAAACAATGGCTAACTGAACAGAACGTCCAAGATCCAGGATGTCTTAGCTGGTCTCCAGTAGATGGTCTCACGCCAATGTGATAATTGGAATTGCTAGCAAGGCAAACAAAGAGCAAAAGTTTGCTCTCCATGTCTTATATAGGCTTCTTGAGGGGCGTGGCTCAGAGGTGGGTTTTCCCAACTCAAAAGGCATGCTTTTAATTCAGATCTTGTATCTCAAAAGAGCCAGATTAGAAGTGAATTGTCCCACTTCAAGTTAAGCAAAAATAGATCGCAGATGTGCCCTCCATTTTTGGATCTTTGTTCCAGACAGTCAAGTTGACCAAGATCACGTATGTAAAAACACCTAGGAAAGCCAGTATATCTAAGACTGACTCTGAACCTGATAAGGCGGAACCCAATGACATCAATGTCTCTAGGCAGTGTGAGATGAGACTCGGAGCAAAGCATTGTCACATCTTCAGGACTGATGGCAGAGATGTCACCTTGATCTTCTCTGCAGCTTAGTCTCCCAGGGATCTCCACATGAACAAACTACCATGAGGGGCTAGACCCCACCTTCAGCTAAGATAACTTCACACAACTGAGCAGCCGTGGAAGACAGGCTTAGAATTGTTAACCTGAGAGTGTAAACTCCAGTAACAACAGAACTTTTTGTTAGACCAACTACTGGGCATCCTTTCCATCCCTCCCCTACTCTTTACCAAGGCATTTGCTATGAGCTTTCCCACAATCCCCCCTCCTGCTCTTCATCCCACACAAGACAGCACCCTAAAGACCCTCAGACTAGACAGCCAGCAGCAAAGTGTCATTTCGCTTCAAAGACGTAAAATTTTGCTTAGCGTACCCAAAAAACTATCCAGCTATATGTAAATTCACTTCCTATAAAACACCTAATGCAGCCTAGTCTGCAATTGCCTTGGCAAACATCACTGTTAGGATTTCAAACTGTTCAACAAATTCCCAACTCAAGCAGCTAATAACTGTTGGAGTCCAGGTCAGGCTGTTCAGGGCCAAGCTTCCCTAGGAGCAGAACAAATGGAGAGCTTTCAGATAGGTCCTCACAGAGAACGCCTTCCACTCTGTCCTTCCAGAGGTCCAGTTCCAATAACCAGTAGCTAAAACTTATCAATGGATTTTTAGGTGCCTTTATTTCCTCCGTAGCTGCCGTTTAAAAACTAGCATCCTCTTGCCTGGTGCTGGGCTGCCATTTAAAAACTAGCATCCTCTGGCCTGATGCTGGAATGACTTAATCTCTTGAGTCTGGTCCAGTTTCAGCCTATGTCCAGATTCGATCATCTTCACCACAGCTGTGGATCTGTCAATCACTCCCTCAACCATACCCCTTATGGTAGTTCCAAGAGTTTTTTCACAAATAATTCCAGGCTGTAGCAACTCTGCTCAGGAAGTTTCTTTTTCCATCCAGTGTGGATGACATCTTCAGGGTGAAGCCGAGCTCTGAAGATTTTCCTCAGGGAGGCTGTGCTCCCTCATGTCCTCGGGGCACCTGTCCCCAAACGGCCTGACCTGGATGGTGCTGCTCTTGCTCCAGCAGAGTCCCCTGCCCTTCTATTCATACTGAATGTCACTTTCCAGGATCATCTAATTTTTATGAAGCACATCCTTTGCTCTTTCCAGATCTTGTCCCTCAATGATTGGACAGTTCCTCTCCATCCAAGGTCTTGCTGCTTTTCGACTTCAGCTGTGGGCAAATTGCTTGTGATCTATGCACTGGATGTACCCGCCTTTTGGTGTTGTGTCCTCTCGACACAGCCCTTCAGCCAGGTCACTTGAAGTCTGTCATCTCCCCAGTGGCCTCCATGTGACCCTGCTGCTGTTTGGCTGATGTGTTCCTTGTAAACAATGTTGTGGGCTTCATGCTGAAGCCTCAGAGCTTCAAGGAAGTCCTTTTGGAATTCCCCTGAAAATTTATAAACCAGTGTTTTCAAATCCAGCAAGTTGTCTCAGATTCAGACGTCGAGTGACACATAAAGCCATTCTTTTAACCACTGCTTCTGGCTCATCTGGCAGTACCAGAAGCTTGCTTCTGGAGTCTTTTGGCCTTGGCGGCTCAGAAAACCGGCCCTGTCCATGGTGACCCAGAGCAGCTGGAGGCAAGAGACTAGCAGAGACCTTCATGGAATGTGAAGACTAAGGCTCACCCCAGCTGGCAAAGCATTCTGTGAGCAACCTGGCCTCTGGGTTTCCATCGGCTCTTCTCTACATCCAGCCCTCTAGAAAACACTTTGTGTAAACCACCAGCAGCAGCAAAGGAAGCCGAGGATTATTTCCAGACATTTCCCAGCCATTTGAGGCAGAGCTTGCTTTTAATCACAACACTCTGGAATCATAGCCTGTAAGTCCTGACTTACAGACCACCCCTTGTGTCTACATAGTAAGTTCCAAGATAGCCCTTGGTATTAGACTGGCTGCTGCTGCTAGTATATGCTACTAATCTTATCAGGCTGTACTATATCCTATAGTTAATCAAGGTCACTCCACCTGTTTTCCTTAACTAGGCAGTTGCTTCATTAGAAGCTGCAGCAAGTTCAAGTCTCTGCACATGAGCTTTGATCTTCCTAGGTCCCTGTAAAATGTCACCCAGGTCCCTGTAAAAGTCACCCATGTGGCAAAGGCATTTTCTTCATAATCGTCAGCCATGACACTACTCCCAACTTAAACTGCTGAAATTTCTGTTTGCTATGAACTCTTCCTAGTGGTGCTGAATTAGGAGTTCCTGCAGTGGGGTCCCACTGCTGTCCAGACAGGAGGTCCCGCACAATACCCTGGCCTGTTCTCATTTCCAAGGTGTTACTGACTGACTTCGCAGTGACCACTTCTGGGATGTATGCTCACTGTTGGAGTCCTAATGTTAATATTGGCAAATGAAGCACTGTAAGGCGGGAAAGGAATAAGACCCAAGTTCTAAACATCTGGGTTGTGTTGACATCCCATGTGGGTGCTTAACAGCATGTGTGGATGGTTTGACCAGGGTTCTGTTTTAATCTGGACTTCTAGTCTCCTGTCCTATGACATGGACAATATCCATGAATGAGGTAGGGAGATGCTCTAAGAATCTTGTTACCAATGTCCCGCTTGAGTCCTGTTCTGCTGTATCTCTGAACTCGGTGCCCCAACTTTTATTCTACATGGGTGGCTTTGTACCAGACGGATCCTAGCACTTACCCACTGTAGCAGGGCCCAAACTCGGGTATATATATTTTTAATGAACATCTAGACTAGGTCTATGTGACCCATGCTGCCCTACTGAAACTCACTTTACAAGACCATGGTGGCCTTCCAGTCAAGAGGTGACTGTCTTTGAGTGCTGACAGAGTTGATGCTCTGTACCGACAAGAATAAAAATGTTAGTATCAATCTCGTGGTCATTGAGAACACACTGACAATCTCTTGTGTCATTAGAACACATTGACAAGAATCAAGGTGTGAATCCTACACCCATCCTAAGATTTCCTCAACACACTTAGGCAGAAGGTATTTAGTCAGAATAAAAGTTTCTGTTGTAGTCCAAGCTATCTCAAAATACTTGTATATTTACCACATATTGCAAATACCACATGGAAAATTTGGGAATAGCTCATGAGCTTTTTTAACTCTGACAATGTCATTCTGGGGACAAAAGCATAAATGGAGACATAGCTTTTCACTTGATCTAAATTGCACAAGCTTACACTGACTACAGAATGATCGGGCTCCAGCTCAGAGCTGGACATGAGTTGAGTTGTAAGAGCTGTTCTCACGGCTCCTTGTTTTTACATGTCCTCTAGTATCTGGCTTCAAGGTGAATGCTTTCAGCCCTATTCTCTAGTTTCAGTTTGGCTTCCCCACCTGGAGTTACTGGCCAAAATGGCTTCACTTCCAAACAGTGAATTACATATTCAGTGTCTAGAAGGATTGCCCTATAGCACGAAAGTGAGCAGTTGAGTTGAATGTTCCTGGCCAGTGTGGGCTCCCATCTCAAGATAACCAAGGTGGTTGGGGTGATGAGTGCTTGTAATCTCGGCAGTGTGGGACGAGGGTCAGTCAGCCTCAGGACAGGCCTCTCTGCAAATAATCTGTGCTGTAACCTGTGCACAACTAGGTTAGCAAGTGAGAACATTGTGCCCCAGAAGTGAGTGGCAAAATCCCATTGGGAGAACCGGGCCAAGATCTGGGGAAACACTGGGCAATGGTATACACCCATGTCATAGTTTCCACTAGTGGTCCTTAAAACCCACCAAACACAGGTTTGTGTCAGTGACTCTGCAATGACTGACCGGAACATGCATGGCCAGGTAGGAGTCCAGCCAGGCTAGCTGTCAAAGAGCAGCCGGTGGCCCCAGAAAGTTGAATGCTGCTAATACATTCAGAAAGGACTCCATACCAGATGTGGTGGCTGCATCTGCAGGCACCAATTCTCCCGACCCAACAGACTCAGGACTGTCCTGAGCTCAGGCCTACAAAGCCACTCTCATTGCTATAGGCTTGTCTTGGCAAAGCTCAAGAATAAACATAATCAATCCAGAGAAGGGCTCAGTGATTGTCAGGGTCTAGAGAGGTCTCCAGTGCATGGAGTTCTCTACTGAAGAGCTGGTCGTGGGTGGCGGCTGAGCCTGAACAACCAGTGGCTGGGGTGGTATCTGCTGATGGCATCACTGGGCTTCTTTCCAGCTGCCTGGGTCTGGGTCCTGCCTCCTTGAAAAGCCAGGTGGTCTGGCTTCACACACTAGGTCGTCAGAGGGGACATTCCCTCTGCCTGGTTTTACAGCTTAATGCTTCCTGGGAACCGGGGGTTAAGCTGTGACAACACCAGTGAGGGGACCAGCTGGCTTGCAGGGTCCACAGGGTGTGGACTGCAGTGGGTCTTCATGTGTCTCCATCTGGAGAGCTAGTTAAACCTGCTTTTGCGATGGGAGCAATGGATTGGCTTTAAGGCTCGTGCTCGGAGGACTTGTCTTCTAGGTCTGTTTCTGACATCTTTCCCTGAGTCAGCCCTAAGTTTTTGTCTTAGCAAGACTGAGGACAAGAGGCTCTTCCTAGGGGAGGTGCTTAGATCTGGGGTGTGGAGACCGAGAGGGTCACCCTCGAGGGGAGAAAATATCCAGCCTGTACTGTAGTCTTAATGCCTTCACCCTCCTGGCCTGTGGACTGAACATTGCTCTGCTCTCAAGCTTTCCTTAAAGCATGAGTTCTCCCTGCCGAATTTAGGGAGCTGGCTCCTGATTCCACAGAAGCTACAGCAAATCCGGATCTGACAGGGACCATGATCTGCATGATGTTTTGGGTGTGTACTGTCAGGCTCGGCAAATGTCCCAACACATGACATGTAGTTGTGGGTCATCACTGGACTCCTGGGCAGGGCCAGGTACCAGATCTTGGTCCCCTTAGTGGGGCCGGCTTCAGAGGTCTAAACCATCTGGTGCAGGGATGGGGGAGGAGAGTGTAGTCTGGCTCAGCATTATGAACTGAGGTGGTAAACCAATTGTCCTGTGAAGTTAGAAGCCAGCCTGTGTGGATTCTTCAGCCCATCTGAGCCTGGTGACAGGAACCTGGATGACAATCTGAAGTTCACGTGTTTGAACTCTTAAGGGCTCAGAGTCAAAGGAGATGGGCATGAAGGGCAAGCTAAGGATAGAACTGTCCTGTGTTTACTCACTGCATCCTGTGTAGAGCGATATCGGCCTGGAGCTCACCTGCCGCCTTCCTGCTTGTAACCAGACTTGAACTGTATGCTGGGATGTGGGACTCCGTAACATCTCCTGTTTTCCATAGTGTCTTGAAGAGAAGAGGAGGGCTTTCACCCTCCTGGTACTTTTTCTCAAGTAGTATGATTGATTTCAATGTTTTCCATTGGCCTGTATTACAAGATCTTAAACTCTCAACCTTTCACTCGTGCATGGGAACACTTCCAGTAGCAGGGGACATTAGGGGATATAATGGGGTTTTCTTTGGCTCTGTTTGAAATGAGACTTGCCTGACTTTTATTGAACATAGTAGTTTGGGGTGTGAAAAGGCTAGGTCAGCCATCCTTAAAGCTCATCTGACTACAGATTGTGTTAGAGCCCAGGGAAGATGAAGCTGAGTAGCTAAGACTCCTAGTTTCCCTATGTTCCTTCCTGGATAATTGCCTACTGCTTGGGGTGGCAGGGGCCTCTGGACATGGGGAGAGAACCTGATGAAGAGGAAACTCAGACACTTTAGCAGATCCTCCAGCCAAGGTCTGGTGACTCCTGGGGCCTCAGTCAAGTACAAACTAGCAATGCAGAAGTATGGCCACAGGGGGGGCCACATTCCAGATGAGACGACTGGTCATAGGTCTTCAGCTCAAGCTAAGGATCCAGGTGGCAGCATAAGAATTGCCATGGGATAACTACAGAACCCCAAGACTGAACTGCTTAGAACTTTCTAGATGCTCTGCCCACCCATTGTCTAGCTCGTCCTGAGGAAGTTCTGTTCAGTTGGAAGTACTTCTGTGAAGAATTGGACACTGCCCACCCTTTCCTGGGACTGATTTTTTAACCACTCGCTGTAGGCTTGACCAGGGACTGTGAAGGGCAGGTAGCTGGATTCCTAGTGTGACAGAGCTCATGTTGAAATACTATTTGGGAAATAATGGCAGTGTTTAGCTACCTGGTTCCCAATGTCCTAGTTAGGGGCTCACGAGGGGCCATTGAGCTTGCCTGAGGGAGGTACTCAAAAGTGGAGGGCCATAGAATGTCTGGGAGACGATGGTTGAGACGTGGCTCGTGGTGGGAAATGTGGTGGCGCAACCTGCCATTCCTTCTCTGAATCTACTGAAGCAAAGCCTGTCAGTGCTGTTAGTGAGGCCTGCTGTGCTGTCTTCCTATCTATATCTTCCAAAGTCAAGTGACCATTTTTAATGTACAGCAATCTGCCCTTTCCTGACTTCCCAGTGCAAGGTCTCCAAGTTCAGGTGAATGGGAAGGGTCAGTTATTCTATCACCATATAATGTGTAAGAATGGCAAGAGTTTCATAAACAATCAACGGTGATGTCCACTTCAAATTCAGTATCCATTTATAATTAAGACTAAATCGATGCTTTAGTGACATAGCACTTACATATTCTAGATCTCATCAGCTTGACTCCTCCACACTAGGGCACTTCGGTCAGAGGCAAGTAAAAGGCAAATAGTCTCCATTAAATCTTCAAAGCTAAAAGCTTTAATGCTAAAAGCATTAAAAGTGGTGGCATTGAAGTCAGAATTTGCTGCTCTGAAAAGGACCTGCTTTGGGGTCCTACCATCCACACTGCAGCTCACAGCTGTTAAGTACTGTTCCTGGGGAAAAGGATTTCTGGGCCTTGATAAAACTGCACAGGTAGTACAGATACCCATGCAGTATCAAATGTTCCCACAATGCACTGGGTGAAATGCTGCTTGTCCTGCTGGAGGATCTGTTTAGAGCCAGGAAGAGACCATCTGAATAGACAATCTGAATAATCTGAAGAAATAGATCGAGGATTCCGCATGTGACCAAGAACCTGAATTCCCCCAACACTTCAGTGCCATAAATCCCACATTGAGAAAAATGTTCTCCATATTTACAGGACTGATTAGTCCATATTAAATGGACACCTGAAGGTTGTCTGGAGTTAGAATTACTCATCATCCAGTGCTTCAGAAACTAGATGGGAAGTGGCCATTCTTCACACCCAAACATCTCTCCAGCACGTCCCCACTGGGTGTGCCCCAAAATCATCTGGTCCTGACATCCTAGTCGGAAACGGCCACAGAAGATGGATTGAAGAATGCCAAAGCGTTCCAATCTCATCTGTCTGATAAGGCTGAGTTTCCTCTGCATGCTTTGAGCATTTCTATCCATTAACAAAACCATAGACAGTGTAACAAGTGGGTAAACACAATTAAATGATACAACTGGACAGAGGTAGGAGCAGGGTCAGGTGCACCTTATGTTAACCCTTCAAAATGACTAAATGCTGCTTGAGACCTTTTAGGGTCTGATGGAGAGCAATATGATTAGAGGGCAGGTATCAGGGAGGCCAATCCTTTGGATCCCCCTAGAACTCCAGTTTTAGTGACTAAAAGGCACAGGTTGAGAAGCAGGATCCTAACTTGGGTCTCCTGCCTAGGAGTAGTTTGTGCTCTGAACTTTGAAGCCACCTGTCCACTCCCGTTGTAGGAGCTTATGTAGGCATGTTTGAATACAACAATGCACACTGACAATTCCACCTCTCTCTGGGGCTTATGAGTAGGGCTCATTCATGTGCTAACCTTCTAATCATGCTTGTTCTTTTGCATGAGCAGTCCACTGCTGAGGCTCTCAAGTCATCTTCACTAGCATCTAAGACCGCTTACTCCAGAGACTTCCCTGGGTTCCTAAGTGGTTTTACGTTCATAGCTACGGGGTTGCATCATGTAGTGATCATTGAGGAAACTTGGCACACATGGTTCCTTTCTGGCGAGCCTTCTTGCTATAGAAGTACCTCATAGATGTCATTTTTATGAAGCCAATATGCTTCAAAACAACCCTTCTAACACTTGTGGGGCAGGTGAAATGGCTATCTCCTAAAGAGGATGCCTTCCCTCTACATCTCAGTGTTGCGAATTTTCAGTCACCTTCAGTGGGTCTTCAGAGACTGGGGGCTGTGAAAGTTTGTGGTATCTATGCTATGGTTAAACCAAGTCACATGTGACGAGGCAAAGATCCAAGAATTCCCTTGAGCAACATAATTGCTGGAGTCTACTTGTTCAGTTGTGCAGTTTGGACTTCAAGGTGCAGTTTGGACTTCAAGGTGTCCTGATTACTTAATGATCTCTTCTGGGGTTCATGCTCATATTGAGGTGGCCTGGCCCTGTTGATGCCCCAATCATATTTGGGGGAGATATTTGCAGATCAACCACTTAAATTGCTATAGGCATGTCTTGGCAAACATCAAGAATGCAAGTAATCCAGAGAAGGGGCTCAGTGATGTCAGGGTCTAGAGGTCTCAAGTGCATGGGGGTCTTCACTGAAGAGCTGGTCATGGATGGCAGCTGAGCTGAACAGTTCCTGGCTGGGATGGTGTTTGCTGATGGAGGCACATCAGGCTTCCAGCTGTCTGGCTCAGTCATTCCATTTTGAAATTCTAGGTGGTCTGACTTCAGATGCCAGGTCATCAAAGGGGACAGTCCTGCCACGTACTACCCTAGCCAGGCAAGGGAGTTTCGGGGATTAGAGTCCTTGAAGACAAGGTGGGTAAGGATTCATGGGTGACACACAGAAAGGCATTTTGAATGCGTACATTTGCAATTCTCAAGCAAGGATTTTTAGTAGATACACTTTTCTCAGGGGATGTTCTTATTAAGCAAACCCAAACACATGACATTAATGTTACCTGGCACAGTAAGGCAGAAACCCAAAACATGAAATCCTGGGTTAATCAAAATACGTAATTTTGGTTAATCAAAGCATAGAATAATCCTTGGTTAACAATCCTCCAAGGCTAACCACATAATTTTTAAATAATTATGGTCAATTATTCATCTATTCATCTATTACCTAGTTGTGAATTTCTGAAATATTGAGCTATTTTAATGATTTAACCTTATTAAAGTCTGTCTTTACCAGACACTTAAAGCCACTCTGGTTGACACATGTACAAACAGAAATTGCCATGAGAATCACAGCCCAGTATTTTTCTCCAGCTGAGAGTTTCGCAACCTATTCCAGGAGATCTCCTTTTGAAGTTACTGTCTCAGTCTGTGAAACTTGTCATCACACAATAGACAGTCCCTCATACCTGATTCCTTAAGCTCCCTGGGAACCTAGAGTTTAGCTTTATAGAACCTATGAGCTGGGCATAGCTGGCCTGCAGCAAGAGGCACATGGGGTTTGGACTGTATCTTCTAAAGACAATTACATGGACTTAGGGAATGGAGCAGTGGATGGTCCTTCAGGCTCCTGTGTTAAGAGTCTTTCCTTAGGGCTGTTTCAGACATACTTCCCTGTAGCCAGCCCAGAGCTTTCTTAGACAAGATGGGGAAAGAGATTCTTGCAAGAGTGGCTTATCTTCTGGTTGAGACAGGGGCCATACTCAAGTGGGGGAAAATATCCAGTAGAGCTAGCCTGTACTGCGACTTTAATGCCTTCATCCTCCTGACCCATGGATTAATTCTGTTCTCTGGGCTTTTCTTAAAAGCATACCTGTCCCTGTCAAATTTGGGAAACTGGCTCCTGAGCAGAGATCAACAGGGACCAAAAGCTGTATGCCTTGCTGAGCCTGACCATTCACATCCAAATGCCCCAACCCAGCACATGAGTTGTGGGTCATCACTGGACTCCCGGGCAGGGCCAGGTACCAGGTCTTGGTCCCCTTAGTGGGGCTGGCTTTAGAGGTCTAAACATCTGGTGCAGGGAGTGGGGAGGAGGGGGGAGTCTGGCTCAGCATTATGAACTGAGACAAGTGGTAAACCCAATTGTCCTGTGAAATTAGAAGCCAGCCTGTGTGGATTCTTCAGCCCATCTGAGCCTGGTGACAGGAACAAGGACGACAAATCTGAAGTTCATGTGTTTGAGCTCTAAGGGTTCAGAGTCACAGGAGAATGGGCATGGATGAAGGGCAAGCTGTAAGGATAGAACTGCCCTGTGTTTACTCACTGCATCCTGTGTACAGAGCGATATCCGCCTGGAGCCCATCTGCTGCCTTCCTGCTTGTATCCAGATTTGGGACTTGGTAACTCTCCTGTTTCCATAGTGTCTTGAAGAGAAGAGATCAAAGTCTCAACATGTTAAGACTTCTCTCATGAGCTTCCCAGTTCCTGTGAGGTCACCTATGTGTCCAGCAGGCTGTGAGTGTCCTGTTGCATGCTTTGAGCATTTCTATCCACCAAAAAACCATAGCCCTGTGACAAGTGGGTAAATACACCTGAGTAACACAACTGGACATGTAGAGTAGAGCAGGTCAGGTTGGGTCGGATGGAACTTGTTTCCTCTGGGCACAAGAGACTTGATGGATCTCCATGTGTTTATCCCTGTGGGAGCCCTCGAAACCATTTCTCAATACTGCTTGAGGCCTTTCAGGTCTGATAGGTATGTGTTTAGGTACACACAGGTGAGTGCTGGAGCTCTGGAGGCCAGAGCCTTTAAATCCCCAGAACTCCAGTGATAGAGAGTACACAGAGGGCACCAATGTGGGACCCCTGTGTCACTACTGTGTGCTGCGAACTTGGAGCCACCTGTCCACTCCTGTTGTAGGAGCTTATGTAGGCATGACTGTTCCCAGCAACTGACATGGACAATCCCCTTGCTCTTTCCTCTGGAAGTGGGGCTCAACATACTAACCTTCCTATCATGCTGGTTGTCCATGACTAACCCACATCTTGAAGTTATGAAGTAATCTTAGTAGCATCGAAGACTTCACTCCAGAGACCTGTAGTTGTGGATCAATACTGGACTCCACCGTAGGGATCTGGTACCAGATCTTAGGCCACTAGAGAGGAATAAGCATCAGGAATATGCCTTCTGTGAGGGGGGTGGCTGGGACAAGTGACAAACCTAAGAAACTGTGAAATTCAAAGCCAGCCTGTGTGGATTCATCAGCCCATCTGAGCCAAGTGACAGGAACTTGAATGATAAACCTGAAATTCACTTGTCTTGAGCACTAGGGTTCAGAGTCACCAGTGATGTGAACTTGTATGAAAGGCAACTGCCAAGGGATGGAACTGTCCTCTTCACAGCATCATTAACAGGAATATTGGGCTGGAGCTTACCTTGCTGCCTTGGTCTCCAGATCTGAACTTCAGGCTGGTGTGTGGGACTTAGTAACATCTCCTGTTTTCATAGTGTCTTGAGGGCGTGGGGGGAGCTTTCACTCTCCTGATCTACTTTTTATTCAAGTAGTATGATTCAATGTTCTGTGGGATATATTACAAGATCTTAAGAGTCCCCAGCTTTTGTGCATGGAAAGCCTTCCAGTTACAAGGGACATTAGGGGATATAGAGGTATTTGGTTTTACTGAGAAATGAGGCTCATCTGACCTTCACTGACCATAGTGAAGTTGGGTGTCTAAAGGGCTACTCCAGCCACCCCTAAGAAAGCTCATCTGACTGGATTTAGAAAGAGACCAGAGAAGGTGAAGCTAATTAGCCAAGGCCCCTTGTTTTCCCCCAGTGTGCTGCTTCCTGCCTACCTACTGCCTGGGGGGGGGGGCAGGGAGCTCTGAATGTGGGGTGAGATCCCATGCTTGGAATCTCAGACATTTTGGCAGCGCCTGCAGCCATGGTCTGATCTGAACCCCCAGGAGTCACAAGTACAAACCAACAATGCAGAAGCATGCCACAAGGGGGCCACATTCCAGATGAGATGATTGGCCATAGGTCTTTCAGCTCCAAAGCTAAGGATCTGAAGTGGCAGCTTAAGAATTGTTAGGTTCATTAGAGATCTCACATGACTCCATAGAAGTTTCTAAAAGCTCTGCTCATCCCTGAGGCAGGAATTTCTGTTCAGTTGGGAAGCCTCTTTAACGACATTGGCCACACAGCCCACCATTTCCTGGAACCAAACTTCTCTCCTCAGCACTAGCTATTTGCTGCCCTAGGGACTGACTGGCAGATAACCATACTCCTGTTTTGGCGGAGCTCATGTTAAGAATACCACTTGGGAATATGGGCGTGTTTAGCTACCATGGTGAGATCCTGGTTCCCAATCTCACGTTGAGTGTTCATGAAGGGCCATTGCCTGTGGGAGTCCTAGAAGAGAAATGGAGGTACATACTAAGAAATGGCTGAGACATTGGCTGCAGATGGGAATAGTGGTTAAAAACCCTGCCTGTATCTCCTCTGAATTCACTGGAAGAGCCACAATGCTGCTAATCTGTCCTTCCCTGACTGAGTCTCAGGCTGAGATCTCAGATAAGTGGGAGTGCAGACTTGTTCCAGAGGGAGATTATAGAATTCTGGCTTTGTCATTCTTAAACACTGGCAACAGTGATGTCCACTTCAAATGCAGTATCTACATAAAGACCCCTTATGAGATGCTAGGAAATTACTTCACAGTGGTGCATTTACATATTCAAGATTCTGCCACAATGAGCCAAGTATCTTGACCTGGGTCAGACTGAAGTTGAATAGTCTTCAAAACTTAGTGGTATCACTGAGGTCTGTCACTGAGGTCTGAAGGGAGAGCTCAGCCAGTGGTGAAAGAGCATTGGCTAACCTAGAAAAGGAGCCAGTTTCAGGTCCACCCCCACACTGTGGCTTATAACTGAATCCCATTCCAGTTTATAGGATGGCGTGGTCTTCGTAGACATTGTCCATAGCCATGCAGGCAAAACAGTCATATGAAATAAAACCTTTTTTTATATTTTAAGGTAAACAATGAATTCTGCCAGGACATTAACAGTAAATTCTTAAATGAAGACTTGGCTATACAGTTAATGTATGCTGGAGGAGCCTTGGTATAGAACCATGTAGAGGGACTTGAATGATCCATTGAAACGGGGAAACTCCGTTTCTGTCAAGAGAAACCTCAACAGGTTGTGGGTGCCATCTTGACCTCCAAGAATTCAGAAAATAGGAAGGCAGTGTGTCCTCCCAAGTGTGATTGATCCATGTTAAACGGACAACTGACGGTTGTCAGCAGTTACAATGATTGCTCATCTTCTGTAGTGCTTTAGACACTGGGTAGGAAGCATCCATTCTTCCCACTGACAGCAGCTCACCAGTGCTCATAGTTGTGTGTCCTGAGACCTGAGTCAGAAACAGCCATAGTCCTCAGAACCAAAGAAGTCTCAAGTACTTTCAGTCTCCTGTGAGTTGCCCTGAGCCAGTAACAGGCCATCTTCCCATGCTTTGAACACTTCTAACAAAACCATAGGCCAAGTGGCCGGTATGTAAATAGTTAAATGACACCAGTGGACAGAGGTAGAACAGAGCAGGGCTGGGTGGGTAGGAACTCCTGTTTCCACTCTGAGCACATGAGACTTGATGGACCTCCGTGTTCATCTCTGGAGTCCTTCAAAGTCCATTTATTTGCTTGAGGCCTCTTCCTTCAAGGTCTGATGTATAATTACAGAAGTGAGAGCAGATTCTCTAGGAGGCCAAGCCTTTGGATTCCCCTAGAACACCAGTTTTATTGAGTATAAGCCACATGCTACGGAAACTGGGATCCTAACTTGGGTCTCCTGCCTAGGAGTTCAGAGCACAAACTACTGCTATGGCAGGGGTGGACAGGTGCTTCAGAGCTTTCTTAATCAGCATGATTGATCCCAACCATGGCCAACCCTGACCACTGAGAATTCCCTTCCCATCTTCTCTGGAGTTACAGGTATACGGTTCAAAGCTCCAACCTTCAAATCATGACTGTACTAATTCATGAGCAGTCCACACCTTGAAGCTCTAAAGTCATTTCACTAGCATCTAACACAGATCTCACTCCAGAGCCTCCAGGGTTGGGAGGAGCTGTGCTCAGTAAGAATCAAGTTTTCCATTCACACAGCTTTGTGGTAGCATCATGTGACTGAGACCTCTCTCTACACTAGGAAGAGAAAGTTCAACAGGAAGCAACCTATGGGAGTACCTCAGACTTGATCTTATGTGCACTCCACCACGAAGCCAGTAAGCTTCAAGACAACCCTTTAACACTGGGTGGGGCAGGTCTTCTGTGAAATGGCCATCTCCTAATGAGAGGTTGCCTTTCTCCATACTTCTCATTGCCACTAACTTTCATAGTCAGCTTAAATGGCTCTTCAGAGGCTTGGGTCTGTGAGAGGTAACATGTTACCTATTCTGCAGTGAAACCTGGTCATGTATGGCATGGTAGGAAACCAAGAACTCGCCCTTAAGAAATATGAGTTTGAAGTCTACTTGGCCACAACCCATGTTCCTGACTTCAGTGATGTATACTCACTTGTGGTGGTCTAGCTGGATCAGCCCTGTTAATGCCCCACCAGTGGAGGGACATAATTACAAATCACTTTACTGATGGAATAGAGCAATTTCTAGACTGGTTACCTCTATGACCCTTGCTGCCCTGCTAAAACTCACTTTATTGGTCATAGAGTATTTCAAGAAACAAATAAGTTTGGGAAAGAATCCTCCCTGAAGATATGTCTAACTCTGACCATGACACTCTGTAAATGGAGATGGAGCTATTAGACCAGATGCATGGTCTAAATTACAGGAAATCTTTTAACTACAGAATGCTTGAGCCATATCTTAGGCTTATTACTACTAACTAGCTCTTAAAACTTAATGTCACTTAGGCTCTATTTAGCCACATGGCTCCTCGTTTACCTTCCAGCATCTTGCTTCAAGGCAAAAGCTTTCACCCTTATTTCTATTTTCAGTTTGGCTTTCTAACCTAGACTTGCACTGTCTTGCTATTTCACAAATCTCCATACTGTGAACAGAGGGGTTGCCCCACAGCACAAGTGAGCAGTTGAGTGTATATTCCTGGCCAGTGTGGTCTGCATGAAGTTAGACACCATCTCTAAGATAACCAAAGTGGATGGGGTGAGTGCATGTAATCCCTGCATTGTGTGTGGGTCAGAGGTGTCAGCCTTGGGACAGGCTGCTCTGAAAATAAAACAATGAAGGCATGCCTCAAACTGTGCAATTTAAGTTAGTGAGGAAAATAATGTACCCCGGAACTGAGTGCCCAAACCACTTGCATCCTGAGAAATCCAGGCCAAGAACTGGGGGAAACACTGGGAAAGGGCATCTGGAGGAACTGTACCTGTGTCCTGCCTCTCTACTGCTGCTCCTAAAACTCTACAAAGCCACAGGGGACCGAGGGGAGCTTGCATAGCAAGGTAGGGACCCAGCCAGGCTTACTCAAAGGAGGTGATGTGATGTTCACAGAAAGCTGTGGCTGCATCTGCAGGCACCAATTCTCCCTACCATTAAACTAAGTGTCCTGTGCTCAGGGCTACAAAGCCAACTCACTCTATAGGCTTGTCTTGGCAAAGCTCAAGAATGTTAAACATAATCCAGAGAAGGGGTCAGTGATGTCAGGGTCTAGAGAGGTCTCAGATGCATGGAAGTCTTCACTGAAGAGCTGGTCATGGGTGGCAGCTGAGCCTGAACCAGTGGCTTGGATGGTGTTTGCTGATGGAGTCTCACTGGGCTTCCAGCTGCCCGGCTCAGGGTCCAGCTTTGAGAAGCCAGGTGGTGTGGCTTCAGACATCAGGTCACCAGAGGGGGGCAGTCCCTCTTGCCTGGTTGACCTCTTAAGCTCCCTGAGAACTTGAAGTTAATCTGAGACAACAACCTTTTGAGCGAGAACCAGCTGCGGGAAGGAGGCACACAGTGCGAGAAATGTGTCTTCTGAGTCTTTGCTGGAGAGAATTGATGGGCCTAGGGAATGGGATCAGTGGATGGTCCTTAAGGCTGCTGCACTGAGGAATGTCTTCCCCTAGGTCTGTTTCAGACCTTTTTCCCTGGAGTGAGCCTGCAGCTTTGTCTCTGTCAAGACTGAGGAAAGGAGGCTCTCCTAGGGTAGGGGAGTGACTTAGCTCCTTGAGACTGGAAAGGGTCACCCTTGAGTGGAGAAAATATCCAGCCTGCATTGCAGTCTTGATGACTTCTTCCTCCTGGCCTGTGGACTATTTCTCTGCTCAGTTTTTCTTAAAAGCACCAGCTCTCCTGCCAAATTTAGGGACCTGGCTCCCAAGTGGAGACTCAACAGAGGCCACCGCAAATAAGATCCAACAGGGACCAAGATCTGCATGGTGTTTGGGTCTGAACTGTCAGGTTAGCAAACTTTCCAACCCAGCACATGTAGTTTTATGTCAACAGCAGACACCAGGATCGGACCCAGGCCAGTACCAGTCCCTTACTGGGACTGGGCTTAGAGGCCTAAACTTTCTTGGGTGATCTGGCTCAGCATAATGTCCTGGGACAAGTAGTCAACCCAAGATAACCTATGAAATTAGAAGCTAGCCTGTGTGGATTCGTGGACCCATCTAAACCTGGTAACAGGAGCTTGGATGACAGTCCTTGAAGTTCATGTGTTTTGAGGGCTTATGGTTCAGAGTCACAGGGGATGAACATGTGTGAAGGGCAAAGCTTGCCTAAGGATAGAACTGTCCTGTCTTTTACTCATGGCATCATGTGTCAACAGAGGAATATCTTGCTGGAGCTCACTTGCTGTTTCAGAGGCTCTAGATCTGAACTTCAGGCTGGCTGTGGGACTTGGTAGCGCCTCACTTTTCCATAATGTCTAGATGGGGAGAGGCTTTCACCTCCGGCTTTTTGTTCAAGTAGTACTTCAATATTCTGTGGTACTTCAATATTCTGTGGGATGTATTACATAGACTTTAAACGTTCTCAGCTTCCACTTGTGCATGAAAGTGAGTTGCTGTGGACACTAGGGGATAGAATGCTATTTCTTTGGTTTATTGGTGAGATGAGGCTCATCTGGCCTGTTCATACTGGTGGTGGGGGGTGTTTAAGGGGTTAGTCCAGCCATCCCTAAGAAAGCTCATCCAACTATGGACTGTTAGAAAGACCCCAGAGAAGATGACGCTACATAAGCAGTGTGCTGCTTCCTGGTTTGTCTACCTACTGCCTGGGGAGGGGCAGGGGGCTCTGAATGTGGGGAGAGATCCCATGTTTGGAAGAGGAATCTCAGATATTTTGGCAGAACCTCCAGCCATGGTCTGGACTGAAGCCCCAGGAGTCACAAGTACAAACCAGCAATGCAGAAGCATGGCCACAAGGGGGCCACATTCATGAGACTGTGGCTCACAGCTGAGTTCTGTTCCGGGGAACAGGATGTTGTTGCCTTGGCGGACACCGTACACACAATGTGCACAGATAACCATGCAGAAAACTTATAAAACGAAAAGTTTCTCTATAAAGGAGAACGTCACATACCACCATATGTTCCAGTAAATGCTCAAAGGCTTGGCTATCCAAACAGCTAATGTAGATGCTGGAGGACTGTCTGTAATCCATGTAGGGGAATCTGCAGGATCTACCAAATGAAGGGAATTCAGCTCCTTGGTCACTTGCAGTACCCTCAACACTTGAGTGCTGTTAGACCTCAAATTCAGAAAACGGGAAGGAATTTTCTCGTCCATACTTCACAGGATTGTTTGGTCCAAGTGTTAAATGGACACACAATGTTCGCCATTGGAGTTGTAGAGTGATTACTCAGGTTCTCCAGTGTTCCAGACACTGGACATGAAGTGGCCATTCTTCACACTCAAAGCAGCTCACCAGTGCGTACCTGTTGGAAGTTCACCAAACTCAGGACTTCTAAGACTGCTTGTTTGAGCTGCCCCGTGCCACTATCGGGTCAGCATCTGTGTCCAATAGGCTGTGAAAGTCCTCTGCATTGTTAATGGATGGAAGTGTTCATGAGAATGTGGGATTTCAAATAGCTTGTGTGAACAAGTGGGTAAATGCAATTAAATGGCGCAACTGGACAGAGGCAGAGCCAGGGCCAGGTGGGCAGGAAGGAGAGCCAGGGCCAGGTGGGCAGGAAGGAACTTCTGTTTCCTCTCTGGGCACATGAGATTTGATGGAAGCCACCTGTCCATTCCAGTTGGAGCTTGTGTAGGCATGATTCATCACAGCAAAGGACATTTGACAATTCTCTTACCCTCTCTGGGGCTATGGGAGTGGGGCTCAACATGCCAATCTTCTAATCCATGCTTTTTGTCCATGAGCAGTCAACATCTTGAAGTTAATCAAGTCATTGAAAGTACCATCTATTCCATAGACTTCCCTGGGTTCCTAAGCGGTGTACTAAGTAGGGGAAGAGCCAAAGATCTTACGTTCATAGCTACGGGGTTGCAAGTGATCAGTGAGGAAACTCGGCACACGTGGTTCCTTCCTCTTGAGCTGTCTTGCTATAGAAAAACCTCATAGACGTATGCCTCAAGACAACCTAATGAAAGATTGCCTTTCCTCTCCATACATTTGCATTGCTAATTTTCATAGTTCCCTTTAGAGCCTCGGGGCTGGGAAAGTTATGTGGGAACATGCTATGTATGGTTAAACCAAGTCACATGTGACAAAGTAGAAAGATCAAGAATTTCCTTCAATTGCTGAAGTCTACTCATTCACTTGTGCAGTTTGGACCTCAAGGTGTCCTGTTCACTTCTCAATGATCTCTCCTGAGATTCATGCTCATACTGAGGTGGCCTAGCTGGACCATGCCCTGTTAATGCCCCATCAGTGGAGGAACACAGACCTATTTGCAAATCAAGCTTTTAAAGGTTAGAATCCACTCTTGGCTACACTCCAACCTTATTCTGACCCATCCTGATATGGTTGCTTGTAGCCTGTCTAGATGGGTTTGACCAAGGTCTGCATCCGTCTGGATTCCCCAAAAGCCCTGTCTTTGACACAGATGGTCACCACAAATGAGATATGGGGAGAGGCTAAGGAAGTCTTCACCAGTGTCTCTGAAGTGTGAGGCAAACTGCTGTAACCCTGGCCTTGGTGTTTCATGTCTTGTATATCAATGTCTTTGAATCAGGGTAGGATGTTTCTACAACACCATCTTGTTGACTGAATTCCTTTTTATGTTTATAGAGTATTTTTTAGACTAGATCTGTCTACATATCTAAATGGTGTCCTGGAGAACTCACTTTGTTGGACCTGGATGTCCAACAATTCAGAGATCTGCTTACCTCTGCCTGCTGAGCCCTACCCTCAAATTCATGCTCAGCCATGCTCACCTAGAGATGCACAAAATCTTGTACATGAAACCATATTTACTGGATCCTCTATTAACACTGACAAGAGATTCAATGTGTAAGCTCACACACAAGCTTCAATGTGAGCTTCTCAACAGTGGGGAGCTGGGAGTATGGCCAGAATGTAGAGGCCAGCTTGGACTACATGAGAGAAACCTATCTCAAAATAGCTAACCATTTGTATATATTACAAATGCTTAACTGTATTTCAGATTCTGGTATTCAGGTAGTCAGTCGCCAGTTATAATCAGAACATTCTGGAAACAAAAGCAAGCAGTTCCATGCTCATTCTTTGTCAGTCTCGGGTAACTGCTGCAGGTAGACCCAACTTCAGAAATGAGAACTGAATTGGGTGTGATAGCAGGTGCGCCTCTAACCACCGTACTACATGAAAGGGCGGCATGTGTCAAGTTCTCGGGACATCCCCTTCTAATAAAGCAATGTGCAAAGGCTTAAGTTGGCCTATGGGCATGCTATTGAACCCAAGCTTGGAGTGGCAAAACCTCTCCTTGGGAAACGGGCCGAGAACCGGGGCAGCAAGGAGACCACAGGAAAGCAAGAACCCACGAAGGCACTGGGTGGTTTTCAGTCACTGTCAAATGACCTGCAAGGTGTCCAGGCAGATTAGCTCAAAAGAGGTGGTGTCCCCAGGAAGCTTAATGGAGCTAATGCATTCAGCAAGGACTCCACACAAGATGTGGTCTTGCATAAGCAGGCACCATTGATCCAACCCAACAGACTCAGGACTGTCCTGAGCTCAGGCCTACAAAGCCATTCTCATTGCTGCAGGCAAGTCTTGACAAAGATCAAGAATGTTCAGTAATCCAGAGTGAGAAGGGCTCCTTGATGTCCAAGGGCTCCTTGATGTCCTCGTCCAGTGGCATTAAATATATGGAAGTCTTCACTGAAGAGCAGGACATGGATGGCAGCTGAGCTCTTAACAACCCATGGCTGGGAATGTTAGCCGACGGAGGCTCATTAAGCTTCCAGTTGCCTGGATCAGGGCCCTGCTGTGAAGTCGGGTGGTCTGGCTTCAGATTCCAGGTCATCAGAAGGAACAGTCAGTCCTGCTATGGACTATCCTAGCCAGTTATGCGAGTCCCTGGGATGAGGGTTCTCGAAGAATCTGATCTCTTGCAGTTCTCAAGTGGGCTTTTTTAGACTTTCTCAGGGAATGTTTTAAGCAAACCCAAACCCATGACATTGTTACTTGGTACAGTAATATAGAAATCCAAAACATGGAAGTCATCCAGGGATAAAACACAATCTTTGGTTAATCAAAACATAGAATTGTCCTTGGTTAACAGAATCATTCAAGGCTAACCACATTTCTTAAATTAATATTCAGTTACTTAACACCTATTACCTAGGTTCTTGTGAATTTTTGAACTAAGTTATTTTAGCAGAACCTTTGAGCTGGGTACGCAGGGTGTGGACTGTGATGTAGCTTCATCTGGAGACGATTACATGGGCTTAGGGAATAGAGCAGTGGATGGTCCTCAAGGCTCCTGTATTAAAGTGTCTTTCTTAGGGCTGTTTCAGACCTCCTTCCCTGTAGTCAGCCCAGCGCTTTGTCTTGGCAAGATAAAGAGGCTCCTGGTTGAGACAGGGGCCACCCTTGAGTGGAGAAAACATACAGTAGATCCAGCCAACACTGCAGCTTTAATGCCTTCATCCTCCTGACCCATGGATTGACTATTCTGTTCTCTGGGCTTTCCTTATAAAGCGTCAACTGTCCTGCCAAATTCAGGGAACTAGCTCCTGAGCAGAGGTTGAACAGAGGCCACAGCAAATCCAGATCCAACAGGAAACGAGATCTGCATGATTTGGGTGTGTACTGTTAGGCTCGGCAAATGTCCCAAACCCAGCACATGAGTTGTGGGTCAGCACTGAACTCCTGGGCAGGGCCAGGTACCAGGTCTTGGTCCCCTTAGTGGGGCTGGCTTCAGAGGTCTAAACCATCTGGTGCAGGGAGGGTGGGGGAGGAGGGTGGAGTCTGGCTCAGCATTATGAACTGAGACAAGTGGTAAACCCAATTGTCCTGTGAAATTAGAAGCCAGCCTGTGTGGATTCTTCAGTCCATCTGAGCCTGGTGACAGGAACAAGGACGACAGACCAATCTGAAGTTCATGTGTTTGAGCACTAAGGGTTCAGAGTCACAGGAGACGGACCTGTATGAATGGCCAGCTGCCTAAGGATAGAACTGCCCTGTGTTTACTCACTGCATCCTGTGTACAAAGCGGTATTGGGCTGGAGTTCACTTGCCTATGTTTGTCTCTAGATCTGAAGTTTAGCCTGGCGTGTGGGACTTAGTAACACCCCCGTTTCCATAGTGTCTTGGTGGGGTGGGGCTTTCACTCCTATTTTGTTCTAGTATGACTTATTTCAATGTTTCAGTGGACAATATTAACACATCTTAAGTTCTCAAATCTCATCTGTTCATGTGAAGTCTTCTAATTGCAGGGAACGCTAGGGGGAATATAACAGTATTTTATTTTGAAAAGTGAGGCTCATGTAAACTTCACTGAACATAGTGCAGTTGGGGTGTCTAAAGGTTAGTTTGTCCATTCCTAAGAAGGCTCATGTGACTATGGATTGTGCCAGAAAGACCAGGGAAGAAAGTGAAGCTAAGTAGCCAAGACTCCTGTTTCCCCAAATGTGCTTCTTGGAGGATCTACCTACTGTCTGGGGTGGAGCAGGGGGTGCTGGGTATGGGCAGAGAGTCCCTGCTTGACACAGCTCAGGCATTTTGACAGAACCTCCAGCCACGATCTGAACCTCCAGCCACGATCTGAACCTCCAGCCACGATCTGAACTGAAGCCCCAGGAGTCATCAGTACAAACCAGAAGTTCAACAGCAATGGCCACAATGGGCCACCTTCCAGAGACGACTACTGGTCATAGGTCTTCAGCTCCAAAGCTAATCTGAGGTGGCCGCATAAAGAACTAGATTTTGCTGTAGATCTACAAGTAGATGTTTCTAGAAGAAGCTCTGCCCACCCATTGGGAGCCTTGCTAACCCTGAAGCGGGAAGTTCGGTTCTTTTGATAACTAATTGCTGTGAAGAATGGACATTTGGCTGCTCTGCACTTTCCTGACCACCACCTATGTGTCCCACCAGGGACTGTGAAGGGCAGGTGACCAGACTGCTCTGCACTTTCCTGACCACCACCTATGTGTCCCACCAGGGACTGTGAAGGGCAGGTGACCAGACTGCTCTGCACTTTCCTGACCACCACCTATGTGTCCCACCAGGGACTGTGAAGGGCAGGTGACCAGACTCCTAACATGACACAGCTCATGTTATAGGAATACTACTTAAGTAGGATGTTTTAGATACCATGGTGAGATCCTGGCCTCTAATCTTTTGCAGGTATTTAAGAGGGGCCATTATTGCTTGCCTGTAGGAAATTTTCCCAGAGAAGCGTAGGTGCATAGACTGTCTGGGAGACTGAGACATAGCTCCAGACACGAAGTGTGAAGAGAACTCTGCTATTCAATCTACTTAAGCAGCGCCTGTTAGTGCTGTTAGCAGGTAGATCTGCTACCTTCTCTACATCTTTGAAGATTAAACGAACATATTTTAAAGCCACAGTAAGCTGTTTTCTGAACGATGCTCAGCCTGAGGTCTCCAAGTTGTGGTGAATGTGATTAAGATACTGACCCATTCCAAAGCATTAAGTAAGAATGACAAAAGCCCAGAGTATTATAGACCCTGGCCAATGGTGATGGCCACTTCAAGTTCAGTATCCATTCACAGAATTCCTTAAAGATTACTGGCCAGATGCTTGGAAATCACTTTACAGCGTGATGGCACTTACATATTGAAGATCTCTCCAGCCTAACACCTCCACACTCAGGGACCTGACTTTAGTCAGACAGGAGGTTGAATAGTCTCCAAGTAAGTCATCACAGTAAAATCACAAAGTGGTGTTACTGAGGTCTGAAGGGAGAGCTCAGCCAGTGGTGAAGAGCACTGGCTAATCTAGAAAAGGACCTGCTTTGTGGTCCAGCCCCACAATGTGGCTCACAACTGAGTTCTGTTCCAGGGGATATTATGTCGTTGCCTTGGGGACACTGTACATAACAATGTGAACAGATGACCGTGCAGTTATGTGGAAACTATGTTATGGTAATCAAAGTCACATGTGACAAGACAGAGCAACATAAGTACTGAAGTGTACTTGCTCACTTGTCCATGTTAGACCCCTGTGGTCATGATTTCTCAGGGACCATGCTCGTCTTGAGGTGGCTTAACTGTGCCATCCCCTGTTAATGCCCCATCAATGGAGGGACATCAGGAACACATTTTGTTTGCTTCAGTGACCTTCAAATGTCACATTGGAGCATATATTGCCAGGTAGGGATTCAGCCAGGCTAGTTCAAAGGAGGCTGGATGGTACAGATTAACAACGGACTCCACACCAGATATGGTCTTTGCATCTGCTGGCACCAATTATCCCTACCTGATAGACTCTGCTTGTCTTGACCTCAGGCCTACAAAGTCTCTCTTCATTGTTATAGGCATGTCTTGGCAAAGATGAAAAGTATTAAAATTGATCCAGAATGAGAAGGGCTATGTGATGTTGGGATCTAGAGAGGTCTCAAATGCATAGAGGCCTTCACTGAAGAGCCGGTCATGGGTGTTCAGGCTCAGCTGCCAATCTGTGCCTGGGAACATTTGCTCATGGAGGCTCACTGGGCTTCCAGCTGCCTGCGTGGTCAGGGTCCTTTTGCTCTGAAAAGCCAGGTGTTCTGGCTTCAGATTCCAGTAGCCAGTCTGAGTAATGGGTAAAGCTTCTCTGAGGGTCTGACTGGAGTGGTGCAAGAGTGTGCAGGGGTTCTGCCAGCCACTTGGAATTGTGCTCAGCAGTTTGTAGCCCAAAGCTGATGTTTTGGGTGTAGTCCAAAGCTGTCTTGGGTGTCTTATGATCCAGGTAGAATCATTGTTTGGGGGCTCCATCGATTTGGATGGAGGTTGCTGTTAGGAATCTGTTAACTTAGAATCTCTTTTAAAATTAATATCTAAACATTAATATCTAATTCTTTAGCGTCTTTACATAATTATGAGGAGAAAAGTTTGCCAATAGTTCATAGCTTTTGGTTTTCTTCTGTTCCATACCAGGTGGCACTTCTGATAGGAGACAGAGATTGGCTTTTTTTTTTTTTTTTGACATGCTCCGGCTTAGAGAAAGAGAGCCCCAATCCCACACCCCAATCCCAAAGCCAGTTTTGGTTTATAACTGAGTTTATACTAATGCTTTGAGAATCTGTAGAAAGTAATTATACCTCTAGGCCAGATGATTCCTTTTAGTTTCTGGGCAGTTCTTCCTTTCTCTTTAGATGTCTGTCTGTTCAATGTCCTTAGTGCCTTCCAGATGGATATTTTCTTTCTATAAAAGGTATAAACAAAACCCTGCCTTGACCTAACTTGAGTTTTTCTTTTTTGATAAGTGAACTGTTCAACTGACATTGGATGAACTATCATTTGTCCTGACGAATTGTTCTCTTCTGTTCAAATCAAAACCTATCAACTTTGAGGCGTGTGTGTGTGTGCTGTGTGTGTGTGTGTAGCTTTTCTCTGTGTAAACAAAAGCCAATCCCCTTCCCCAATGTGACACACATCCTGCTTTCCATTCTGAGGTCAACACACAGGCTGACTTAGTTCTTTCAACTGTCCAGTGTCTGCACAGCTGTCATCCCTGTCTCATCAGCATTTAGACTGCGTAAGGTCTTGATGTTCTACCTCTGGTCTTCATTACCCCTCTGTTTAGCATTTATTCAAAAGTGGGATTAGGCCTTCAACTGCTTGCCCTGTAGGCTTGTGTTGTATACTTGTATCAATGCAGAAAATGGTTTTCATTTTACTAGAGATGGATGCTGGAACATTGTCACTGTTAAATTGTGCAGATTCCCATGATGGTAATGACTTCTAATAGATGTGTAATTGCAGAACCTGCATTTTCAGAACTCAAAAGTTGCCCATTGAAATCCTGAATATGCATCTAAGGTATGGTGTACATAGTTTTAATTTTCCAAACTTTGCTAAATGAATCCATTTTCCAAATTTCACTTTGTATACCTTTTAGAGTTAAGTTACTTCCTGTAGGTAATGGAATTTGGTTCCATAAGGAACAAGTTTTTTACAGTTCCTCAGCTTGTTATCGATCGATGGATAAAATGTTTGTTTAAACCTATGCTATTAACATGGTGCTCTATTAATTTTTAGGCCTCCAGCACACTTTCTATTAACTGGTCAATTTCCTCAATACCTCAGTCCCATATGGGATCTGGTGTACGTATATGGAATGATTCCTATTCCTGATTTTATAGTATGTGACAAAGTTCTGATTCATCAGGAATAAGTTTAGTGGTTTCAGTGTGTAAAACAACTTTGTGCATATTGAGAGTCAGTAACTATATTGAGAGGTTTGGTACAATGTATGAATAGCATGTAACTTTGAAGTGGTATGAAGCACTCATTCTGTCCAAACAATCTTGTAACTTTTAACCTGCCTTTCCTGACTTACTGCATCAGTATAGAATGTAGGGTCTCCAAAATTGGTGACCTGTACCATGTGAAGGACCTAACTGGTCTAAAAAATTGGAAGTGTCTTGTTTTTAGGATATCTGTTAATCTCCTCCCACCCAAAATAGTGAAAGCTCTTTGCTAAGGCTCATCTTCTGCCCATATAGGCACTTTAACCATCAATAAAAAGTACTACAATTTCTGCTGAGTCTATTCCTGTCGGTTGAAGTCTTAATTTACCTTTCAGAATCAACTCAGAAAACCTTTTGTGTACATGACTTTAATTTTTTACTGTTTATGTGGTAAAAAAAGATCCATTCTCAAATAATGCCTTCCCTCTGCATTAAAATCCCTGTAAGGGAATGTGGAGGTGGTAAAATGACAAGTGGGAACCAAGCTCTGGGTTCAGACAGTCCACATGTGCATCCTAGAACTCTAACTACAGCCAGTTCTTAGATCAGCTGATGGTCCTCTTGAACCATTTCAGTCCTTGACACCTAAAGATTTGATACTCTAGTATTGTGCCATTGGCAGGTAAAATCTCGAAGCAATTCTTGAAAGTCAGAGTCCACAATTTGATCTTTCCTGATGTGTACTTTTGTGGTTGAATAACTTGTAGACCTATTTTATATCCTAAGTAATAGCCTTTCTTTGTATTCTGGAGCAATTTAAACTATCTCCAGCAAGGCAAAACTTTAATTCTTCTAAACACTTTTTTTTTTTTTTTTACAAATCAGCTAATGAGATATTCCCCCATTCCTGGTAAATCATAGGTCCAATGGCTATGGCCCAAAATATTGGCAAACAGGGTTATCTAACATCCTTTGTAGGAGATCCCTTCCATTGATCTCTTAGCAAGGTGAGAATTCTAAGTAGGGGGTACAAAAAAGGTAAAATTTCCCCTATCCTTTTCTTGTAGATGCATAGTTGAAGTCTTTCAAATCGGGAACTACTATAGACCATCCTTTAGGTAGCAGAGAAGGCAAGGGAGTTCCTGGCTGTAGAGACCTCATAGCTGAACTTACAGCTCTGAAAACTTGTCAGCACTCAATTTTTCCACACTTCCTTTGTTTTCATCAGTACAATGAACATGTAGCTGCTAGTGTAACAGCTCTTTTAAGGCCTGCAAGTTCTATTAAAGCTCATTGTTCAATTAAAGCTCATTGTTCAACCAAGGCAGGTGTGTCAGTTAACTATTTTAAAAATAGGGCTTGCTGGTACCTCTGAAAGAACAGCTGTTCTGTTTCTACAGACTAGTCAGTAACTCTTTTATACTATATTGGTATAGTTTTCCAATTGATTTATGGCTTATTTCTGAGATTGAAGGAATTCCGTTCCTGTACCACATCATGATTCCATAAATTCCACTGGTATATTAGCCACATGGATTCAATTTTTCCAATCTGTGCTTCTGGCCCTATACATTCAACCCATCTTGTGCTTTTTTTCTCCACTTTAGATAAGCTCCCATTCCCTAAGTCTAAACATCTACCTCCTGGGGCCAATTTTTATTCCGTGATGTAATTAGTCACATCTGCCCCTATGTTCAAAAGACCTTCAATTACAATGTCATACCCTTTTTAGCTTTGGTCTTGTAGAAGTCTGCCAAAACGCTCATTTTATGGCTTCTTCTGGAATTTCATGTTCTAAAGCTACTGTACCATCAGTAGCATTTTTGCCACAGGCACGTGGGTCCTTTGACCTGGGGGAGGAGTTTTACCCATAGTGATGGAATGCTTGGACCAAGATTAGCATGAGGTGGGGGAGTCCAGTGATTGAGGGTGGGGAGGGGTGAACATGATGGTGGCTCAAATCGGGCCAGGGATGTGGGACCTCAGAAAAGGCTGCCTGGTGTGACACCTGGGTAAGATTTGAAGGGCCCACCACAGCCTCTCTGCGCCCAGCAGTGCCGGGCTCAAGAGGGGAGACTGAGTTCCCAGGCCTGCTGGGCTACAGGTACAGCCAGAGGAGAGCAGTGTAGCAGGTAGCTCCAATTTGCAAGGCTTCAGGTTGGAAGCACTCCAGGGAAGCAATAACTATGCACCCATCAGAACCTGTGTGCAAGTGGCAGAAGGCATCTGCAGTTCCAAAGGCAGACCATGTCCATGCCTGGGGAGCCAGGCTGCATTCCTGTATGTATGAGTGACAGTCCCCTTCCAGCAGGTATGGCTGCCAGGTGTGTCCTGCAGCTCTATTCTGAGCAGCTCGGAATTTCAAAGTAAGGGTTTAGGTGCTAAGCACAATGTGTCATTTTTAAGGCCAGGCCAAGTGGTGGGTACAGAACCACCACTGGGGCCCCAGATGATGGATGGAGCTGAATCAAATCAGGTTTATTATTAACAAGTGCAGTCAAGTAGGTCCCCTCACGTAAAAACAGCTGACTCAGCTGCTGAAGGTCCTCTCCCAAATGAGCCACGAGGAAGAAGGTACTAAAGTCTGCAAGCCCTCCACAGTCCCGCAGTGACCTCCCCTCCTGCCACACCTCTTTATTGTGGGCTTCAGACCACACACCTAACTCTAAAACTCCACATGGGGCAAGCAGACCCCGAACAGCATGCTGCAGCAAGAATGGTTTCTGGGTCACACTGCCCACCTTTCCTTTTGACACTAGTTGTAGGTTACACCAGGGACTGACTGGCAGGGTAACCAGATTCCTAACGTGACAGAGCTCATGTCATAGAAACACTACTCGAATAGGAGTGTTTAGCTACCATGCTGAGATCCTGGACCCCAATGTCCTAGTAAGGGTTCATGGGGGGGGTTGCTAAGCTTGCCTGGGAGAGGCCCTCACAGACATGGAGGTGCATAGCCCTCCTGGGAGACCATGGTGGAGGCATAGGCTCCAGGTGGGAAGCATGGTTAAGAAACCTGCCAATATTTCCTCTGGATTCCCTATGGCAGAGCCTGTCAGTGCTGTTAGTCAGGCTGCTGTGCCGTCTTTACTCTACCTATGTCTTTCAAGGTCAAATGAACACTTTAATGGATAGCATTAAATTCTGAGGCTCAGATCTCCATGGTGAATGTGAGAGTGTGAGACTCATTCCAAGGTGAGAGATTAAGAATGACAAAGCCTAAGTTTTACAAACACTGGTCAACGGTGATGTCCGTTTCAACTTCAGTATCCATTCATAAAATTCCTTAAGAGTGCTCATGAGATGCTAGGAAATCACTTAAATGGTGTGGCATTTACATATTGATGCTCCCTCCAGCTTCACTCCTCCACATATGGAGACCTGACCTGACTTTAGTCAGAGAAGAAGTATAATGGTCTCCAAGTAAATCATCAAAGGTAAAAGCATTAAAAGTGGCACTGAGGTATGGAGAGGTCTCAGCCTGCAGTTAAGAGCAATTGCTGCTCTAGAAAACCTGCTTTCAGGTCCAGCCCACATCACTGTGGCTCACAACTGAGTTCCATTCCAGGGGATCAGATGTCCTTGCTTTGGACAGTGTACACACAATGTGCAGATAACCATGTTCGTTTAAAGAGGATCACTGACTACCACGACACAGTACAGTTAAATGCTTGAAAGACTGGGTGTTTGAATAGCCAAAAAATGTTTATGCTGGAGTTTCTGTATAGAGCCATGCAGAGGGATGTGCAGGATATAATCAGTGGGGGAATCTGGCTTCATTCACACATGGATGGTATGAGTGCCGTTTGACCTCAAATTGAGAAAACAGGAAAATAGTCTCCATGGTTCACAGCACACATTGGTCCATGTTAAATGGACACCAGAAGTTGGCCTGTGGAGTTAGTGGAATGATTGCTCTGGTTCTCTAGTGCTTTGGACACTGGACAGGTGGCCATTCTTCACCCCAGAGCAGCTCACCAGTTGCGTACCCACTGGGTGGTCCCCCAAAATAGGCTTCTGACACCCGAGATGGAAACAGCCGCAGAAGAGATCAAAGTCTGAGGATGTTAAGACTTCTCACCAGAGCTGCCCTGTGCCGTATCAGGTCAGCATCTGTGTGTCCAAAAGGATGAGTATCCTCTGCGTGCTTTGTTCATGGATAGAAATGCTCATAGAACATGGGATTTCAAATAAGCTTGTGTGACAAGTGGGTAAACACTACTAAATGATGCAACTGGACACAGCAGAGCAGGGTCTGGTGGGAAGGAACATGAGACTTGATGGATCTCCATGTGTTCATCTGTGGGGCCCTTAGTCATTTCTTACATGCTGCTTTTGAGACCTTTTTCTTTAGGAATGTGTTTTAAGTACACAGGCGAGAGCAGGTGCCCTGGGATGCCAAGACTTTGGATTCCCCTAGAACTCCACTTTAGTGAGTATAAGCCACATGTTACGGGAACCAGGATCCTAACTTGGGTCTCCTAAATAGGAGTAGTTTGTGCTCTGAACTTTGAAACCACCTGTCCTTTTGTTATAGACTTATGTAGACAACGATTTATTACAGCCCTGGCCATTGATACCCTTCCTCTCTCCTCTGGGGTTATAATGGTTGTGGGGCTCAGCATACTAGCCATCTTAACCAGCCTTGTTCCCTTGTATGAACAGTCCACATCCTGAAGCTCTCAATGCATCTCACTAGCATCTGAGACAGCTTATTCCATAGACTTTCCTGGATTCTTATGAGCTGTATTAGAAATGGGGAAGAGCCAAAGGTTGTAAATTCATAGCTATGGGGTTGCATCATGTAAGTGATCATTGAGGAAACTCACTCACAGGGTTCCTTCCTGTTGACCTTTTGCTATAAGTACCTCATAGACTAAGTCCAACTTATGGACCCACCAAGAAGCCAATATGCTCCAAGACTTAACACTTGTGGGGAAGATCTTTTGTGAAATGGCCATCTCCTAATGAGAGGTTGTCGTCTTTGTCCACACATCTCATTGCCACTAACTTTAAGCCATCTTAAATGGCTTGTCAGACTCGGGGCTGGGAAAGTTATGTGGAAACTTATGCTGTGTATAGTTAAAGCAAGTTACATGTGACAAAGTAGAAAGATCAAGAATTCCCTTGAGCAACAATTGCCGATGTCTACTTGTTCACTTGTGCATAATTTGAACCTCAAGGTGTCCTGATTATTTCTCGATCTCTTCCGGGATTCTTGCTCATAATTGAGGTGGCCTAGCTATGCCATGCCCTGTTAATGCCCCATCAGTGGAGGAACTCAGACCTATTTGCAAATCAAGCACTTCAAGGTTAGAATTGACACTTGTTCCATTACAACACCCAATATAGGTGCTTGTAGCATGTGTGGATGGGTTTGACCAGAGTCCTGTATTAGTCTGGATCCCCAAAAAGTCCTGTCTTTGACATAGATGGTCCCTATGAAAGACAGGAAGAGATGGGCTAAGGAAGCTGTACCAATGTCTTTGCAGCATGGGGAAAACTATCAATGGCTTCAGTATTTCATATTTGTACATTGTCCATTGTCTGAATCAAGTGTAGGATGTTACTATGTCACCACTATGAGAGTTGAATTTCTTTAAAGTCTTAATTTTTTTTTTAACACAAGGTCTGCATGGTGTAACTCACTTTGTTGGACCTGGATATCCAATTCAGATCTGCTTGCCTCCGCCTCCTGAGTGCTGCTCTCAATATTGATGCTCAACCATACCCCCACAGAGGGATCAAATTCTCGTAGTACCAAAATCATATTTGAAGAAAGTTGAACAATTCTCTTGTGTTATTTATAACACATTGACGAGAGATTTTAGGTGAGAGCTCACAACACAAGCTTCAATGTAAACTTCTCAACACTTAGGAACTAGGCGTATGGCCAGAATGTAGAGGTCAGCTTGGTCTACATGACAAACTTTATCTCACAACAGCTATACATTAGAATATATTGCAAGTACTTAATCAAAAATAACCCAGGGGTGGGGGAAAACCTGTATTTCATACTCGTTTCCAAATGCTCAGTTACCAGTTGTAATCAGAACATTCTGGAAGCAAAAGCAAGTAGTTCTCTCAATGTTCATGGTCAGTCTGAGCTAAATGGAAAGAGACCTAATCTCAAAAGAACTGGAGTGGGGTGGTGGCAAGTGCCTGTAATCTCAGTACTATGGTAGGATGGTACATGTCAGGTTTCTTAGGCCAGGACCTCTTAAAAGAGGCAATGTGCTCAAAGGCTAAATTAAGTCGACATATGGACAAACTATTGGACCCAAGTTCGGAGTGGCAAAACCACTTCTATTGAGGAAACAGTCCAAGAAACAGAGCAGATCTAGAAGATGGGGAACGCAGGAAAATCATGTCACTGCTTGTCCTAAAATCAAAGGCACAGGCTTGCTTCAATGACCATCAAATGACCGACTGCAACATGCACAGCTAAGTAGGGATTCAGCCAGGCAACCCAGTCAAAGGAGGTGATGTGACCAGAAAGTATCAGCAAATGTGGTCTTGGCATTTGCAGGCACCAATTAATTCTCCTTGCAAAACACTCAATGTCCTGAGCCCAGGCCTGCAAAGCCACTCTAAGTATGTTCAGTAATCAGAGTGAGAAGGGATCAGTGATGTCAGGGTCTAGAGAGGTCTCAGACGCATGGAAGTCTTCACTGAAGAGCTGGTCATGGGTGGCAGCTGAGCCTGAACCAGTGGCTTGGATGGTGTTTGCTGATGGAGTCTCACTGGGCTTCCAGCTGCCCGGCTCAGGGTCCAGCTTTGAGAAGCCAGGTGGTGTGGCTTCAGACATCAGGTAACCAGAGGGGACAGTCCCTCCTGCCTGGCTGACCTCTTAAGCTCCCTGAGAACTTGAAGTTAATCTGAGACACAACCTTTTGAGCGGGAACCGGCTGGCCTGCGGGAAGAAGGCACACGTGCGAGAAATGTGTCATCTGAGTCTTGTGCTGGAGAGAATTGATGGGCCTAGAGAATGGGATCAGTGGATGGTCCTTAAGGCAGCTGCACTGAGGAGTGTCTTCCCCTAGGTCTGTTTCAGACCTTTCCCTGGAGTGAGCCCGCAGCTTTGTCTCTGTCAAGACTGAGGAAAGGAAGCTCTCCTAGGCGAGCTCACCCTTGAGTGGAGAAAATAGCCAGGAGAGCCAGCCTGTACTGCAGCTTTGATGCCTTCATCACCCTGTCTTTCTATTAATCTACTCTCAAGTTTTTCTTAAAAGCCCCAACTCTCCCTGCCAAGTTCAGGGAACCAACTCCCTGGGTGCAGATTCAACAGAGGCCACAGCAAATAAGATCCTCGAGGGACCAAAAGCTATGATCTTGGGGTGAACAGTCAGGCTCAATAAATGACTCAGCCCAGTCCTGGGTCAAATCAGGACTCCAGGGCAGGGACAGGTACCGGATCTTGATCCACTTGAGTGGGGCTGGCTTCAGAGTTCTAAACCTTCTAGTGGGTGTGTGAGGCTCTGGCTCAGCATTATAAACGGAGACAAGTGGTAAACCTCAGATAACCTGTGACGTTAGAAGCCCAGCTTGTGTGGACTCCGTAGCCCATCTGAACCTGGCAACAGGAACTGGGATGATCCTTGAAATTCCTGTGTTTTTGAGAGCTAAAGGTTCAGAGTCCCATGAGCTGGATGCATATGTCCTGTTAACTTTACTCACTGCATCTGTGTGCAGAGGGATATTGGGCTGCAGCTCACCTGCCTTACTGTGTCTCCAGACCTGAACTTCAGGCTGGTGTGTGGGACTTAGTAACATCTCCTGTATCCATAGTGTCTTGAAAGGGTAGAGGGCTTTCACCCTCCTGTTCCTCTACTTTTGTTCAAGTTGCATGAATAATTTCAGTGTTTTCAATGGACTACATTACAGAAAGACCTTAAGTACTCAACTTCCATCTGTTGATGGAAAGTCTTCCAGCTGCAGGGGACATAACAGTTTCTTTGGCTTTATATTTTTGAGAGATGAGGCTCATATGACCTTCATTGAACATGTGAACTTGTCGGTGTAAAGGCTAGTCCAGCCACCCCTAAGAAAGCTCACCTGACTATGTGACTGAAGCCCCAGGATTCACAAGTACAATCCAGCGTTGCAGAAGCAGGGCCACAGGGGGGCCACGTTCCAGATAAGACCACTGGTCATAGGTCTTCAGCTCCAAAGCTAACGATCTGAGGTGGCAGCATAAGAATTGTTAGGTTTCACTACAGCTCTCAACAGATTCTGGCCTCTGGCCTCTATAGACGTTCATTGAAGCTCTGCCTACTCATTGGGAGCTCTGCTTACCCTGAGGCAGGAAGCTGTCCAGCTGGGAAGCATCTTTAATGATTTTTGACCACACTACCCTTCACTTCCCTGGGACCAAACTTCTCTCCTCAGCACCAGCTATTTGCTGCCCCAGGGACTGACTGGCAGATAACCATACTCCTGTTGTGGCAGAGCTCGTGTTGTAAGAATGCTACTTGGGAACAGTTGGAGTACTTAACTTCCATGGTGAGATCCTGGTTCCCAATCTCATGTGTTCATGAGGGGCCATTCCTGTCTGTAGGAGTCCTAGAGATGTGGAAGGACAGAGTGTTTGGGAGACTGGCTGAGACATTGGCTCCAGATGGCAGGATTTTTAACCACACATTCCAAAATTTCTCTGGGTTCACTATGGCTAGTCAGGCTGCCCTGATGCTGCTCTACCTACATCTTCCAAAGATCAAATGAACATATTAATGCATAGCAATCTTCCCTTCCCTGACTGATTCTCAGGCCGAGATCTCCAAGTTAAGTGGAATGGGATGCCCAAATGCAGACTCACTCCTAAGTCTAGATTAAGAGTGAGAAAGCTGTTTTTTTTTTTTTCTTTGCACACTGGCAGTGATGTCCTCTTCAAGTTCAGTACGAATTCAATCTCTCAAAAGACTACTTGTCAGATGCTTGGAAACCTTTTACAGTGGAGTGGCATTTACATATTGATGCTCGCTCCAGCCTGCCTCCTCCACACTGGGGGACCTGACTTTGGTTAGAGAGGTGAATAAAATCTCCAAGCAAATCATCAAAGCTAAAAGCATAAAAACTGGCATTTTGAGGTCTGGAGGTGGAGCTCCGCCAGCAATGAAGGGCAATTGCTGATCTAGAAAAGGACCTGCTTTCAAGTCCAGCCCCACCTGTGGCTCATGACCAAGTCCTGTTCCAGTGGATACTATGTCCTTTCCTTGGTGGACACTACTGTACACAATGTGCCCAGATAACCATGCAGGCCAAACAGTTGCATAAACATTCATTTTATTTCAAATGGGAGCGTTGAATACTGCTAAAGCATAGTATAGTAAATGCTGAAATGAGTTGCCTGTTCAAATGGTGAATGTTTATGCTGGAGTTTCTGTACAGAGCCATGCAGAGGGATGTGCAGGATATAATCAATGTGGGAATTCGGCTTCATTCACACATGGATGGTATGAGTGCCATTTGACCTCAAATTGGAAAAGCAGGAAAATAGGACCAGTGGGTTCTGTGAACCATGGAGACATGTTAAGTGGAAACATGTTAAGTGGACACCAGAAGTTGGCCTGTGGAGTTAGTGGAATGATTGCTCTGGTTCTCTAGTGCTTTGGACACTGGACAGGTGGCCATTCTTCACCCCAAAGCAGCACACCAGTTGCGTACCCACTGGGTGTTCCCCAAAATAAGGTTCTCTGACACCCGAGATGGAAACAGCCACAGAAGAGAGATCAAAGTCTCAGGATGCCGTATCAGGTACCATCTGTGTGTCCAAAAGTATGAGTGTCCTCTGCATGCTTTGTTCATGGATAGAAATGCTCATAGAACATGGGATTTCAAGTAGCTTGTGACAAGCGGGTAAATACAAAGAGGTAGAGCAGGGCAGGGCCAGGTGGGTTGGAAAGATCATCTGTTCCTCTCTGGGCACATGAGACTTGATCTCTGGAGTCCCTCAAAGTCATTCTCACATATGTTAGAGACACTACTTGGTCTGATGTATAGGTATGTGTTGGGTACACACGGCTGAGTTTAGGTGCTCTTGGAAGCCAGAATTTTTGGATCCCTTTAGAATTCCAGTTCTAGTGTTAGTCACTTTGTCATAGGAATCGGATCCTAACTTGGGGTCTTTTCCATATGAGCTGTTGGTGCTCTGAACTTTGAAGCCACCTGTCCACTTTTGTTGTAGCTTTCTTATGTAGCCATGATCACATACCCTGGCACTGACATCCCTTCCTTTCCTCTGTGGCTACAGTGTAGGGTTCAAAATCCCCACCTTCTAATCATGCCTGTTTGCATGAACGGCCCATACCTTCAAGTAATGTCATCTCACTAGCATCTAAGACAAGATCTCCTTGCAGAGACGACCAGAGTTCCTAGGAGCTGTGCTCAGAAGGGAGTCAAATTTTCTATTTACACAGCCCTGTGGTAGCATCATGTAAGTGACAGGTCTCTCTACACATGGGAGAAAGTGCAACAGGAAGCAATGGGTGCCTATGACTTTGGTCATCTTACAGACCCACCAAGCCAATTGCTTCAAGATAACCCTTTATCACTTGTGGGGCACAGGTCTCTTGTGAAACTCATCTCCTAATGAGAGTATCTTTCTCCATACATCTCATTGCCACTAACTTCAGTCATCTTAAATGGCTCATAAGAGACTTGGGTTTATGAAAGAATGTGGAATCTATGCTGTGGAGAAAGTAGAAAAGGACTAAGAATTTCCTTGAGCATCATACGTGCTGTGCTCTTTGCCCACTTGACCATGTTTTAATCCCTGTTCTCTTCACTTTTCAGTGAGCTCCTCTGGGATTTATGTTTACTTTGCAGTGGCCTAGCTGGGCCAGGCCCTGTTAATGAAGGAACATCAAGGACACACTTACAAATCAAGCACTTTAGAACACTTGCTCAATTCTCTATCTGGCTTGTACTTGGACTCATCCTAATGTAGGTGTTTGTTGACCAGGGTCCTGTGTTAGCCTGAACTACCCAGATTCCTGTCCTTCCACATGGACCTTCTCCATGAATGAGATCAGAAGCTAGCCTAAGGACCTTGTCATCGGTGTCCCGGCTGCTGAAGGGGTTCTGCTTTGCTCTATCTTTGGCCTTGGTGTTTTGTTTTAATTCTACAACAGCTTTGAACCCAATCCTACTTCTATTCCAGATTTATAGCAGGGCCCAAATTCCTGGCTATATACTTGTTTTTACCTTTAACTTCAAATTATAGATGGACAGCAAGGGATATATACAGACTCCAACTGAAACTCAACTCGTTGACTATGGTGGCCTTAAACACTCAGACTAGGTTGTATTGAGTGCTGGATTTTATTGAGTGCTGCCATTAGGGTCATGCTCTACCATGACCAGATAAGAAAATCTTAATGTCATAGTACTTAAAATTTAATATACTACCTTGTGTCATTTAGAACACATTGGATAGTCTAGGTATGAATGCACACACCCATTCTAGGAGCTCAACTCACATTAAGCAGAAGGCATTTAGTCCGAGTATGCCCCAACCCGCCTGGCAGTCAATGATGAACTGGGAGACACCTAGGGGAATCGAAGGGTAAGAAACAAGAATGACAGTCAGTCCATATTCTGATCAAGCTGTTAAGCTTTATTTTCTCAGGAGAGGCTTAGATAGGACCATGGGCAGGATGTGGACGGGGGTTTGCAAGTTGTGAGGGTGAAAGGGTCAGTAGAAGCAATGCCCTGAACTAATCTTGAACTGGCTGTAAAACTACAGCAGGAGGAATATCCTGAGCTATCCTTTAACTGGCTGTCAAGCTACAACAGGAAGACTATCCTAAGCTGCTATTGAACTGGTTGTAAAACTGCAAGCCTGTATCTAGGAATGCTCTGCTAAAAATTCTGCTTAAGAGGCAATAAGCTTTAAGAGGCAATAATTTTCTATCTCAGAGGCCTGAGATAGTGAGGATGGTGATGGTCCCCAAGAAGAATATACTGGTGAGCCTTGTCTAACTATCAAATACGTGTATACTCACCATATATTACAAATACTTGCAATATTTGGTATTTGCAATATATGGTAAATACCAAATAAAAAAACTAAAGAATCATACCCTGAAAATCTAACTGATCATGCACTCTTAGGGACAAATGTGTAAATGGAGACCGAGCTTTTCTTTTATCCCAAGTGCATGCTCTAAATAGCACAAAAGCTTACATTAACTACAGAATGCTTGAGCCATAGCTCAGGTCTATTACTAGCTAGCTCTTACAACTTGTGTCAATTAAGCTCTATTTTGCCACATGGCTCCTTGTCTTGTCTTCTTCCAGCGTCTTGCTTCAAGGCAAAAGCTTTCACCCTTATTTCTATTTTCAGTTTGGCTTTCTAACCTAGACTTGCACTGTCTTGCTATTCACAAATCTCCATACTGTGAACAGAAGGGTTGCCCCACAGCACAAGTGAGCAGTTGAGTGTATATTCCTGGCCAGTGTGGTCTGCATGAAGTTAGACACCATCTCTAAGATAACCAAAGTGGATGGGTTGGTAAGTGCGTGTAATCCCTGCATTGTGGGTCAGAGGTGTCAGCCTTGGGACAGGCTGCACTGAAAATAAAACCATGAAGCCATGCCTCAAACTGTGCAATTTAAGTTAGTGAGGAAAATGTACCCCACAACTGAGTGCCCAAACCACTTGCATCCTGAGAAATCCAGGCCAAGAACTGGGGGAAACACTGGGAAAGGGCATCCGGAAGAACTATACCTGTGTCCTGCCTCTCCACTGCTGCTCCTAAAACTCTACAAAGCCACAGGGGACCGAGGGGAGCTTGCATAGCAAGGTAGGGACCCAGCCAGGCTTACTCAAAGGAGGTGATGTGATGTTCACAGAAAGCTGTGGCTGCATCTGCAGGCACCAATTCTCCCTACCATTAAACTAAGTGTCCTGTGCTCAGGGCTACAAAGCCAACTCACTCTATAGGCTTGTCTTGGCAAAGCTCAAGAATGTTAAACATAATCCAGAGAAGGGCTCAGTGATGTCAGGGTCTAGAGAGGTCTCAGATGCATGGAAGTCTTCACTGAAGAGCTGGTCATGGGTGGCAGCTGAGCCTGAACCAGTGGCTTGGATGGTGTTTGCTGATGGAGTCTCACTGGGCTTTCAGCTGCCCGGCTCAGGGTCCAGCTTTGAGAAGCCAGGTGGTGTGGCTTCAGACATCAGGTCACCAGAGGGGGGACAGTCCCTCCTGCCTGGCTGACCTCTTAAGCTCCCTGAGAACTTGAAGTTAATCTGAGACACAACCTTTTGAGCGGGAACCAGCTGGCCTGCGGGAAGAAGGCACACAGTGTGAGAAATGTGTCATCTGAGTCTTTGCTGGAGAGAATTGATGGGCCTAGGGAATGGGATCAGTGGATGGTCCTTAAGGCTGCTGCACTGAGGAGTGTCTTCCCCTAGGTCTGTTTCACTCCTCTTTCCCTGGAGTGAGCCCGAAGCTTTGTCTGTCAAGACTGAGGAAAGGAAGCTCTCCTAGGCGAGCTCACCCTTGAGTGGAGAAAATATAGCCAGGAGAGCCAGCCTGTACTGCAGCTTTGATGCCTTCATCACCCTGTCTAACTACTGCTGTTATCAGCCTTTCTTAAAGACCCAGCTCTCCCTGCCAAGTGCAGGAAACTTGACTCCTGAGTAACAATTCAACAGACCACAGAAAGTCAGATCCATCAGGGACAATAGTTCAATTGTATTTTGAACCTGTCAGGCTCAGAAATGTTCCAAACCACTGTGATGTAGTTTTGGATTAAGAGTAGACCTCCAGGGCACAGCCAGGTACCAGATCTTGGTCTCCTTGAATTGGGGCTTGGTTAGTCAAGACTGGCTCAGCATAATGGAATGGGACATTGGTAAAGAGCAGATACCCTGTCCTAGTAGAATCCAGCCTGTGTAGATTCATCTGCCCATCTGAACCTGATGATGGGAAACGTGGAATGGTAATCCTGATTCATGTGTCTGAGGGCTTAGGTTTCAGTCACAGGAGATGAACATGTATGAAGGACAAGCTGCCTTAGAACTGTCCACAGAGGGTGGACTGGCTGGAGCTCACCTTCTCCCTTTCTGCATCTGTCTCAAGACCTTAACTTCAGTCCAGTGTGGGATTTGGTAACATTTGTTTCCAGTCTTTAAGGGGATGGAGATTTCATTGTTTACCTAGTTTTGTTCTAGTTGTAGGATTATTTTTAACATCAGGCTACATTATAAACATTGCTTCTGGCTGGCCAATCCATAGACCTAGGACGTGGGTCTAGCTGGTCTGAGCTTGTCAGTCTATGCACTGGGACTGGCCCACCCTATCCAAGGCTTGATGGATTGCATAAACAGACTCGCCATATAACCACCGGATCTTCATGACTGGGGGGTAACAACTGGAATTATTACTTGGGGAATGATGGGAGTGTTTAGTTGCCATGCTGAGATCCCTGGCTCCCAATGTCCTAGTTGGGGCTCACAAGGGGTAATTAAGCTTGCCTGAGGGAGGTCCTCAAAAGTAGAGGTACATAGAATGTCTGAAAGACCGTGGCTGAGACGTGGCTCCACGTGGTGGGAAGTGTGGTAAGCCCTGCCATTTCTTTCAGTCTACTGAAGCAGAGCCCGTCAGTGCTGTTAGGGAAGACAGCACAGCAGCCCGACTATCTACATCTTAAGTCAAGTGACTACTTTTAATGCACAGCAATCTGCCCTTTCCTGACTTCCCAGCCTGAGGTCTCCAAGTTAAGGTGAATGTGATGTTGGAATACTGACCCGTTCCACATGTGAGGTTAATGTCAAAGCAGGAGTCACTGCTCAAGTATCCACTCAGATAATTCCTTAAGACCTCTCATGAGATGCTAGGAAATCACTTTAGAGGGATGGTGTATTCAAGATCCCCATAGCCTTAACTCCTCCACACTCAGGACCTGACTTTTGGTCAGAGAGGAGCATTGAGATAGTCTGAGTACATCAAAGCTAAAGGCATTAAAAGTGTTGATCATGAGGTCAGCAGATAGAGCTCATCCATTGGTTTAGAGCATTTGCTGGTCTATTAAAGGTCCTGGTGTCAGGGCCAGCCCCCAGTTGTGGCTCACAATTGTTAGTGTTCAGTGGATAGAATGCCCTCCCCTTGCTGGATAGTGCACATATACAGTACACGCATGAGTGTACAGAGAAACACAATGCAAAAACATTTCAAAATGGCAGCATTGAATGCTACCACAATGTATTAGAGGAAATGCCTTAAATTAAGACTTGGCTATTCAAACTTGTAATGAGCTCTCTGACTTGAAATGGAGGAATTCAGGTTTTAATTGCCTGATCTCTCAACACTAAATGAGTGCCATTAGAATTCCAAGACTGCAGAGAACAGGGAGGTAGTATCTGCTCCATTGTGAACATGACTTACTGGTCCATGTTAAAACGAATGACAAAAGGTTGCCATTCAAGTCAGAGTGGTTATTTGAGTTGTGCAGCGTTGAGACACTAGACATGAACTGGCAATTCTTACACACTAAGCAGTTCTTGGGCATGTTAGCATGCAAACACAGAGATAAAGTAGTCATTAGGTCAGCTGTCAACCCTCATCTAACTGATCTTATGGTACAATTGGGAGGTTAACAATAGGAGATGCCTGTGTAGAGGAGCATGGTCCTGAACATGTGCCCTTGCAGTATGTTGCCTGGGACTCTTATTTCTTCTCTGACCACCATCTGCTCTGATGTGATGTTCGAATTTTGCTGGGAGAATTTTCCTGACCTAGGATTTGGAATATGCAGGCGGGGGGGGGTGGAGATTGGGATTTGGAATATGGGGGTGGGGGGAGATCAGGTGGCACCTGTCTTAGGGATACAAGGGAGATAGGATGCAGACACTACCCAACTGCATCTTCACATAATTGCTCTGTTGGCTCTGCTCAGCCACTGTTGGCTGACTAATCTTCCCTGTCCTTCATAAGCCTTGATCCCCACGAGCAGGAAGAGTTGACTTGGTTGTCGTCGCCCCAGGAGTGGATCACCCGTTCTGCAAGCCTTCTATAGGTTCTATCCTGAGAACTGCGGGGCTATTCATCAAAAGTTGGAGTTTGAGCCTTCTGTGTTACGCTGTCATGTTCTTTTGCTCACTTCCTATCATCTTTTGTAGTATAGTTCTTACATGAACTCTTGGCAGAGGTCCAAGCCTCTGAAATAGCTGTGCTTTACCCTGTTTCTGGTAATGTTCATGCTTTATACTTGGCCTCAAATCCTGGTGATGCCAATTCATGTAAGACTTCTTATCTAAAACAATTCACCATGAAAAAACTAGTTTCCAGAAAAGACATGAAGTTTCTATGCAACTACGGATCCTTGGTTAGGGTCTTGTAGGGGCATCGGAATTCTAGGAAACCTGAGCTGTTTCTGATTTTCTCTAAATCATTCTCTAAAATCAAGACAAGTTCTATCTGACTGGTTTCTCCTTTGGATATTTCTAAATACACTTCTGCACTTTTCTGCTCTGGGAGTCTATTTCTGGATCTGGATCAGCCACTGTGTTTTGGGGATATTGTTGGGAGTTAGAAATGCCACTGAATATCAGAGGTCAGAGGACAGCTTTGTGGATGTGGGATCTGACAAACGTAAGTGCTTTTACTCACTATGTTGGCTCCCTGGTCTTTTTTCCTTGTTTTGAGATAATTTTAAAATTTGTGTGTATTCACTTTGGGGGATGCTATTACATAGGTGGGTGACAGCTTGAACTTATGCTAAGACATGAGTAGCAAGCAGCCATCTGACTGAGCTGACTAAACAGCCTAGGTCTCAAACTTCTGATCCTCCTGCCTTCCAGATCATGAGCACTGGGATTACATGTACCCACATGCCAGTTCATGAAATGCTGGGGTTAAAGGCCAGAGTTATGCTCATCCTAGGCAAGAACTCTACCAACTGAGCTTTGTCTCTGGTCCTTTGCATTCCTTCTAAGAATCTGACTTACCACGTGGCACTGGCATGAATGATCAGGGGCAGACATCTGACCAGGTGTCCCACAAGCATAGTATTTGTCAATGAATCTCAAATTAACTTGACTTTTTGCTCCTATAATCCCACAATTTGAACATAGTGTTGATGAACTCTAATACTCCTAAATTGGTTTTGCTATGTTGAACACCCTCCCCACTGTCATACAACTCAAGTCCTAGTGTATTCCTGAGAGCACATGTGAAGATCGGATAAAAACTGGACCTGGTCTCCTTCCATGTGTGACCCAAGGACTAAATTGGGTGTGTCAGCCTTGGAAAGGAGCACCTTCACTGATGGAGCCATCTCACCAGTCAAGTTCTGACTTCGTGTTAGTTGGCTTCCTTTCAGGGTCAGAAAGTATTGAAGTTTTTACGCCCAAATTACCCCTTTTGAACAATCTCACCTCTTCCCTACTACTCCAAAATTATGGAGTTCTTTCATTGTAGTTCCCTGACAAGATGCGTCCATCCCCCATCAAGATGCCGTCTCCAATAGTGGGCTGCCTGTAGACTTTAGATCATTTTCCAAAGCTGCTGCTTTTTTATGTGCATTAGTGTTCTGCTTGCATGCATTTCTGTTTGAGGATGTCAATTCCCCTAGAACTGAAGTTAGTTGTAAGCTGCCATGTGGGTGCTGGGAATTGAACCTGGGTCCTTTGGAAGGTCGATCAATTTTTGGAAGGTCAATCAATGCCCCTAATCAGTGAGCAATATCTTGTGCCCCTCCAAAGCTGTTTCTATTCAATGGAATCCTGTTCATCTATCATCCAGGAATCCTGTAATGTCATTGATCTTGTATGGTTCCGTAATTTGGACTTCCATAACCAAAATACTAGGACACTTAAGTTCCTGAAAAAGGCCAGAAGTTATTAGTGAAGAGGCAGCTTTATCGTTGAAGGGGCAATAGAGAGGCTGAGGCTTGGCACCGTATGGCAGTGTTAGATTGCCTGAAAAGAGACCATTGTAAAGGCGAACCCAAGTATCAGGGAGCCTCAGGTCTTCCTAGATACCAGTCGAATGGGAAGTGATGCCAGCCTTGAGTAAGAAAACAAGCTGCAATGTGGTGTGGAGAAAGAGGTGCCACTGCCAAGCCCTTGGGGCCCAGAAGATCGTGAGTCACTAGACAGAAACTGACTCCACACTGTGGACTTGGGTTTCGCCTCAGTCTAGCTGAGACAGTGCCTGGTTATGCACTCTTGGAGTAAGAAGGTACATAACTTAATAGGGATCCACAGTTGAGACATCTGGAGCTTGGCCATGGTGGTGCATATCTTTATTTAGTTCCAACACTCAGAAGACAGAGGCAAGTGGGCTTGAGTTCAAGGCCAGCTTCATGTACACAGTGAGTTCCAGGGCAGCTAGGGCTACACAAAGGAACTATGCCTTGAAAAGACATTTGGAAAGTTTGTAGTCTTCAGATATTTCACTGGTAACTTTTCTTAGACATTTAACTCTAAAAGTTGAATGTTTAAAGACCGATTTAAGTTGGATTGGTTTGTTATACTTGGGGGCAAGAAATGAAAGCTTATGACTTAATAGTGATGTTTATCTGCCATGTTAACAAGGGTCAATGGTGCTGACTAATCTTATGTCAACTTGACTGTCATTCCATAAGAGGGACCCCTCAGATGGGAATGCCCCCTGGGAAACTGGCTTGTGGGCAAACCTGTGGTACCTGTTCTTGATTGCTGTGGGGGAGAGCCCAGCTCACTGGACTTGGATTGGTGGGCCCTGGTGTTATAGAAGGCAGACTGAGCAAGCCACTCAACGGCACTCCTGTGACTTTACCCCAGTTACTGCCCTGACTGCTTTAGTGATGGGACTGAAGGATTGTAAGTTAAAACAAATGCTCTCCTCCCCAAGTTGCTTTTGATCATATGACTTCTATTGCTGTCCAGAAAGCTATCTCTGCCAGGTGTGGTGACATATACCTTTCAGCCCAGCACTCCGGAGGCAGAGGCAGGCAGATAGATCTGAGTTTGAAGCTAGCCTACTGTGGTCTAGAGTTCTAGGGTAGCCAAGGTTACACACAGAAACTGAATCTCAAAAGACCAGAGAAAGTCTGTCAATAACAGGGGAAAAAAGATCCTACACTCTAGGCTAATCCCTCTGAAAGCTGCTTCCTTTTTAAGCTCCTGTTACATTGTTCTTAGTGTGTGTTTCCCTGGCCAAGGCTCTTCCTCCTAACAAGTGTGTTAGGTAATTTTGTTGGCTCCTTTTCTCAACCAACAACCACGCATTTCTTGTCTCCAATGACCTGGTTGATCTCTACAGCACTGTTGCTTAGATCTTGCTAAAGCAAGCACGTTAATGGGGAATCCCCATCTGATCATTAAATATCTGAGTTCTGGTTGGTATTCTGAAATAGATGCCATGTACACCGAGACTCAACTAGCTAATTCATTTACTAAAGGCTAGTGTGTGACACTGGGGGTCACAAACATAAAGACCCTCCCACCTCACAATGAACCTGCAAGTCTCTCAAATGAGAACACGAAAGAGCATGCTCAGTTGGTACCTGCCTAGGAAGCAGGCAGCAAACAGCCGCCTTACATATTTCTTAGATGACCATCTGAATGTCCACTATCGCCTTCCTAGTTGCTATGACAATGTGGCAAGCAACTTAAGGGAGGGCTTATCTGGGCTCAGTGGTATGAAGGACTAGTCTGTGGCAGGGAAGGTCACATGACCAGAGCCGGGAAGCAGAAAATGCTGAATGCTGATGTTCAGCTTGGTTCTCTTAACTTCGGCCAGGATCACAGCACATGTATTTAAGGTGGGTCTTCCCGGCTTCATTAACCAACCTAGAAATTCCTTGTAGATGATGGTATCTGGAGACTTTGAAGGTAGCATTTTGTATTTCCTTGTTGGGTGTTTGTCTCTTGTAAAATTCCTCATCCCCGTGTTGCTTTGGATGCATTCAGGACACAGCAGCTGTTACCTTCTCCTGGGGCTGGGAAAAGACAGGCTGGTAATAAGAGAGGGATCATCCTTTCTGGACTGTCTGGACCCCAGGTATGACTAATGTTCCACACCAGGCAAACCCAGCTTGTCTTCTCTGGGAGAAGTCTGCCATGGACAGCAAATGACCTGCATCCAGGGGCTGGTGGCAGAAAATTCTTTACATGGGAGGGAAGAGGCTGGCGGTTTGCAGCCCTAGGCAGCTCTCATGTCCATTCTTCCCCAGGCAGCAAACATGGACTCCCTTTCTGAAGTTAAAACTTCAGCTATGCCATTTTCCCATCCTTACTCTTGAAATTTTGATGTGTGGGTTTTCTCGTGGCCATCTTTGATGGTTATCTTGGGATATTGGGGAATTGGATTCATTTTGGCCTAGAGATGTTTGGGGTTATGATCTTGTCATGAATATACATTTTGCTGGAGTCTCAAGTAGAGTTGAACTTTCTTACCATCTGTAGTCAACTGATGGTGACACCTTTCCCTAAAAGAGTTTCAGGACACCTCAGTAGTAGGATGACTGGCAGGGATGGTTCGGGTTTTAGCTTGGACACAGTTTGATACCCTTGAAGGTGTCATTGGGGGTGGGTGCTGCTTGACTGTGTCCTTTCATTGAAGAAATTCTGTTGGTAGGTATGGGAATCTCAGTACCTGGGACCAGTGTTTAAAATTACTTCCTCTTCATCAAATTCTTCCTTAAACCACTTGCCATTGGCGTCCTTGCTGAAGAGTGATAATTTTGGCTAGCACTGGCTTCAGAGAAGACAAAAGCAGCAAGAACGGATTTCTGGAGCTCAGTAAAAGCCAAAGTCTTGTTAATGCTTTATCCTTGGCTTTGAATCTTGATGATGCCCATTCATGGAAAATTCTCAGCCTCTCAATGATATCATTGTTTACCTTCTGAGAAGTGTCTAGTCTCCAGAAAAGACCTGACATTTCCCTGTAACTCTGGGGCTTTGTTTTGGGTCTTGTACACATCTGAGTTCTTGGAAACCTGAGCTGTTTCAAGGTGGTCTTCTCTTAATCAAGACAGGTTTCCAACTGACTGGTATCTCCTCTGGATAATTCCAAATATACTTCTGTACTGTTTGCTCTTGGAGGCTGTTTCTCAGGTCTTTAGTCAGCTCTCTAGTAACTTGGGGGATTTTGTGCATATGTGGGTTGCAGTTCGAGTGTGCCATACATCTCTCTGTGAATGCAAAAATAGTCAGGCCTTTCAGATGAAATGGGGGTGCTTCTCACAGTTCATATTTTCTGGGATCTTCATCACTTTTTTGGGTTTGAGTAATTTTCTCAGGTAGTAGTTCCTGAGTTAGTCCTGAAAGACTATTTTCCTCAAACCAAAATGTATTCCCTACAGTCTGGATGTGTCTGGGACATTGTAATTGTGAATCTTCACTGAGGATAATGGGGCACCAGATCTTGCTCATTGGGTGCAGTCACAACTTCAGCCTATAATGAAGCAACATGTTCTGTGTTGTCTGAATGGTCTTTTGGCTATATTATGGAGCCTGAAATATATGTCCCTGGGGTATACTATCTACAATCATATGTGAATTAAGGTATTCTGATCATCTTGCAGTAGAAATGGAAAAAGGATCACTTATTTCATCAATGACCTTGCACACGTGTAGACTTTCTGATGCCTTTGGCTTTTCTTGAGTAAGTGCTCCTGTGAATTAACTTCAAATTCATTGGTTCACCAAGCTAGAGTGAGGGGAATGGCTGTTAGCCTGCCCTCAGTAACCTCCTCGCCCGCCCAAAAGCACAGGCTCTTTGGCCAGTTGGAGAGGTGCTTGAATCTGCAAAACTATACTTTTCCATTTGATATCTCTGGCTACTTCTTGTTATCAATTGTTCCTATGGAAAATAACATTGCAAACACAATTGAAGGCATATGACCTCTAAGACTTAGTAACTAAGAAAAGCAATTCAGGATTATGTATGGAAAGCCTTCAGGAATGAATGCAGAAAGGATGGATAGAGGGCTGGGTTGGGAGCAAGCTCACACTGTGGGCCATCTGTAAAAGAATGCATTGTATTGACTGCAAAGATAGCTCATTAGTTAAGAGCACTGGCTGCTCTTGAAAAAGGATCTTGATTAATTCTTGGTACCCACGTGGTGGCTCATAATGGGCTGAAACTCTGGTTCAGGGCATATGATGCTGTTCTGAATCCCATGGGCACTGTACACAGGGTGCACAGGTAATACAGACAAGACCTCATACACATAAAATTAAGGAGAATCTGTAATAATCTTGTATCAAGTTCTGTGAAAACATAAAAGACATCCTTGGCATTATTTACCTATTTCCATCATGAATGTACATCCTATTCTATGGAGAATGTTGGGTACTCAAATGCATGGGCAACACATTTAAAGTCCATTATGGTAAGATGTGTTGCCTTGTGTAGTTTCCAAACTTCAACTGAGTTTGTTAAACCAGGCCAAAACTTCTGCCTGTACCGGTCTCGAGATGTGGTTCCCAGGGAGTAGGGTCTTGGTGCTCCTTTGGAAGGGATGAAAGTTCAGATGTTTCTGATTCCCTAACTAAAACAGACAATGGGAACAGCAGAAGCTGTGGTAGGGTAGTTTGGAATTTCTCAGATGACTTCCTACATTCTTAAGGTTTAGAAATGAGGGTCCTGGAGATGTCCCATATGTAGAGAATAACAAATCAGTCAAGAATCCCCCATAATGGGGCATGCAGTGTTTGAGTATATAATGAGTGATGGTAGACAGGCACTGTTGTGCGGAACCTTGAGATGGTAGACTTATTGAAAGGAACCTTTGCAATAATGGAGCAACATATGATGCCTTTATTCATTCGCTGCCCTGTGCTCAGAGCAGCTGGTATGTGCTGCTAACGTTTAGGATGCAACAGTAGAAGCTTCCAAAGGTGTCGAACGGACATGTTGCTGAGAAAGGTATGAAGTCTTCAGGTGTGACACGTAGTTTTTGCTGCTCCAATAGGACAGAAAAAAGCTTTTCACAAATCTGTTTATGTGTGCAAAATCTGAGAAATCTACGTATAAATCTTTTATGGTTTCTTAGGTAAGAGTCAGAGGCCTAGCTAGGAAAGGGGGTGCATTTGCATGATGTATCAGTTATTTGTTGCTGTAAAACACCACAACCAAAAGCAACTTGTAGATGTTTATTTTGCTTATAATCCTGGGGAGGGGAAGCTCATAACATGAGGGAGAAACTTCGAGCAGGCAGCCGAACAGAACGCAGATCAATCACATCTCCAGCCACAGGCAGAAAAGAACAAACTCAAAGCTGCCTTCCAGTGGGGCTACATCTCCCTCCTAAAGGCTCCATGACCTCCCCCCATAGATGCACCTACTGGTGTCCAGGTGTTGAAAGCACCACAGGTACCATTTGCAATGCACCCATGTTTAGATCTTTCCTGGAGCTGAACGTTATTCCAAATATACAACAGATGTTGACTTGCCATTTGCCATTAGACAATGGGCTGATGAACGTGGCAACTTGGATTAAAACCAACTTGGATTAACAGCTGCTATCTTTATCAGATGGTTCCAGGGACCATGTGGGGGTGTTAAACATGATATGAAGCTGCTTACTCCATCGTGTGTGACATCTTTATTCATTTACACCAATCTTAGGAACAGTTGTGATGGTTAGCCTTCTCGTTAAATTTGACTGGATTAGAGCCACTTAGAAGACAGACAACCTTTTAAAGAGTAGCCAGGGGAGTATTTCCTCAGGATTAAGTGACGAGCAGGGACCTGACCTGAATGTGAGTGTCGTTGTGTTGAGCTGGATACTTGGGTAGAAGGGAAAGGAGCAAGCCAGAGTGGCCCCTTCTGCTTCCTTTGCCGGTCAGGATATGAACTGACTTTGAGCTGTTTAGTTTTTTCCCTCAAGTTTTAAGCCAAAATAAATTGTGTCCCTAAGCTGTTTCTTCAGGAATCTGAAACAGGAAATTGGTCTCAGAAGTGGAGTTGCAGCTGTATCTTAACCTGACCACGTGGTTCTTAGGCTTCTGAAACGAGGTTGCAGGAAATTCGAAGACTTCAGGGATGTGGGCTTAGAGAATCCCTGCGGGAGCTTTTAGTGAGTAACTGCAGTAGGATCTTGGATACTGAATGCTGACTGACATTCAGGTGGGTAACTGCTGTATGTGAGGTTTCAGGTGGGCATGAGGACTCTTGAGAAACCATACAACAACATAAACAGACTGGCTGTGGCATACTTACTATAAATGGCACTCTAGTACACACTTCAGATTTGAGGGGCAGAGTTTAAAGGAGATGGCAGATAGTTCAAGGCAGCCATTCAGACGCCCAAAGTTGTGAATTCATAGAGGTATACACCCAAAAGAAATCTTGGGATGCCAGATCATATATCACACATAGATTTCCATGTGTGATGCATGAAGAATGAGGTGAAACCTAAGCCATACTAGAGAACCTGGGATATGGGAGATGGCAGGAATGTGGACTGGCTACTGAGAAAAGCCGCCAATTAGTGGAGTCCACCAAGAGGGTCCAGTGGTATACCCGTAGGGAAGACTGCCAGAGCTTGTTGGAAATCACATGTTAAAACCCACACGCCTTAAGTTCCAGCATGAGCACTGTAGGATGTAATGTTTGCCCTGCTGGGTTTCGGACTTGCTTTGGCTCTGTCCCTATCTCCTATGCCCTCCTCCCTCTATTTAGAAATGCAAATGTTTGATAACCGATTGTGTAAGGAAGCACATACTTCTCACTTCCTTTGCCTTTGAACTTAAGACTTTAAACAGTTCTCTTAAAACTGTGGGACTCATTCGCAATGTGGTGAACATAAACCTGATGCAAGCTGTTAGGGCAGAGATGTTTGCTTGTTAAATTTTGCAGTGGTTGACCATTAACTAGATTATGGGTAACTTGATTTAAGGCACATCTGGCTATGTCTGAGCACTTGAAATTGGAGGTTACGCATCCCTAACTGAGCCCACCATCTTAATAGCTACAGGCTTAGTGTGGGACAGAAGTGAATCTCAAGAGTATGGGCATCCCTTTCTGTGCTTTCTGACTCTGATGTGAGCTGCACTAAGCCACTATGGTGGACTGAACCTTTGAAACCCTGAACCAAAAGAAGCATTTCACTCAAGTTGTCTATATGGGTTAATTTTGTCATAGCAACTGAACTTATTGCAATAGTCCAAGGAGGAACTCTTCCTAGTCGTAGGGAGAAGGAGGAACTCTTCCTAGTCGTAGGGAGAAGGAGGAAGTCTTCCTAGTCGTAGGGAGAAGGAGGAAGTCTTCCTAGTCGTAGGGAGAAGGAGGAAGTCTTCCTAGTCGTAGGGAGAAGGAGGAAGTCTTCCTAGCCGTAGGGAGAAGGAGGAAGTCTTCCTAGCCGTAGGGAGAAGGAGGAAGTCTTCCTAGCCGGTGGGAGAAGGAGGAAGTCTTCCTAGCCGTAGGGAGAAGGAGGAAGTCTTCCTAGCCGTAGGGAGAAGGAGGAAGTCTTCCTAGCCGTAGGGAGAAGGAGGAAGTCTTCCTAGCCGTAGGGAGAAGGAGGAAGTCTTCCTAGCCGTAGGGAGAAGGAGGAAGTCTTCCTAGCCGTAGGGAGAAGGAGGAAGTCTTCCTAGCCGTAGGGAGAAGGAGGAAGTCTTCCTAGCCGTAGGGAGGAAGGAGGAAGTCTTCCTAGCCGTAGGGAGAAGGAGGAAGTCTTCCTAGCCGTAGGGAGAAGGAGGAAGTCTTCCTAGCCGTAGGGAGAAGGAGGAAGTCTTCCTAGCCGTAGGGAGAAGGAGGAAGTCTTCCTAGCCGTAGGGAGAAGGAGGAAGTCTTCCTAGCCGTAGGGAGAAGGAGGAAGTCTTCCTAGCCGTAGGGAGAAGGAGGAAGTCTTCCTAGCCGTAGGGAGAAGGAGGAAGTCTTCCTAGCCGTAGGGAGAAGGAGGAAGTCTTCCTAGCCGTAGGGAGAAGGAGGAAGTCTTCCTAGCCGTAGGGAGGAAGGAGGAAGTCTTCCTAGCCGTGGGAGAAGGAGGAAGTCTTCCTAGCCGTAGGGAGAAGGAGGAAGTCTTCCTAGCCGTAGGGAGAAGGAGGAAGTCTTCCTAGCCGTAGGGAGAAGGAGGAAGTCTTCCTAGCCGTAGGGAGAAGGAGGAAGTCTTCCTAGCCGTAGGGAGAAGGAGGAAGTCTTCCTAGCCGTAGGGAGAAGGAGGGAGTCTTCCTAGCCGTAGGGAGAAGGAGGAAGTCTTCCTAGCCGTAGGGAGAAGGAGGAAGTCTTCCGTGGGGAGGGGGGGTCTCTAGTCGTAGGGAAAGCAGCAGGACTTGAGCCAGAACACTATGTGGGCTAGGCATGAGGAGCGTTCTGTGCATGTAACAAGTCTCTTGCTTTACCTTTCTATGAAATTATGGACCTTATCAATGGCCCACCCTCCCCAGTGATGGCCTACTGTGTGGCAAGTAGCAAGACTGTCATGGAGGTAGAAGCCAGCCATTTCCTTATGTCATTGAGGGTTGGAAGGATCCTCCTCTCAAGCACTACCATTACTACCCTGAAATAACCATTGGGGAAGCATCCTGGAAACACTTCATGGCAGGTGTTCATTGCTTTCCTGTGTACCGCTACATACATGGAATAGGGTAGAGTTGAGTTCAGCCAGTGAGTACTGAGATTAGCGTGATGCATGTAGAGACTGAGTTTGAGGGCTCATGACATTGGTAGTCAGTATAAATGACAATATATTGGCTCTGTGGTAATCGGAGTGGTGGCTGTCGATATGGGAGCCTCTGGGTGTGGCTTCCCAAAAACAGGTAGCTAGCTGCTTGTGCTCTAAGCACAGGATTTTGGACGACCAAGACTTGGCTACTTTCAACATTTTTTTGAATATCACATAACTTAGTAAAAAGCAGCAATAGAGTTTTCCTGGAGGAACAGTTTATCATTGGCTGCTATTAATGATTAGGTAAAGGTTTGAAAACTTGAATGTATTTCATGGGGTTCTTTAGAGGAGAGTTTCTAAGGTGCAGCCAGACATGAATCCAAAGAATAAGTGCATTCTTTCTAACATGAGCTTCTCCCCACATAATACATTTATTCTTGGGGAATTTCATAGAATGCACCTTGATCACTCGACTTCCACTCCTTCCAGGTCTACCCTTGAATGCCCTCCCAGGAAGGAAAACACCAAGTCTAATTTGTGTTGAGCATATACTCATTGGAGCATGATCAAATCCCCAGTGGGCACTACCTCCATCCCACCCAATCCCCCACCAGAAACTAAGTGAAGAAAATCTTTGTCACAAATTTAAAGACACTCTGCAATTGATTCTTGTCTTTCATTGTATTTTTTGAGAGGTTGGCACAGAACACTCCACTGAAGGCGGGGGTAATGAGTTCAGCGATAAATGGGTGTTCTATTGGAGCAGCTCACCCAGATAAAGAACCGTCACCTCAGCCTTTCTCTGCTATTCAGATCAGATCTGTGACTCAGAGCAGGAGGGTGAGCCTTGCCTCTCACTTCCTTCCCTCTTTAAGGGTCTGTCCCTGAAGCTCCGCCCTAGGGGGTGTGGCCACTAACACAAATTCACTGAGGAGGATAGATGCTGCTACACTACACTGTCTCTCGTTCTCAGTTCTGAGCCTGGCAGTGATCGATACCACTGCCAAAGAAGCTTCTGTGTCCCTGGAAGCAGGCTGCAGGCATGGATCATGGACTCCCACATGGTCTCAGCAGCACAGATCACAGACAGCATTCATGGTCTCTGAAGGCTTTTGAAGAGTCTGATGCAGAATACCATTCTTCATCTTGGACATCTGTTGCTCAGTTAAACCAATAGTCCTGTGAGTGTCAGGCTGCTATACTCTACCACCCTGCCATTGGCACCATCTGCCCTTGCTATATGCCATGGGCCTGACTATCCTGACTCACAGATTTGCTTGCATCAGTGATGGCTTCAGTGTAGAACGTAGGAACTCCAGAGATGGTGTTTTTCTTACAATGCGTGGAAGGATCCAAATCACTTTCTTCATGAATTTGACTTTTCACTTTGGGATTGATGCTAATCATTCCCAAAAAATTACCACATGCTGTCAATATTCACTATCTTTCCATGAGGAAATTTCTTTAAAGGTACTATGATTCCTGCCGGGTTCCTTCCTGTCAGTTGACGAAGTCTTAATTTACTGATGAAGTCTTAATTTACCTTTTATAATCAAGTCAGATCTTTTGTTTTCAGTTTTTAATTCTGTGTATGGTAGGAATATCCATTCTAATATCTTCTCTCTGCATCAAAATCCCTGAAGCATGTTCTCTAAATGGTAATATAACCAGAACACAGTCTAGTTTTGGATCCACAGTCCACATGTGCTTCTAGTATCCTCTTTTCTACCCATTCTAATTCCTTTTCAGCTTCAGCTGATAGTATTCGTGGACTATTCAAGTCCTTGTCCCCTTTTATGGTCATTTTCAAGTTTTTCAAATCATGCCCTTCTACTTGAGTAATGGTTTGTGCCTGAAGTCTCTCCTAGTAATTCTTGAAGATCATTAACAGTCTGGTAGCGATCTCTCCTGATCTGTACTTTTTGTGGTCTAATTTTCTGTAAACTATCTTCTATCCAAGTAATTGAAAATCTCCTTTTTGTACTTTGCAGGTGCAATTTGTAATCCCCAGTGAGGTAAAACTTTGTGAAACATTTTCTAATATTTCTACTTTAGAATCAGCTAACAATATATCATCCATGTAATGGTAGATGATTGTGGAAACAGTTTACAAATTATTTCCAACGGTTTTAGCATTCCCTGTGGCAAAACCTTCCATTGATATCTCTTCACTGGCTGAGAATTATTGTAACTAGGTACCGTGAAGGCAAATTTCTCTTTATCTTGTTCTCGTAAAGGTATAGTGAAGAAGCAATGCTTTAAGTGTAGTAGGCCACTCTTTAGGTATCAAAAAAGGCAAGGGCATTCCAGGCTGTAGAGAACCCATTGGCTGAATAACTTTATTGCTGACTCTCGGGTCTGTAAGCATTCTCCATTTACCAGATTTTTTTTTTTTTTTTTTTTTTTTTTTGATAAATACAAGAGTCCCCGCGGCTGGTAGATTCCTCGATATGTCCAGCATTTAGCTGTTCCTGAACAAGGTTTTTTAACCCCTCCAACTTCTCAGAGGTCATAGGCCATTGTTCTACTTAGACAGGTTCATCTGTTAGCCATTTTAAGTGTAGGGCTTTTGGTTCCTGTTTCTTGGGCACTTGTATTCTAGTTTTGTACAGCCTGGACATTGGTGTCTGTATTATACTTTTTCCACAATCATGACCGTTTATGGTTCATATCTAATACTGGAGGAATGCTTATCTGTGCATTCCATTGCTGCAATAGATCATGACCCCATAGGTTTATTGCTATATCAGCCACATACAGTCTCAACCTTCCTCTCTGTCCTTCTGGTCCTATACACTCATGCTGTTTTACCTGAGACAGGGTTCCAATCTCTAAGAATTGAACATCACCTCTTGGCAGGGGCCATCTTGGAGGCCAAGAGTTATTAGTTATAGTTCCGTCAGCCCCCATGTCAACAATGCCTCCAAATAGTCTGTTAATCATTTTAACTATCAATCTAGGCCTATGACTGTTCATAGAGGTTTGCCAAAATAGTACATTTGTTTCCTTCTTTCCTGTTCAATTCAACTTCCATCACTAGTTTGTCATCCAGAGTGGTATGAGTATTTACGATAGGCACTGGGTTTTCTAATGGTCCTGTGGGAGATGGTCCTCCATAGTGACTGGGAATGTCCCAACTACCTTTGACATGGGGGCCTTCAAGAGCCCTCCCAAGGAGTTTCCTGATTGTAAAGGGTTTCCTTGCTTGTCTCTGGTCAGTCTACATTCATTGGTCCAGTGTCAGCCTTTGCCACACCTTCTGCATAGCCCAGAAGGCTGAGGCCTTCTGTTTGATTTTGTTCCTGGGACTGCTATATCTAGAAATGCTTTGCCTACAATTTCTTTTTAGATGTCCTATCCTACTACAGTAAAAACATCTAACATTTTAATATCTTTTCAAACCTTTGGAGATGGCTTCTCCTACCCAAGCTTCTATGTCACCATAGTTAGAACCTCTGTTACCTTGATGTCTTCTCAGACCTTTAGATATGGCTTCTCCTACCCAAGCTTCAGTGCTATTGTCATTACTCAAATGTTGGCTGTATATAGGACCCATTCATCCAAGGGTGCTGATGTGATTTTTTTAAAGGCCAAAGCACCTGTTTGCACTGTGGATTCACATTCTCATAAGCTAATCCTATGAGTATTCATCTAGAATCTGTGTGCTACCTGTAATTGTATTGCCCTAGACAACCTTTCTAGAAATACACTAAAGCATTCTCTTGGTCCTTGCCTTATCTTGGTATAGGATTCTATCCTCTCCTAGTTCATGAACCTTATGCCAAGCATTCAAGACGGCTGTACTGCATAGAGACAAGGGGTGGTCAACATAGGCAGCTTGAGTTTCTAGGTCAGCATGAAGACCCTCACCAAGAATTTTATCTTGGGTGCTTTATAACCTTAAGTCCTGTATTTCAAGAACTTTTTCTTACTCTCGCCCTCCATTCCTAATTAGGGGTTTTCAAGGACAGCTGATATTAATCCCAATCCTTAGGGGTTACCTTGTTATCCCTTGCCCATGATTCTATTAATTGCTACACAGCTGGTAAGTGCATGCCATAGGAGACTGCATCCTTTATACCTTTTAAATCTTTCATATATATTGGTTCCACTGACAAGCAACGCCACATTTTTGGGGGTTTTTTATTTTTTATTTTATTTTATTATTTATTTATTTATCTTGCTGGTTTTTCATTGATACAGGGAAAACTCTCCTGACCCTAATGGTGTAGAACATTTTAAGTCTTTCAAGTCCTGTTCCCTGTAGTTCTGTATCAGATTGAAGGTCTTCTAAGGCCTGAAATCTATTCACCATTGTTTCAAGAAGTTCAGACACTCAAAGAATTAACTTTCTAGAAACTTCATTGAATCAGTCGTTCTCCAACTATAAATGATTCCATAATTTTAATATCTGAATGGCATGTAAACTGCCTTCCAGAAACGATGTTCTATCCGCTAGCTTGCCATTATCCTCAGACATGGAACAGATTCTGTCATCTAGTCTTTCCATCTGATCCAGTTTTTTTAACTCTATTAGCAGCTTTGTCCAACCAGGAACAAGCTGTTTCTGCGACGTGTTAATGCATTGCATTGTTTCCGTTTTGGTTATTGAGGCATCAGACATGGAACAAATCCTGTTTTCTAGTTGGTCATTTTTATGTTCCATGTTTTGTATTCTACCTGTCAGCTCTCTATTGCCATCTCCAATATTCTGAACCTTTTTCTCTAAGCATTCTATGTTTTGTGTTCTAAGGATTCTGTTTTGCGTATTTATTTCATCTCTCATTTTCAATATTCTGAACCTTTTTTCTAAGGATTCTGTTTTGCATTCTAATTTTCAGCTCCATTATCTTCAATATTCTGAACCTTTTTTCTAAACATTCTGTTTTGCGTTCTAACTTTAAGCTCTGTCATTTTCAATATCCCGTGTTCTGTTTTTTAGCTCTATTGTCATTTTCCATATTTTTGAATCCTTGTTAAGTCTCCCGTGGTTTGTACAAGTTCCTTATTGTTTCCCTCTAATCTCAAACCATTTAAGAATATCATAATGATGAAACCCCTGCTATTGCAAAATGTACATATTGGTTAATTCATGATTTTCTTTTAAAATTCTATATATGAAGTAAAAGAATTCCTAAAGTCCTGCATCATAAAGATTATCCGCCATAGGTATGAACAATTGATCTCAGCTATATCCGCTTAAATTGTGAAGAATGTTAACAATTACCTTAGGTGTAATTCTGCTGTCCTGGAACTTTGGTTTTTAATTGTAGATCTCAACTTGTAGTTATACTATACCTGGAGGTGTCCCACCAAATAGCATCAGCAGCAGACGATCCTTCTGATCTTGGTCCCTGTAGAATAGCTCTTACCAAACTTAGGCAAGCAAGGGTTTGAATGAAAAGAAGCCTTGTGTAAATTGCTGGGACCGAAGGGCTAATGGGTGTTGCCCCCAACTGGAGCCACTGGGCCACAGGGAAGCACACAAGCAGAGGGGCGCCATGGGGCTCTGCGTGAATGCGAAGTGGGGAAATGGGCAAAAGATGAAAAGCAGTGAGTGCTTTCTCCAGGCCACTGAGGAAGTAGAGGAGTTGGAGGGCAGAGGCAAATGACCCACAAGCTGTGGTGTGTCCACCTGGTTAGACACCTGCCCATTGGGGGATGGTGGGGGAAGGGAGCAGCGTCTGCCGCCTGGGGTAAAATCCAGGTCCGATGAAAATCCGGATCCTGCTTCTGATATCTCACTACACCTGACCTTCAAGCTAATCAGCTTCTACCATCCTAGCAGGTGGTAACAAGGGCTAGGCAGGCCCAGTGGTGGCCCAAGACTCCCGCTGGAGCAAGGATCCACCCTGCTTGGCAACAAAATGCTCCTTTGTCAAATGCAGGACAATCCCATCTTCATGAAAGAGTTCCGCCATCTTTCCCATCTGTGACACTTTCACTTATTAAAGTGGTATTGCAATCTACTGTGCACCACAGTATATTCTCATAGTCAATGAAACATTATGGTTTTAAGGCTTCTGAAACACCATAAATCCTACACTAACCCTGAGACTCCTATTGGTTATCCTGTTGCCCAGGGTCAGGTCGGCCATGTGGCTAGGCAGGCACTGCTCCTTAACAGTCTGTGGGCTACCACTCTTCTCCTCAACCCCCCCCCCCAGCGCGGTGAACCGTAAGGCAGCAGCAGTGGCAATTCTGCCAAGGCCAGGCCTGCAGGCTGGGGTGGTAGGGTGAAGCGCGCCCAGGGGGTGACCTGAGCGTCCTAGTAGCGGACCTGCTCTACTGGGCAGCAACACCATGCTCCCACACCTGACCCTGCTTCCACTTATTCACACATGCCACTTCATCTCGCCATCTTTTTTTTCCGATTCCATGAGACCACCTCTCCAAGGCATCTTCCCATAATGAGGCTTTATTCCCCCCCCCCCATAGGAAATTCTGCATTCTGTAGGCTCTTCCTCCACTCTGTGTTTTCTGCAAAACCTGTGGGTCTCTCAGGCCAGCTCCAAGTATACCTACTCAAAGAATCTGAAAGAAATACACAGCAGCACCAAAGTCCACCCAAGCATGGGGCAGCTCAGGGAACTCAAACCTGGATGCTGTGGAATATTTAACTATGGAAAGTTGTTAGACTAGCTTATGCTGAGGAATATTACCTGTGGAAAGGTGTGCTACGTTTGTTTACACTGCATTTGTTTAATTCTGTAAGGATGTGTGATCAACGATATTACATTTACTTCAACTTGCCTACCCAAGGCACCTGAAAGGTCTACTAAAGAACTGAATGTTCAATGCTGGGCAGAGAAAGGATAGGTGTGGCTGGTAGGCAGAGAGAATAAGAAAAATCTAGGCTCATGAAAGGACAAGAGGAAACAATGGACACACTCAGGCAACCGCCAGCCAGACATGAGAAGTGGTGAAAGATACACAGAAGGGGGAAGGGTAAAAAGCTGAGGCAAAGGTAGACGAAGAGAAACAGGTTATTTTAAGTTAAAAGTGCTAGTACAGTACGCCATCGTGGGTATATGGAATAACTTCTGCCCCCGATTATGTCTAACTAGTCACTTCTGAATCATCTGATACAAATCCAGCAGTTTCAGTATGTAAAACAACTTTCTGCACAGTGTAAATGAGGAACTATGAGGTTCTTTATGACCCATTAACATGAGAATGGCATAATTCTGCAGAATTATAAGGACTTAGATTCGGTTCACTTAAAGCTTCTGATTTGTAACCTGCATTTGCATCCATATAGGATGTAGGGGCTCCAGTTATTGGTGTTTCCCATACAATGTGAGGAAGGATCCAGTTCTCTTGAGTTTTCTTGTTTTGGGGATAATTGTTGACCTCTCCCAAAATATTACAAGGTTTCTGCCAGCCTTCACTTTCTGTCCATAATTAGTACCTTTTACAACTGACAATTTCTGCTGGACCTATTCCTGATAATTGAACTCTCAATTTTCTTTTAGAATAAACTCAGATGTTTTCCATATAGGTTCTTAACTTCTTGGTTTATGTGGTTAAAAAGACCCATTCTAAGATATCTCCCCTCTGCATTACAATTCCCACAGGGGAGTGCTTAGTGGGTAATAGGATTAGAATGCACTTAAGCTTTGGATCCACAGGATCCACGTGTGCCATCTGTAATTCGTCTTCACCGATGCCAGAACTTCGTGTCAGCTGTTAATCCCCTGGGACTATAATAAGTCCATCTAAAGGTTTTGTTTAAATGAATCAGTCTATCAGGGTTTGTCCCAGTAATGTGCCATAGATGGGAAATGTGTCTGAGCAATCTCTGAAAGTCACTGTCTGCAATCGATCTCTCTGAATTTTTTTTTGCGGGGGGGTGGGTGGGTCTAATGTTTTGTAAACCTATTTTATAACCTAAATAAAGTCTCCTTTATCTTTTCAGAAGCAATTTGTAATCCCAAACAAGACAAAATTTTCTTCACTCAGATAATCATCCACGTAATGGTAAATTACAGATTGAGGAAGCTCAATACGAATAATTTCCAATGTCTTTTGCACAAAATATTGGCACAGGGTAGGGATATTTAACATTCCCTGTGTGAGGACCTTCCATTTATCTCTTGACCAGTTGAATTGAGTAGGCAACTGAAGGCAATCTTTAACCTGTTTTTTCTTGTAAGTGTATAGAGAAGTTCTAATCAGCAACTATAAAGGGCCTAGGTTATCAGAAGGCAAAGGCATTCCAGGCTGTAGAGAGTCTATTGGCTGAATTACTTTATTGATGGCTCTCAGGTCTGTAAGCATTCTCCATTTTTCAGATTTCTTTTCAATAAATACAGAATTCCAAATGTTTGTAGATTTTTCTATATTTCAGTACTTAGCTTTTCCTGATCAGCTCTTGTTAGAGCCCCTAGTCACTGCCCTACCCAGGTTCAACAGTTAGCCACTTCAAGGGTAGGACTCTCGGTTCCTCTTAGTTTGACACTTCTATTGTTTGTACAGCCTGAACTGTTAGTGTTATATATTGCCTTTAAATATTTTCATGAACATGAGTTTGTTTAGTTTAGTGCCGATAATGGAGGAATGTCAATCTTGTATTCTACTGCAACCAATCACAACCCCATAAATTTACTGCTATATCAGCCACATATGGCCCTAACCTTCTATGTCCTGGCCTTACACATTTCAATCCATCTTGTGCTTTGTTTTACTTGAGCTAATAGGGTTCTAATCCTAAGAATTGAATATCTACCTCATGAAGAGGCCAACTTGGAGTTATAGTGATATTTGCCCCTGTGCTCAGTAATCCTTCAAGTACCTAGTTTTGGTCTTCGGTCATTTATAGAAGTCTACCAAAATACAAGCGGTTTCCTCAAGTTTGATTCATCCTCCAAAGCTACTCTACCATTCAGAGCACCAGAACAGCATGCTTTTTTTTTTTTTTTTTTAATAGGCACTGGATTTCCTAATTGTTCTGGGAAGGATTGTCCTCCAGTGAGAATTACTAGACCATGTTTGACATGGATCTTCAAGAGGCCCCAAAGGAACTTCCCAATGGTAAAGGGTTGCCTTGTTTCTTGATCAACATTCAGTAGATCCAGTGTCAGCCTTTGCTGCATCTTCTACATAATCCAGAAGATTAGGGCCTTCTATTTGGGTTGTAGCATTATTTCTAGGGATGCCTTCTCTACCATTTCTTCTGAGGTGTCCTATCTTACCACAATTAAAACATTTGGTATTTTGATGTCTCTTCATATCTTTAGAGATCATCTCCCTTACCCAAGCTTCCGTGTTATAGTCAAAGGACTCAATATTGGCTATGTGCAGGATGCATTCTTTGTTGCTGATCTGGTCCTTAAGGGCAAAAGACCTTTTGCATTCCAAATTAGCATTTTCAAAAGCTAGAGATTCAATGAGTACTTGTCTAGCTTCTAGATAGGATTCCCCTATTTGTACAGCTTTAGTCAATCTTTGCAAAATCAACTTAAGTCCTTTGGGGCCTTGCATAACCTTTGTATGACTCTATTTGCCCTGGTTCTTGAATCAGGCAGCTGTCTGGATAATAAACACAGGGGAACATGCATAAGAAGCAATGTTGTGGTAGGTGCTGCTCTAGTGGCAGCAAAGCCATAGATGTTTATGTAATTACCAATAAAAACTTGGGAGTCAGATGAGCCACCAGTGACCTATCCCTTCCATTCCTCCATCCAAAAGGGCTGAGATCCTCTTTGCCCTGCCTTATAGACTTCCCATCTATCTGACCTCAGTTCTCCAAAAACCTATTAGTCAGCTAGTGGCTAGCTCCTCCTGACTCAAAGCAAATTGTCAGAATGCAATCAAAATAGCACATCAGATCTTCACATGTGTATGTAGCAAGGAGGGGGGAAACATAATACTATGGTGTCCAGGCCTTGCTTTAGTCAAAGACTCCCGAGATCTGGGACTTTATTTTAAAGGAAACTGGCTTTCTCTGTAGTTTTCTCCTGTACCTCCTTCCTCTGTAGGCTAGGTTGGCTTCCAATTCAGATAGTTGCCTGATTCTGTCTAGGACGAGCTGGGATTAAAGGTGTGTGCCACCATATTTAGCCTTCTACCATTAAAAGTCCTTAAATGCTTTTTATGAAGACATGAGGGCTGGTGGCTTTCCTACAGGTAATCACACCCATCCTCAATATGAGAGGACCATGAATTCTGTAGAGTATCTTCCCATGGTCCTATGTCCAAATGGTCTTTTGATATCATAATGGTTGACTTGAATGTCAACTTGGCAAAAGCTAGAATTAACTTGAGTAGGAAGCTTCATGAAGAGTCCTGAGTGCCTTTATGTGGGAAGGCCTGCCCAAAACTCCCAACTGTGGGCTTGCACCTTCTGGTGGTAGCCCCGGTAAAATGGGCATGGCAGAAGGAAGATCTTCTTGCTTTTGACCACTTGGACCACTTGGACTGGACTTCCCTATGGTTACTGAGTTAATTTGTCCTGTTGGTGCCTTTGCTGGTAGCAGAATCAGCTTTTATGAGCTATCGCTGTGGAACAGGAGGCCAGTGGTTATCCAGGAACTTCTAAGCTTCTAGCACAATACTGAGACCACTGAGGCACATCCTGCCTATAGACTGTTCCTACAGCAAGTTCTCAGCTTCTCGGGTGTGACTTGGGTTACCATTAAGAGTCATCATTTTTTTTTTTTTTTTTTTTTTTTTTTTTTTTTGTTGCTCTAGAGAACCTGGAACTGTACCGGGGTAGGGTGTTGCTGTGACAGATCTGACCATGTTTTTTGAGGACTTTGGTAGTATTGGAACTTTGTACTGGAAAAATGTTAAGTGCTCAGAGATCAATGGGCTGTTCTGTAGGAGCGAAGAAGATAACGCTGAGAGCAGAGTGCACAATGGACTGTGTACCAGGCTTTTTCTTTACAGCACCAACCAGCTTCTACATCATGACAGATTTAAGAATACTCGGCCTACTCTTGGCTCTTGTTTTAATCTTTCTGTATGTCATGCTTTCACTGCTTGTCTGGCTGGCTGAAGGCTGCCCGGTTTGTGGCCCCAGGCATGTCCTGCGGAATAATCCTTCCGCATACCATGAAATGTTGCACTCACTGGTTAATAAAAAGCTGACAGGCTGGTAGCCAGACAGGAAATATAGGCAGGACAGCCAGACATCTTGACTCTGGGAAGAATGGAGTCAGAAGAGATGGGCAGAATCAGACGCCAGCCAGCCACCAAGGAAGCAGGACTTACAGAAACTGGTAACAAGCCATGAGCCAATGTGGCAAAGCATAGATAATATGGGTTCACCTCTATGTAAGTGCTAGTTATTGTCAAGCCTGAGCTATTGGCTGCGCATTTGTAATCCTCTGAGCAATTTGAGAATGGCTGCAGAACAGGAAAACTACTAACGGGCATGTTCCTCTTTCTCCCTTACACTCCTCTCCGGAGCATAGATTTCTCCTACTCATTCTGTCTGCCAATCAGCCCTGCCTGTCCCTCTTCTGCATAGCCATTGGCCATTCAGATTCTTAGTAGCCCAACCAGGTGCCTTAGGCAGGCAAGGTGAAGCAAATGCAAACCATTTTTTTTTTTTTTTACATTAAACAAATGCAACAAATTAACACACCTTTGCAGTGTTAGCAAAGACAGCAGAAACGACTATATCTCCACAAAGTATAATGCTCTGCAGCCTAAACAAATGTAACACATCTTTAAATAGTTAAAATACTATCCCACAGCAGACTGCATCATGACATTTCGGAGGAAAGCAAAGACTATTAGGGCCAATGTGTGGGATTAAGGACCACTGAAGTAAAAGCTTTGTTTCACTAAGATAATACTGGTGATTTGGACCTGAGAAGTTCAGGGTGACTAAGGAGAGACCAGCACCATTGAAGATAAATCTGTGTCGGCACACAGAAGTGGTGGGCCAGAGGGGCTGAGGCTGCATACCACCCCTGTCAGGCAAATTTGGTAGTGTGAATCTCCCTGGTAGTACTATTTCTAAAAGCATGAAGGGTCATGGAGTTCAGCTGAGGCTGCTTGGTATGGTTGAGGCCAGCTGAGGCTGCCTGGTATGGTGTGAGGCCAGGCCATGGAGAAACGCTGTACTTTTCTCAAGGCTTGTTCCCTTTTTTATAGAACCCAGGACCACCGCACATGCCATGGATGGCACTGCCCACAGTGGGCTGGGCCCTCCACATCAATGAAGAAAATGTACCTCAGACTAGGCTGCAGGGTAATCGGGTGGGGGCATCTCCCTCAGTTGGAGGTTTTGTCTTCTAAAAATCACAGTAGCTTAATGTCAAGTTCACATAAAATTTGTTAGGATACCTCAGCTGCAGAACAAGAGACCTTTTCTCTGAAAGGGGAGAGTTTGAGGCTATATAATGCAATGGTCTATAGTATATTCACAGGTTAAGGGTTCCCAAGAGTGACTTCAATGGCATCTGGATTGTTAGATCAAAAAGGGAAGCCAGAAGTTGGGACATATGCCCACAAATAAAATCATGAGCAAGTATAACTAATCTGAAGTGAGTAGATGGAATGCTTGTATTCCCATCTTGGTGAGCTCTGCTAGACTTCAACTCCCCCACACTCAGTTTTGCCCTAATCTGCTAGGCTGCTTCTGAGAACCCTTCTGGAAATCCCAGCCATTAACAGGCTTTCTCACTTGTTCAAGTAAACCCTAGCATTCGAGTCTAAAAAGCCACCTTGTGAGAAACCTAGTTAAGATGTATATGTGCATAGCTTGGAAATTGTTAGGATACTAAATTTTTAACCATGCTTTTATTGAATAAACCATAAAGTAGCATTAAGTGACACTATTATTCAATCTAAATAGCCATAGGAAAAAGGGTATGTTAAACTATGATATAGTAACATACCAATTATAACTAAATGTATGCAATTAGCATAAACTAGAAATGCTAAATGCTTATATTAAAAGTGGTAACATACAACTGCTCACTTTATAGTGGAGAGAATAAGGCAGGGCCTTAGCATAATCTACTTGTGTATTACTGATACCACTACTTAGTCTTGTGGGGATGGCTATTCTGTTACTCTAAACACCAAGGTCCTGTGTGCTGCACTGAGGTTTTAGAGATGACTCTTTAAAAGTGAGTGGTCAGCTGAAAGATGGCGTTCTGGCCCTGTTTGTACACAAAGTAGCCTTGAAAGCAGATTTCACAGGTGCTAAGATAAATAAGGCCCCATTGTAGTGAACAGACTATCACCAAAATAAGTCAATGGACTTGGAAAACAGGTGTTTGCAGGCTGGCATATTCAGCTCCTCCTAGTGGGTAGGGGAAAACCTAATGGGGGAATCCATGACCTGACAAGGTCCCATCCCATATTTCATATGGTGCAGTCCTTGGCTGTAGTTCTTACAAGTTTCCTGAGATGGTTCTCTTTGACTTCTAGAAAAATGCATTCAGCAGATTCCCAGGTGTGTGATACATCTGACCTGAGTTTTGGACAGTCCTCAAAGGCTGTGTAGCTTACAAGAAACCTAGGCTCTGCCACTATCTTGAAAGATAACTATAATAACTTTCTTGGTTTGGGGTTGGCTGCAGTCATCACTGACGGGGCTGCTTGCAAACTTGGCTTCTCAGCACATGAGTACCCTCCAGTCCCAACCTTTGCACCTCAACCCCATCCATATGTAATCTTCGTAGATGTGTGACCCTGTGTAGCTTTCAGGACTTGGCTCCTGGCTTTGTCATCCCCTTGCAGCATAGTAGTTCACCTGAATCTCGATCTACCTTGTACCATGATGTCTCTGCCCTTTGGGATCATTTTGGTTGCTTTCCCTATTTAAACATTGAACTTACTAAAACAGAAAAATCTAGAAGACCAAGGAAATCGTACCTGGAAGCATCAAACTCAAGAACTCCTTCTACCCTGAAGGTAACAGGCTATCCTGCCCCTTTGGAGATGTGATTTCATGATGGACTGAGACACCTCCACCAGAAGGCAGCCCTGACTTCTCTAGGGCCATACCATTTACATTTCCTGAAAGAAGGCAATTCCCTAGAAATGCAGTCTTGTCTGAGTCCATTTGTCAACAAGCTAGTGTCTCCAACAGGTTTTGCTTGTTATTGGGGCTCTGCAAGAGTTTTGCTGCCTTGGATTTGGCGGTAGATGCAAAAGCCATAGACTGGCCTGTCTAAATACTTTGCAGGCAAGGTCCTTGTCTGGGTCTCTTATTCCACCCTTTAGGAAGTATATTTGTCAAGGTTCTCTGGAGTCATAGAACTTACAGAATGATTTCTTGCCTCCTACACACAACTTACTGGAGTGACTTACAGGCCATGGACCAACAAGGGCTAGCTGAATCAAAGTTCAGTCATGTTGCTTTCCTACCTCAAGATCTGGATCACAGGTGTGGCCTGTGATTGGAGCTCATTCCCGATTAGTCAAGTTGACAACCAAGAATAGCTATCGCCACCACAGGAAGTGGACTGTTTCTGGTTTGGGGATGTTCATTCACCACCTCCCAGCCCAATAGACCGGGGAGAAGTGGCGTCAAGTGTACACAGGCCAGGGCAGAAAACCTTTGCACTGATCGTGGAGGTCCAGATACCATTGATTCCATTGGTGTGTGCTGAGGTTGAGGACACTGGAAAATATACGTGAATGTAGAGTAGGAATACTAGAGCAAAGATCAGCATGGAAACTCAGAATTTAGCCTGGGGATTAAGAACAGGACTTCCCCAAAGTGCTCAGACTCCTGCGGTGGTCATCTTGCTTGTACTGAAGGTCAGAGAATGGAGTTTATCACTTGCCAACTATAGAGGTCTGGAGGTCTGTATAGACAGATGGGAAGTAAGAACAACTGGGCAGAAACAGGATGTAAGCAGGAAGAAACAAACTCTAGTTCTCATCTGCTTAGATGCTAAGGAGGTAAGGTTGTGACTGTGGTTTGCTCATTCTGTTAACATTTTCCTCTGTATCCAACTCTGGGTTTTTATTAGCCCAATTAAGAAGTGCATTTGTAAGATCCCACTTCCTGTACTAAATGTGATTTTTACTACCAAAGACATGAAGCCTGGGGATCCTTAAGTTTACCTTGATAATGCCATCAGATTTCATCCTGAGACTGAAACCAAGCATGGCAGACTTATTCCCTTGTACCCTGCCTCAGTCTTAACTCATCAGGAAGAGAACTCTGGGAATGAACTTGGGGGACAAGGCTGGGTATGGAGAACTGTAGCTGTTCTCACAGCAAAGTATGGTATGTGAAATGCTAACTGATGAAGCAATCTAGCTCAGAATGGATTGCTGCCCAGACGCAGCTCAGTAAAGTAGGAGGATTGAAATGGGCAAAGAGGGTGAGGATTGTTTCCAGAGTTCCTGGTGTATACTCCCATGCTTGCTGTCTTGTGTCCTGTGTAGCTCACAGGACTTGACCATGAGCTTCCTGGCATCTGCTTGCAGCATTCGAGCATGCCTGACTCAAAAATCCTAGCACCACAGTAAACTCCAATGGGAGGATAGAAGCTCGAACTGAAATGAGGATTCACAGAACTTTGGGATGCTCATCAGACTACCCAAGTCTCTTTAGACATTAACCAGATAACCTTCATTTCCTTCGCATAGCTTTGTTAAACAGGGTTTCACCATGTAACTCTGGCTGGCCTAGAACTTGCCATCTTGACCAGGCTGTCTTGAGCTCAGAGATCACCTGCCTCTGCTCAAGTACAAGTACTTCAAAGGTGTAGAAAACCATGCTAAGATGGATGTTTTTAAGAAATCCAAATTACCAGGTAGCTATCTAATCCAGTTTAGAGCTATGCGGTGAGGTGAACAGGCCTGAGACCTCTGCCTTAGCCATGGCAGCTATTACTTTAGTCTCTATTTCCTTACTCTTAAGGAAGGCCATATGGTGGGGTGGGGGGTGAGTCTTAATGATAGTGACCATTATGGAAGGGGAAGGGAGAAAAAGGGATTGCCTTAAATATACCTTCTCAAGGATCCACTATAAAAAGGTTTATACCAATTAGGCCTAAAGGTCTGGCATGTTACCCAAGTGCCCAAAAACTTATGATAACTTGATCATTCAGTCTGGTTCTACCACATCAGTAAAGATAAATTGCCATGTTTTCCTTTTTAAAGTTTTTTTTCCTTCTGAGTTGGTTGGGAGATGTTAAAGCATCCCACGGTGAATATCTGATCAGGACAGCTTGGTGGAAGTTGCATCCACAAGACCTCAGGTGCAGCTTTTACCCACGCCAGCCCCTCTCTGGCCCCTCTGTCATTGCGTCGTGATAATTGAAAATTTGAGTGTTCACTTAGGGGATATCCTGTCACAGGAGCGATATCCTGTCACAGGAGCATGACAGCTTGAACTCAGATACCTGACGGAGATGTCTCCCAGCCTGGGTCTCAAACTTCAGATCCTCCTGCCCTCCAGATCATGAGCACTGAGATTGCATGTACCCACATGCCAGTTCATGAAATGCTGGGGTTAAAGGCCAGAGTTATACTCATCCTAGGCAAGAACTCTACCAACTGAGCTTTGTCTCCATCCTTTGCATTCCTTCTAAGAATCTGACGTGGCACTGGCATGAATGGTCAGGGGGCAGACATCTGACCAGGTGTCCCACAAGCATAGTATTTGTCAATGAATCTCAAATTAACTTGACTTTTGCTCCCTGTAATCCCACAATTTGAACATAGTATTGATGAACTCTAATACTCCTAATTTGGTTTTGCTATGTTGAACAATCGCCCCACTGTCAAACAACTCAAGTCCTAGTGTGTATATTCGTGAGAGCACATGTGAAGATCAGATAAAAACTGGACACTGGAACTTCCATGTGTGACCCAAGGGTTAAATTGGGTGTGTCAGCTTTGGAAAGGAGCACCTTTGAAAGACCCCAGCAGACCCCAAGAGTTTGGACCTTGTCAGGGGAAGGCCCTTGCCCCCAAGAGACTGAGACCTGACCACTGGATGCAAGTGCAAGAGGTTATTGTTTACACACAGGTACCTATGGACACTTCCGTCTTCCAGGAGACTGAGTGAAGCGAGCCTGGTTAAAGCATATGCAGTTTATATAAGGTTGGTGTGGCAAGAAGCAGGTTTACAGAAGCCAGAAGCATGGTTACAGGGATTTCATCGTTTCATGTAAACGTAGCAGTTGTAGTTAACCAAGGACATTTGGTTATTCGGGTTGGGCACAAAGAATACAAAGAATTGAGTTATGACTATCTCAGCATCCTGGATACTGTCCTGCTGACCGTGCTTTGGTCCAAGCTGCAGGCCACAGATACCTGGTTGGCATCAGATGAAAAGCAGCACCTGGTTCCCCTCCTGTACTTTTCTCATAACTTGACCTTGGCAATTAGCAAGAGCAGCTCAAACAGGCACATAGTGGGGGTCTTTCACCTTTCACCAATGGAGCCATCTCACCAGTCAAGTTCTGACTTCGTGTTAGTTGGCTTCCTTGAAAAGTATTGAAGCTTTTGATGCCCAAATTACCCCTTTGAACAATCTCACCTCTTCCCTACTACTCCAAAATTATGGAGTTCTTTCATTGTAGTTCCCCTGACAAGATGCATCCATCCCCCATCAAGATGCCGTCTCCAATAGTGGGCTGCCTGTAGACTTTAGATCATTTTCCAAAGCTGCTGCTTTTTTATGTGCATTAGTGTTCTGCTTGCATGCATTTCTGTTTGAGGATGTCAATTCCCTAGAACTGAAGTTAGTAGTAAGCTGCCATGTGGATGCTGGGAATTGAACCTGGGTCCCTTTGGAAGGTCGATCAATGCCCCTAATCAGTGAGCAATATCTTGTGCCCCTCCAAAGCTGTTTCTATTCAATGGAATCCTGTTTCATCTATCATCCCAGGAATCCTGTAATGTCATTGATCTTGTATGGTTCCGTAATTTGGACTTCCATAACCAAAATACTAGGACACTTAAGTTCCTGAAAAGGCCAGAAGTTATTAGTGAAGAGGCAGCTTTATCGTTGAAGGGGCAATAGAGAGAGCTGAGGCTTGGCACCGTATGGCAGTGTTAGATTGCCTGAAAAGAGACCATTGTAAAGGCAAACCCAAGTATCAGGGAGCCTCAGGTCTTCCTAGATACCAGTCGGAATGGGGAAGTGATGCCAGCCTTGAGTAAGAAAACAAGCTGCAATGTGGTGTGGAGAAAGAGGTGCCACTGCCAAGCCCCTTGGAGCCCAGAAGATCAGTGAGGTCACTAGACAGAAACTGACTCCACACTGAGGACTTAGGTTTTGCTCTAGGTTCAGCTGAGACAGTGCCTGGTTATGCACTCTTGGAGTAAGAAGGTACATAACTTAATAGGGATCCACAGTTGAGACATCTGGAGCTTGGCCATGGTGGTGCATATCTTTATTTAGTTCCAACACTCAGAAGACAGAGGCAAGTGGGCTTGAGTTCAAGGCCAGCTTCATGTACACAGTGAGTTCCAGGGCAGCTAGGGGCTACACAAAGGAACTATGCCTTGAAAAGACATTTGGAAAGTTTGTTAGTCTTCAGATATTTCACTGGTAACTTTTCTTAGACATTTAACTCTAAAAGTTGAATGTTTAAAGACCGACTTAAGTTGGATTGGTTTGTTATACTTGGGGGCAGAAATGAAAGCTTATGACTTAATAGTGATGTTTATCTGCCATGTTAACAAGGGTCAATGGTGCTGACTAATCTTATGTCAACTTGACTGTCATTCCATAAGAGGGACCCCTCAGATGGGAATGCCCCCGAAACGGCTTGTGGGCAAACCTGTGGTACCTGTTCTTGATTGCTGTGGGGGAGAGCCCAGCTCACTGGACTTGGATTGGTGGGCCCTGGTGTTCATGAAGGCAGACTGAGCAAGCCACTAAGTGGCACTCCTGTGACTTTACCCCAGTTACTGCCCTGACTGCTTTAGTGATGGGACTGAAGGATTGTAAGTTAAAACAAATGCTCTCCTCCCCAAGTTGCTTTTGATCATATGACTTCTATTGCTGTCCAGAAAGCTATCTCTGCCAGGTGTGGTGACATGTACCTTTCAGCCCAGCCTCCGGAGGCAGAGGGCAGGCAGATCTGAGTTTGAAGCTAGCCTACTGTGGTCTAGAGTTCTAGGGTAGCCAAGGTTACACACAGAAACTGAATCTCAAAAGACCAGAGAATGTCTGTCAATAACAGGGGAAAAAAAGATCCTACTCTTTAGGCTTAATCCCTCTGAAAGCTGCTTCCTTTTAAGTCTTCTGTTACATTATTTTTAGTGTGTGTTTCCCTGCCAAGGCTCTTCCTCCTAACAAGTGTGTTAGGTAATTTTGTTGGCTCCTTTTTCACCAACAACCACGCATTTCTTGTCTCCAATGACCTGGTTGACCTCTACAGCACTGTTGCTTATGGGATCTGCTAAAGCAAGCACGTTAATGGGGAATCCCCATCTGATCATTAAATATCTGAGTTCTGGTTGGTATTCTGAAATAGATGCCATGTACACCGAGAGACTCAACTAGCTAATTCATTTACTAAAGGCTAGTGTGTGACACTGGGGGTCACAAACATAAGGACCCTCCACCTCACAATGAACCTGCAAGTCTCTAAATGAGAACACGAAAGAGCATGCTCAGTTGGTACCTGCCTAGGAAGCAGGCAGCAAACAGCCGCCTTACATATTTCTTAGATGACCATCTGAATGTCCACTATCGCCTTCCTAGTTGCTATGACAATGTGGCAAGCAACTTAAGGGAGTGAGCTTATCTGGGCTCCAGTGGTATGAAGGACTAGTCTGTGGCAGGGAAGGTCACATGACCAGAGCCAGGAAGCAGAAAATGCTGAATGCTGATGTTCAGCTTGGTTCTCTTAACCCCGGCCAGGATCACAGCACATGTATTTAAGGTGGGTCTTCCCAAGCTTCATTAACCCACCTAGAAATTCCTTGTAGATGAGTGGTATCTGGAGACTTTGAAGGTAGCATTTTGTATTTCCTTGTTGGGTGTTTGTCTTTGTAAAATTCCTCATCCCCGTGTTACTTTGGATGCATTCAGGACACAGCAGCTGTTACCTTCTCCTGGGGCTGGGAAAAGACAGGCTGGTAATAAGAGAGGGATTATCCTTTCTGGACTGTCTGGACCCCAGGTATGACTAATGTTCCACACCAGGCAGTCCCAGCCTGTCTTCTCTGGGAGAAGTCTGCCATGATAGCAAATGACCTGCATCCAGGGGCTGGTGGCAGGAAATTTTAACATGGGGAGGGAAGAGGCTGGCGGTTTGCAGCCCTAGGCAGCCCTCTCATGTCCATTCCTTCCCCAGGCAGCAAACAGTGGACTCCTTTCTGAAGTTAAAACTTCAACTATGCCATTTCCCCTCCTTGCTCTTGAAATTTTGATATGTGGGTTCTTTCATGGCCATCCTGGTGGGTCTTTTGATGGTTATCTTGGATATTTTGGGGAATTGCTTCCATTTTGGCCTCAAGATGTTTGGAATTACATGATCTTGTCGTGAAGACATTTTGGGAGTCTCAAGTAGACTTCAACTTTTGCCCTCTACCCAAACTGATAGTCACACCATTCCCGAAGAGTGTTCTGGGAGTACTCAGTAATAGGAGGAAGGATGTCCATGTCTAGCAGGGGCATGTGGGGCTTACCCTTGGATTCTAAGGGTTTGATAACCTTTATAAGGTACCATAGGGCAGGAGGAAGTAGGCCTGTGGCCTATGGTTGAAGATAAATTGATTGTGTGGTGATTGATTCTGGACTGGCACCAGTATTACAATTATTTCTTCAAATTCTTAAAGCTCTTGTCATTGGCAACCTGGCTGGAGAGATTTTGGCTAGCTTAGTTTCCAAAGAAGACCACAGCAGACAACAGCAAGAGAATTTTTGGAACTTGGAAAGCCAAACTTAGTTTCAGTTTGAGGGTGTCAAGCCCCCCTAGAAAGAAGTTATAGTTGTAAGCTGTTATGGTGGGTGCTAAAATCGAACCTGGGTTTTGGAAGAAATCAATGCCCATAACCACGGAGCCATCTTCTAGGCCCTCAAAATCTGCTTCTATTCAATGCAATCTTTTCATCTACATCCAAGAACCCACCAATGTCTTTGTGTGTTTCA